>NC_056732.1:1105746863-1106056863 GCF_019279795.1 Protopterus annectens
TGAACAGCGGCCCAATTGCTTTCCCCTGGAAGCAGTCGGGGGTCGATTTTCCCTGCACCTACAGGCCTGGCAACTCATAATGGATGCGTGGGTGCAAAGAATAATATCCAGAGGCTATCGTATCCAACTTAATCTTGCTCCCAGACCCGTAAAATGACTCCATGATGTCCCACCCAGTTGGAGGGAGGCTGCAGCCTTAGAAATCGAAAAGCTGCTAACAAAAGTCATCCAGCCAGTCCCACCAGACCAGAGAGGATCCAAGTTTTACTCAAGGTTCTTTTTAGTGCCAAAAAAGACAGGACTGGAGACCAATCCTGGATCTCAGCTTACTAAACAAATTCATAAAACCTCAAAAATTTCGGATGGTCATGGTGCAGTCCATCCTCCCCTTTCTGGGGAAAGACAACTGGATGTGCTCTGTAGACCTCCGGAATGCATATTACCACATAAAGATGGACAAATGCTCCCAGAGATTTCTCCGCTTCCGGCTGCGAGCCAATCACTATCAGTTCAGGGTACTGCCCTTTGGTCTCTCGATAGCCCCCAGAGTGTTCTCCAAATGTATGGCAGTCATAGTAGCTCATCTCTGACTACAAGGATTCCAGATGTTTCCATATTTAGATGATTGGCTCCTTGTCCTGTCAAGCTTCCCTTCCTCCTCACAGACTCTCAAAAATAAGAAGCCAGATTCAAGTCCTCCTCCCACAGACATTTGTACCAGCACGACTTGTACTGCAGCTATTGGGATCTATGGCAGCAACCATTACCTTAGTTCCACTGATGAGGTTGCACATGAGACTAGTACAGTGGCTCCTTTCATCACAATGGTCAATCTTAACCCACCCACTCGAACACATGATACGCCTTACAAACGTTTGCAAGAAAGAAATGCTTTGGTGGATGAAGCCATAATCAAATCTTTGGTGTCTACCATTCTGCATTCCCCAACCCAGGGCCACGGTGGCCATGGACGCTACCCTGTTGGGAGGGGGGGCATTTCCAGGGAAAGACAGTCCAAGGCACCTGGTTCCCCATGGAGGCCAATTTGCACATAAATGTTCTGAAATTGAGAGCAGTTCTCTTAGCGTTGCAAGCATTCCACACATCCCTTCCTTCCGGGAACATTGCAATTCACTCGGACAAGATGTCAGTTGTATGGTACATCAACAAACAAGGCGGAACCAGGTCTTACTTCTGTGTCAGGAGGCCATCAGAATTTGGCACTGAGCGATGGCCTCCAACCACTTTCTTATAGCAACGCACATTCCCGGGATTTCCATTCTTATTGCAGACAATCTGAGCAGGAACATTCTGATGCCTCAAGAGTGGTCCCTTCAGCCCTATAATAGTGGATCAGATCTTCAGCCATTGGGGCAGGCCTTGCTGTGGCCTGTTTGTGCTTTTCCCCTAAACAACAAATGCAGAAGCTACTTTGCCCTGATCCCCCCTCAGAGGGTCACCGAGGGATGCTCTGATGCACGATTGGCCCTAAAGTCTGTTGTATGCCTTTCTGTTTTCTTTCATCCTGAAATTCCTCCATAAAGCTCAAAGGTTAAGAGAAGCAGAGTGATCCTCATTGCCCCTTATTGGCCCCGTCAAGTCTGGTTCCCTTTCCTATGGCCTCATCTGATTCACAGCCCATGGATCCTGGATCAATCCCAAGGTCTGCTGTCTCATCCTCAGGGACTGATTCACCCCAATCACCACAGCCTCAAGCTCACAGCTTGGTTTTTCCACTTCTGATGATTGCCAGGCTACCTGATATTTCATCTCCTGTTCGCGAGATTCTTCTGGCTTCACACAAACCTTCCACCAGGAAAATTTATTCTAGTAAGTGGGCTAGGTTCTCTAGATGGGCCAAAGATCATAACATTAGACCCCTTTTCCATGCCTATTCAGAAGATCCAACAATACCGGACTACCCTATTACACGCAGGAGCTTCAGCATCAACAATTACTGTGCATTTAACAGCTCTTGCAAATTTTCAGAATGAAATTGACATTTCTGTTATGTCACGCGGACTGTGAAAAACTTTCATGTAAGGAGTATTACATGTTAAACCTCCTGTCAAGCCTCCTATAGAGCCTTGGGACTTGACATTGGTGTTTCATTCGTTAACAAGTCCTCCTTTTGAGCCTTCTAACTCATGTGATATGAATTTTTTGTGTTGGAAAACTCTACTTCTAGTAGCCCTTACCTCAGCGAAGAGAGTATCTGAGTTGCAGGACTTGAGTGTCAAGAGACTTTACTTGAGTTTTTTATAGGGAGAGTGTGTCCCTATGTACTGACCCCTCCTTTTTGCCCAAGGTCATTTCTGGGTTTTCCATTAATCATTCTATTGACCTACTGGTTTTCTTCCCTCATCATTCAAATAGAGGGGAATATCTTTTGCATACCCTCGATGCTCATAGGCAACTTCGTTTCTATTTGAACAAAACTAAATCTTTCAGAAAAATGGATCAATTGTTTGTGGCCTTTATAGGACCTAGATTTGGTAGGCCTGTCTCCAAAATGACTATATTCTTGGCTCAGAAATGCCATTACTTTCATCTACCATCAGAACAAATTGTCTTTACCTTCCAGAATAAAGGCTCACGCTACTAGATCAATGGCTATTTCTGTGGCCTTTCATTCCAGAGCCTCTATGTATGACATCTGCGCAGCAGCCACTTGGGCAAGACCTCATACCTTTATCACTCATTACAAATTGGATTTGGCCTCCAGTGGACTAGCATATTTTGGTTCTATGGTGCTCAGGAATGTCCTTCCTTAAGGGCCACCCATGACTCTAGTAACTGAAGACTCTGTCCGAGTCCTAACAGTAAGGAATGAATAAAGATTTACAACGTCAGATAAAGAAGATATCTTACCATAATGTTCCATCTGTGTTGTAGATCTTTATTCATTCATTACTTCCTGCCCTCCTTCCCCCTGGCTGGGCTCCTGGTGGACTTTTGGATTTCCTTATTAGTTATTTGCTCAGACAGAGCTTCCTACTGTCTCTTTTATTACTTCTATACTATAATAGCGGGCAAAGTCAGTCTGAAGAGAGCTAACACCTACTCGCAATGCCCCCCTCAGTGAGAGTTTTTGGCTGGCGCAAGCTTGGTAATGGCCATGTCAATTCTGAGGACGGAACCAAAGTTCTTAACAGTAAGGAATGAATAAAGATCTACAACACAGATGGAACGTTATGGTAAGACATAACCTCTTTTTTCAGAAACTGCTTCACTTAAGGTAAAGAAGGGGGGATCCATAAGCAGGCAGGCAGAAATGGCTGAAAGATGACTCATAATGGAAGAGCAAAAGAAGGGCCAGAGTTTAGCTAATCTCACAAATTCTTCTGAGCCAACAGGGTTTGTAACTTAAACCACTACAAAGTCTATTTCACTTTGCAACATATGATTTCCTAGTAGCAGTTTCTTAACCTTCTGTAATACTTGCTGCTTGTTCTCAGGAACAAAAATGTATCTTATCTCTGTATTGGAGAGATCCTGCCTTGCTCAAAACTCATAGCAAGCACTAATAAACCTTAGCACTAGACCACTCTATACTGTAGAGAAGGACAAGGCTCTCTATCCGACCTTACCAGCTAATCAGTAAAACAGTTCACTGTACCTATCCAGGCATGTCCAAAGGGCAGTTTCAGATGTACTCTCCGGTCCAACTGGTGAATCTGGGAATTTTGAGGCAATGATACAATTGCCTCATGTACACAGACAACCCTCTCCTCCTTCCACCAAACACTAATACATGCGAGAGATGCAATTATACAGCCAAACTGGAGGCTAAGCTCTCTCAACCCAAGACTGGACCAGGCAGTCAAGAGGAGAAGGTAATTACTTGCATCACACCACCAGTCTCACATAGACCTATGAAACCAGCACTGGCAAAAAACACATAAATACACGAAAACATACCCAGAGGCTCTAAATAAAAATCTGCAAAAGCAACAGAGACCTCCAAAGCAGACATCCAAGCAACCTCCACCGCCCAACACAAACCATGAAACACATACTTCACAAAACAATCACAGCCCTTAAGGCAAAATAACATACCCTACACACTAGTAATAGGTGACTCTATAGTCAGGCACACTTGATGTTTCACTCACTAGGCTGAACAAGGAGAAGGTTACTTTTAGCTGCCTGTTGGGTGCCAGGATCCACCACATAACACACACACTCAGGTCACTCCAGAACAAGTACAAATATGACTCTGTCATTGTCCATGTTGGTGTGAATGACCTGAGCCGTACCTCCCTGGACTACATGAAAAGAGACATGGAGGAGCTCTCTGATCATGTACCCCAGGCCGGTATGACCCTGAGTAGCATCCTGCCCCTCACCAAGAATGATACCACGGTATAGAGAAAAAATTATCAATTTCAACAATTGGCCAAGCTTCTGGTGTCATTCAAAAGGGATCCATTGTCTGTCAGCCTGGGATGACATGCTCGACAAGCCACGCTGCTTCGCTAGAGAAGACTTGCACCTGTCACCCTTAGGCTTTCGAATACTGCCCAAGGCTCTTGCCACCCCCATAGTGCCTTTTTAGGCAAGGCTCAAAAGACAAACTCTCCGCCGTAAATAGCACAAGTAACGGAAAACTGAGGGTAATGCTACTCAATGCCAGAAGTCTAAACCTCAAAATGCATGCACTCGAGGCACTCCTCAGTATGGAGAAAATCGATATATGTGCAGTAACAGAAACCTGGTTTAAGGCTCCAGAGAGCACCCCAGCACTACCAGGCTACAACTCATACCATACATTTCGGCCACAAAACATGGACCAAAATACAAAAGGCAGGGGAGTATCCATATTCATCAAGGATACCCACACCTCCAGGTTAGTGGCACAGCATGATGCTTCAGAGATCATCTACGTGCAACTAACAACGGGCAAAACTGCTATTCAAATTATAGCTTGCTACAGATCACCCACCATGTCCCAGGACCCCCACTCCGTATTCATGGAAACACTGGGAAACCCAAAGGACCTACCAAACACCCTGATATTGGGTGATTTCAATTACCCTAACATTAACTGGGAGAACTACTCAAGTACAAACTCCCTTGCCCAACATTTCCTAGAATTTATAAACTCAAAAGCCCTGGATCAACTGGTCAACACCCCCACCAGTGGTGACAACATATTGGACCTGGTCATCACCAACATGGGCGACCAGTGTTCCACACTGGATGTCAACCCCTCATTGGTTAGATCTGACCATAAACTAATCACTCTGGATATCCACATTCTGCCACCACCCCTGGTCAAAGAAACCACAGTGAAAAACTTTTCAAAAGCAAACTTCACGTTACTTAAGACCGAGGTGGGAAGTTTCAAAGCCCCCATGCTAAAGGATAACGCTGTCCAATCTGCAAAATCTTTTACTAATGCACTGTATGGGCACCAACAAGAATGCATGGATCATGCTATCCTAAACAAAACCAAGACTCACTCCTGCAAGAAAAGGAAACCAGTCTGGTGGGACCCCTACCATGAACAAGCTATACAATAGAAGGAGGAAAGTAGTACAGAAAAGAGTAAAATCCCAAGAAGGGAAGACATCCCTGATCAGTATCAGCAAGAAACTACGTTCCCTCATAAAAATCATCCAAGGCTAGCTTCGAAAGAAAAATTGCCATGAACTCCAAAGATAACCACAAGGCATTATTTAGCTATGTCAAGAATCTAAGTGGCAATTCTCAGATCTGCTTGGAGTTAGTGCAGAATGGCACAAAATACACTGAACCGACCGATATAGCCAACATCCTGGCAGACAGGTTCAGTGCAAACTTCACCCCCCTCTCACCCCCAAAAGGGCCCATAACTATACCAGAAGAATGTAGTGCCCCTGAAATCACAGACACTCAGGTTAAAACAGCCCTCTCCAAAGACAAAATCACAGCATCAATAGGACTGGACGGTGTACCAGGCTGTGTCCTACATGAGCTCAAAGATGAACTTACCCCTCACCTAAACACACTGTTTAAACTCAGCCTCTCCACAGGCTATGTGCGCACAGCAATGGTTATTCTGCTCCACAAAGGTGGAGCCACAACGGACCCCGGGAACTATCACCCTATAAGCCTGACTAGCTTGGTCTGCAAAGCTGAGGAGTGCATCATCCTTAACAGAGACATTGGGAACCTCCAAACACTGGACCCTACCCAGTTTGGCTTTGTTAAGGCAGATCATGCCTCCTAAACCTGGTGGATTTCTTTGAGACAGTTACCAAGGCTATAGACAAGGGAAAGGTGGTCCACACAGCCTACCCAGACCTCGCAAAGGCCTTCTTTGATACCATTCCCCACTCAGGTATTATAGACAAGCTCAACAGCCTGAACATGAACCCCTACATCACGAGATGGGTTGCCAACTGGCTCATGGATAGAATCCACATGGTAAGAGTTGAGGGAGCTAGGTCTGACCCTAAACCGGTGGTGTTCCCCAGGGCTCACTCCTAGGACCCCTCCTGTTTGGCATATACTTCTCAGATGTACAGGCAAGCACAGGAGGACTACGGCTGACCAAGTTCGCAGACAACTGCAAACTAGGGGCTACAATTGACTTGCCGGCTGATACAGACATCCTCCAAAAGGGTCCCACTGAGACAGATACCTGGTGTCAAAACCATGGCCTCAAGCTAAATGCCAAAAAGTGCATAGTCATCCACTTTGGAAAAAACAAAGCACCCACAAACTATCACATAGGTGGTAGCCCCTAAATGTGGAAGACGTAATAAGGGATCTGGTGACCCAAGTAGATAGTAACCTCTCCTTTGATAATCACATTGCCAAAGTGGTTAGAAATTCCTTCTATGTGGCCCACCTAAACACAAAAGGGTTTGCATCCAGATCAAAAGAGGTCATTGGGCCCCTGTACACATCACTCATCAGACCCATCATAGAGTACAATGCCCCATTTGGGATGTACCTTAAAAGACACCTGCAACAACCAGAAAGACCACAGAAGTATCTCACCAATAGGATCACTGGCCTCAAGTAGATGCCCTATGCAGTTCGACTGAAGAAACTCCAGCTGTACTCGGTTGCATACTGCCTACTCAGAGGTGATCTCTGCCTGACATACAAGGCCATGTCCAACCCAGAATTGATGGACATGCTCCACCTAAAGAAAACCATATCCCCTCGAGCCACATGCTTCAGGGATCTAAACTTCACCACAACAATAAATAGGATGTGCTGGAGGGATAGATTCCTGTCGACTTACCATGCTCTGGAACAAGATTCCAATCTACATTAGGCAGAGCTCCTCGCTAACCCTCTTCAAGAGAAACCTTGACGAGTGGATGGGAAACAAAGTTTACCCCAGGGATCACTTTAATGGCTCTGCTGGACAGAGGCACAGGGAACTAATCTAAGGGGGCGGCGAAAGCCAACACATTCCGACTAGGCTTATAAATGCCTTTGGGCAGATAGCCTAGTACCTACCTATGAACCTATGTAAGTCAGTCTTATGAGGAAGCTTATGGTATTTGACCTTGGCCATTTGAACAAAAGGGATATACCAGTACTTTTTGGCTCTTTAAAAGGACTGTGGTTATCAGAAGTAGTAGTGTAAAAGCTTACAAGGATATTCCCATTTGAAGATGTCTGTCTTTCAGGCCTTTATGCAGGGGTACTAGAGCTGAACTTGAACTGTGTTTTGTGAATGGAGGCAAGTAGATCTTACCCAAAGAGTGGACGGTTATATAATCTCCTGGAAGAGACTCCCAAATGTAACTTCCATTTATGGGTATCTGTTCTGGTTCTGCTCAGTTTGTCTACCACAAAATTATGCTCTGATAGAATGTAAATAGCCTATATGGATAGATTTAGCTGCAGACAAGCTCCCGGGTTAAAATGTCTAATCTATAAAGAAGGGTAAAAACTGTTTCCTTCTGTTTGTGATGACTAACAAAGGTCTTGAAACCACAAATGCCTAATAGTTTTTAGCTAATTTCAGTGCCATCATTTCCTTGATATGTATGTACAGCTTTCTGTGCTGATAGTTTCAAAGACCTTGTATTTTTATCCATTTGGAAACAGCCACCCATGCAAACTCTGAAACATCTGTGGTTGCAAATTGTGTAGGTGGGGATGGTGTCAGTGTTGGTATCTAGAAATTCCCTCTTAACAAAATTCAGTCTGGCCAAGGGTAGATAATGAGAATTGTACAGGCTATGAATCCTAATATCCTGAGGTAATCATTTGTTTTTTTAAATACCTTTTTTAAGTTATTACTTAAGACATAGACAAACATGCATTAACGGAATACAAACCAGATTAATATATTTTCCATTTGCATACCTTATATATCACACATCTTTTCTTTCCTTTCAACTATCAGTCCAGCATTACATAAATTACCAAATTCCTGCCTTCCCTTAAACTTGACTATTCCTTCTACTGAATATTATTCTGCATGTATTTTCCCACAATTCCATTCATTTCTATGTAATTTGCTCCTTCCTTTTTCTAAGGATCACTCTTAGGAGTCTTTTGTCTCTTTTGTAATATTCAGTACTTCAAATACAGTTGGTCTAGACTATGATTTCAATTTTCTAGCAATAGGCAATTCAGATCCTTTGTCTCAGCTCAAATCAGGTAATCCTACACCACCTTGTTCTGTTGAAAGGATCACCTTATCCCACTTAACTCATGCCCTCTTCCTGTCCCAGATAAATTCCTTCAACTTTTTTTTTTTGTTTTAATGGTCACAACCTCTCCTCTGGTTGCTAAAAATATGCCTGACCTGCATATGAAACCAAAGGGACTAAAACATTTTCACTGATTGTATCTTACTATCCATATCTATAAATAAGAACTTCCAGTTTTTCTATTATCATTTGTTTAACCCCTTCCCACTCATCTTTAGCTGCTATAACGGAAGCCTTTTTAACCCATGCAACTAAATATTTAAGCTTATTTCCTAAATATGGATATTGCTGAACCAATTCATGTGTGGGTACATAATGTGGGGCAATAACCTTTGTTTATATCTCAAAAAGACATGAAACTCTCAAAATATTCTACAACACTGATATGTTCTTTCTGGATTTATCAAGTACAAAATATCATCTACAAATAAAGCCAACTTTTCTTGATTACCTTATCACTTATATCTTTGAATTTCTGAGCCCCTTATTTCCTTTACCAGTGGCTCTAAATAAAAAGCAAATATCAAAGGGGAAATGGGGCACCCCGGTATTAGTTTTTTTGGTTCAAGTGTAACTTATCAGAGAGGAACCCTCCCACTTTAATTATTGCCTCCAAATCTTCATAAGTCTTTCCCTTATTGTATCAGGGAATGCAAATGCTTACATTACCCTACTCCTAAAGTCTCAGCTTACTCTGTCATATGTTTTCTGTGCATCAAGACCCATTAACAACAGGAGTATTTTATTAATATTATGCTTCCTTCTGGATCACTATCGTTCTATTAATGTCAAATGTTTGCCTCCCCTCCACAAAACCACATTGATCCATATCTATCAGTTTTTGGCAACACTTTTGTCATTCTTTTAGCTAGTATAGACATAAATCATGGTTTAAAATTTAAATGGCTCTATAATAAAGCTGGTTATGATGGATATTTACCATCTTTAGGTAATAGAGCCACCACATGCTTCTTCCAAGATGCTGATGCATCCCCTCCTTTTAAAAACAATGTTAAATAAAATCTTCTAGATCTTTATCACTTCTTCCCTCCAAACGTCTACAGGAATACCATCATTTTCTGGAGACGTTCATGAAGATTGATTATACAGCACTGTTTTTATTTCATCTCCTCCTATCTTAACAGTTGTTGAGCCTCATCTACCTCTAACTTTGACATAAGGTAAAATCCCTTATTGTTTTGTGATATTTTTGTTTTTTTTTTTTTTGGAAAGAGCAAACATTTTTTTCTTGTAAAAATCCACTTTGTTCTAAGGAATGAAGACAATCATGAAAGAAATGTATTTAGAAGATAGTCCAGAAAGAAATGAGTTTTTCCAAGTTTAGTTGAAAGGCTAGATTGTGAAACAGATCCTTTTCAAAGAAAAGGGATCTGTTTCAATGTTGAAAAGGCTTCATAGATAATGCAGTTATATAAATAAGGAAATATGTGAATGCCATGTAACCTGCAATAAGTTACTACTGAAGCTAAGCACTTTGTAAACACTTTCAGAGCTGTGGACAACCCAAAAGGTAAAGCAAAAAACTGTAAACGTGTACCAGATACAGAAAATCATAAACATCTGATGTTTATGTAAATTGGAATATGATGGTAGGCATCTTTTAAGTCTAGGATAGCTAGAAAACTTGGAGGAATGACAGGCATCAGAGGCCATAGAGAGGGCATTTTGAATTTTAGACTTCTGATGTGCAGATTTAAGAGAAGTCTAACACTGGCCTTGGTGTTCTTTTTTGAGTATCAGAAAAATATCCTTAAATAAAATTCCCCTTTTTGATCCGCTGTAACATGTGTTATTACTCCATGAAAAAGAATTTGATCTACAATAGGAGGAAACTGGGATTTTTGGTTGATAGGGAGGAATGTTATTCCTTGGAAGGGGGAAGGGAGTCCCACTGTTATTTGCACCCATTCTGGATTATTCCTGGAAACCAAGAATTTGCAGCAATATGGTGCTAAAAAGAAAGATAAATAGATGGGATTTGAATTACTGGACTGCCAGGGCAAGGAGCAGTATGAAGCTGAATTAGGGCATAGTTGGTCACGTTTTGGGGGGCATGACATGAGAAGCTCTGCCTTTCTTTTTGGAAGTGCCCTTCCACTACTTTTAAATGGCTGTTTACTTGTTTTATTGTTACTGCTATAAAAGACTTATTGTAAAAGGGGCCTGATCCAGATGGGAAATTCTGGCTTTTTTTTTGGGGGGGGGGTAGGGGATTTAAAAGTTTGTCTAATCCCTTGTATTAGTTTTCCTTTCTTATTTAAAATTTCCAGGTTGACATCTCTGGTAGAGCTTGTGTGAGCAACCAGGCAGCTCTTCATATAATAGGCCAAGTGGCTATAGCTCTGGAAACCACAATGGCAGCATCATAGGAACAACTGAGACTTGAGTTTGAGAAAAGTAAGACCATTAATATGCCTTAATCTCTGACATAAGAAGGTCTTCAAATAACTTCTTATTGTTAAAGGAAACCAAAAGGACTTTTGACGTATGGGCTTGACAGCTGTTTGGAAGGCTAAAATGAAAGAAGTAAACCCCTTCTTTCCAATTCTATTAAAGGCTCGGCCATCTTTATCTGAAGAAATGGGCTTAGAAGCCATATGGTGACTTGCAATTTGTAATAAGGTCTGCACTTCCAAGATGGCTGCACATTGAGTAACAGCTTAATTCTAGCTCTCCAGGTGTGTGAAAACTGAAAGTTAGCAGGGAAAGACAGTCAACCTTGATTTCTGGGTAAATTTCTGTAGCTGGCTAGTAAGTACACTGCTTGGATTCCAGGAAAAAAGAAATACAGAGGACCTAAAGGAAAAAGCACTGACTTGGAAAGTTACTGTAGCTGTTCAGCAAAAAGCAGTGCAAACTCCAGACCTGACTTCCAGTAACCTAGAGGAAAGTATAAGAACTGCACACAGACCTGACTAAAATAAATGAAACACTGATGGAGTATATCAACTCAAAAAAAAATGGAAGAAGCTTTAAACAGCTATTCATATAAGGTGATAAAACTGCAAAACTCAGAGGTCAAAATGAAGAAAAGGCTGGCTGAGTATGAGACTAGAAAAATGAAACAGGCAAAAACGAACTAGTACCAAAACAAGAACCGAAAAGGAACCATGCTACAGCACAAAACAGAAAATTAAGCGCTTTTTGTTTATTTCAATGAACAAACTTCTTCAGATCGAAAAACAATGTAAAGTCACAGTATAAATACTTCCTGAGCTAATAGTCTATTAATCAATTAACTAATTAAAGTAAAAGCATTCTTATCGAATGCATCTTACCTAGTAACCACGACTATACTTATACAATACATACTTAAACAAAAAACAAAAATCATAATAAAATTATTATTACTAATATGAATGTTAATACTAAAAAGAATATTAATACTAAACCTCTACTCGACTGCTATATAAACAGTAAAAATGAAAACTTAAAAATACTTTTTAAATATTTGGAACTATTTATTAAATGCAATGTATATTGTAAAAATTCATGTACAATAAACACTACTGATGTAAGAAAAATTTCCAATACTATGCCTGAATGAATACTGAAGCCTTAAACCAATTATAACCATAAATATTAGTAAACAAAAATAAAAATACACTATCAAGTTGAGGTCATTGAATTTATAACCATATACAGGGAAACTAAAAAACTAAAAGAAATTACCTATTAAGGCTCTTAAGCTTAAGAACAATGCTTAAAGAGCAGCTCTCATTCAGACCTGGAGCATTATAAGCATTGAGTCTGATTTGCCAGTGCAGCTCACGCTCTTCTAATTTAAGGGGTGAAGGAGCACCCCTAAATTCTTGTTCAAGTTGATCAATAACCAAGAATTTAAACATATGATCAGGATGAACTGAAATATGTTTAGCTAGTGCATTTTCCAATTTGTTTTTCCTAATTGCGTATGTATGTTCATATATACGATCACGTAAGTGTTATTCTGTTTTGCCTACATAGAAAGCTGTGCAGAATTGGCACCTAGCTAGATAGATCACCATTCTGGAGTTACAGTTAGCCCTTACATTCAACTTGTATTTATAATCATGAACTTTGAATCTATTGGATTCAGTAATATGTTGGCAGAAATTACAAGCCTGGCATTTAAACATGCCAGCTGTCTTTGTCTTTTTAATATGATGTCGTTCAAGAAGGGCTTTAAGATTTTTAGCTCTTTTACATGTGACTACAGGATGGTTACCAAGTTTATAGTAAACAGTATTGTCATTTTTAAACAAGTCCCAATTTTTACATAATACCTGGAAGCATTCACTGCTATTAAAGCTATATGTTGTTATAAAAGTGACACTTAAACTTTCATGTGAGTACTGGGCTTTAGAATCGCTCACCGATTCAATATTTGAAATTTCAGTGCTATTGGGAGAAAAATGTTCTCTATTCAAAATCGGTTTATAAAAGTGGCACAGACGCTTAGAAGACACTTCATCTATAACAGCATTGAGCATTTCGTCTGGGTACCCTCGATGTAAAAACATCTTTCTTAGTGCCTACATTTACTAAAAAAGTCACTGTCTAGTGTGATGATACGGGCTGCCCTCACAAGCTGACCTTTTACAATAGCTCGTTTTTGATGGAAAGGATGGCAGCTTGAATAATGAAGAAATGAGTTGGAATAGGTTGCTTTCCTGTATATATTGGTTATGTATTTTTGGGAACAAGTGTCCTTAGAAAGTAGGATGTCCAAATAAGCCATGGAAACTGTGTGGAAAGAAGAAGTAAATCTCAAAAACTGTGTAGTAGAATTAAATTAATCCACTAATGCATTGCTGTTAAATTGGTCACCATCAAATAGGATGAAGATATCATCCAAATAGCGAGTGTAAAAAATCAATTGGTCTTTAAATGGACAATTATTAAATACGCAATCATATTCCCACTGAGCCATGACTAAATTAGCAACACTTGCTCCACACGGAGAGCCCATGGCTACTCCGGTTTTTTGCAAATAAAAGTTGTTACTAAATATAAAAAAGTTGTTACTCAAAACTAAATCTAACAGTTTGCGAACCATATCCAACTCATTTCCAGTACTATCATTAGATCTAAGGACTTGGTCCACCCAATCTACAGCTATGTCTTGAAGAATGCAAGTGTACAAATCCTTAACATCAATTGTGAGAAAATTGTACCTTGCGTTAAAGACTATATTATTGATTTTTTCTAAGAATGACCAAGAATCTTTGCAGATCTGTGTAAAGTTGACCAAATATTTTTGTAAAATACTGTCAACAATTTTTGCACATGGATAGGTGGGAGAACCACGGCCATCTACAAGTGGTCTCATGGGTGGATTATGTAGATCTTTATGAATTTTGGGAATACCAAATAAACAAGGAAATCTAGGGTATACTGTTGACAAGTAGTTGTAAATATTCTGTGTTATTCTAACGTCAATATACATTTCTTCTATATGGTCTTTAATGATAGTATAAGCTTTATTAACTTTACAGCGGGAACTGGCAGAGTAAAAAGGCTATCCAGTAGCCTAACCATCCTTTCTATATAGTCTGCCTCGTTAAACACCACTAAACCACCTCCCTTATCTGGTTTACAAAATCTAATGTCTTTAAGTTTAATCAAATCAAGACATGCTTTTTCTTTTTTGAATTCAACACTTGGTGTTAAGTGGTGTGATGTTGTTTTAAACGTTTCACGGACGTCCAATTCATACATTAGTTCAAAAATTTGTAAAAGTGGGTGGAGTGGAGGATTATAAGTACTAGGAATCCTAAAGTTGTTATCTTCCAAAGGATAAATACCCCCAAACATCAAATTCAAATTAAGCTTCTTAACATATAATTTCAAATTAATAATTGTCTTAACTAAAATCAAGTTTCTGAACTGGTACATAAGTATACCCCTTTGACAATATCTCAACTAATTCAGATGAGATATCTACAGTAGAAAAGTTGTATACATTAAAGTCACCCTGTTTGTTCTTGAGTGTAACAGGAATGTTAACAATACGCCCATTATCCACTACAGTCGTATTATCTCATATAAAGGTGTTTATCTCGACTATTGGACAAGGCTCACAACGGACATCAACAGACTCAGGTGAAACATTAATGTCGATCATAGAATCTTCCAATGTGTTACTGTCAGTAAGGTGTGGGGTCACAACTGTGTTTCTGCTTGTTCCTCTGGTTGAATTGACCCATCTGTTGTTTTGGCTTTGCTCCTCAAAAATTAGGGTCATTAGACCTTAAAAAATTAGGGTCATTAGACCTTAAGTTGTAGTGTCCTGGCTTGTTATTATTACAAAAATTGTCCGATGTGTTAAACTCTAGTTCAGATGTAACATTCGTGCATTCAATTGGTATGTCCAAAGGACGACTCATTTGAGATGTATTCGAATTTAAATTAAGTGGTGCACCATTAGTAGTTTGGACGGGCTGCACTTGTTTATTTGAAAACTGCCAAACTTGTGCTGGTGGAGGCTTAGGGTATGCTGCCTCATCCTTATACGCTTTCAAATCTCTATCTATTTTCTTAATTTTGTTATTTTTCAGTTTACTAAGATACTGCTCAATACTGGAAAAAATCCTATTATAATCATATTTATAATGAGAAAACTCTGAATCAAGCTTGATGGTTTTGTCGAGCTCAGACACTTGTCTACTCAAGGATTCAACCAGTATTGAGTAATGTTTAATCATTAAATTAAGTAACTCAAAGCCTTGATGGTCAAAAAGTGCAAGTAAATCTTTATGAAACTGTGAATTAGGAGACAGCCCAGTGGGGTACTGGTAATGGTGGAGACCTTTAGGAGCTATCTTAAGTTTAAGGCATTCCTGGAAATACGATATCTCTAATTGGGTCTTTTTCAGTTTAACCAAGATATTGTCAAAATTTTTAAGATTAATAGAAATATTGGCCTGCTCACCTTGATGTGCTCTAGTCTGCAATAATGGTTGACAAGGCCCAAAAGTGAAATTATCCGTCAACCAGTTGTTAATGTCTGAAACTGAAAAATTAATCCCCACATCAGATGGATCAGAAGAGACAGTCGTTGCTACTGTTGTGTTGGACCCAGAGGGAGAGATGTGAACATTGCTTCGAAATGCCTCTCCGTCACTGACTCCAGTTTCAGGGTCCAATCGACCATTTACAGATGTAAATAGTTGATTATTAGACAAAGTAGGTACTTTGAGGGCTGGAATACTCCTCTGCCCACACTCGATGTTAGACTGATTAGTAGACTGTAAACTATCTATTCCATTACCTCGACTTACAGCTGTCAGCACTCCGTCATTAGGTAACCGCAAGTTCTTGGTTACTGCAGCTGGAAATGCTCCTCCATTTAAAACTGCTGGTGCGCTAACCTTGAATTGGCATACAAGGTTGTCCATCCGCCCAAGTAATAAGTCTAGTCGTGTCATTAATGTGCTCAGGACATTATTATTATTGCAAGGTTCGATGTTTCCACAAGTCGGTTGGTCATTACACCCATCAATGTTCCTAAAAACTTCAGGAATATCATCCAAAGAGGTGCTTAAGCTGTGGGAATCCTTCTCAGATGCCATAAAACAAACTAGAAAAATGAAACAGGCAAAAACGAACTAGTACCAAAACAAGAACCGATTATTATTACTAATATGAATGTTATTACTAAAAAGAATATTAATACTAAACCTCTACTCGACTACTATATGAACAGTAAAAATGAAAACTTAAAAATACTTTTAAATATTTGGAACTATATATTAAATGCAATGTATATTGTAAAAATTCATTTTAATTTTAATTCATTTTAGAATTTTTACAATATACATTGCATTTAATATATAGTTCAAATTTTAAAAAGTATTTTTAAGTTTTCATTTTTACTGTTTATATAGTAGTCGAGTAGAGGTTTAGTATTAATATTCTTTTTAGTAATAACATTCATATTAGTAATAATTTTATTATGATTTTTGTTTTTTGTTTTAAGTATGTATTGTATAAGTATAGTCGTGGTTACTAGGTAAGATGCACTCGATAAGAACGCTTTTACTTTAATTAGTTAATTGATTAACAGACTATTAGCTCAAGGAGTATTTATACTGTGACTTTATATTGTTTTTCGATCTGAAGAAGTTTGTTCATTGAAATAAACGAAAAGCGCTTAATTTTCTGTTTTGTGCTGTAGCGTGGATCCTTTTCGGTTCTTGTTTTTGTACTAATTTGTTTTTGCCTGTTTCATTTTTCTAGTTTGTTTTATGGAGTCTGAGAAGGATTCCCACAGCTTAAGCACCTCTTTGGATGATATTCCTGAAGTTTTTAGGAACATTGATGGGTGTAATGACCAATCGACTTGTGGAAACATCGAACCTTGCAATAATAATAATGTCCTGAGCACATTAATGACACGACTAGACTTATTACTTGGGCAGATGGACAACCTTGTATGCCAATTCAAGGTTAGCACATCCTCTTCAGTTTGTGTATCGGCACCAGCAGTTTTAAATGGAGGAGCATTTCCAGCTGCAGTAACCAAGAACTTGCGGTTACCTAATGATGGAGTGCTGACAGCTGTAAGTCGAGGTAACGGAATAGATAGTTTACAGTCTACTAATCAGTCTAACATCGAGTGTGGGCAGAGGAGTATTCCAGGCCTCGAAGTACCTACTTTGTCTAATAATCAACTATTCACTTCTGTAAATGGTCGCTTGGACCCTGAAACTGGAGTCAGTGACGGAGAGGCATTTCGAAGCAATGTTCACATCTCTCCCTCTGGATCCAACACAACAGTAGCAATGACCGTCTCTTCTGATCCATCTGATGCGGGGATTAATTTTTCAGTTTCAGACATTAACAACTGGTTGACGGATAATTTCACTTTTGGGCCTTGTCAACCATTATTGCAGACTGGAGCACATCAAGGTGAGCAGGCCAATATTTCTATTAATCTTAAAAATTTTGACAATATCCTGGTTAAACTGAAAAAGACCCAATTAGAGATATTGTATTTCCAGGAATGTCTTAAACTTAAGATAGTTCCTAAAGGTCTCTGCCATTACCAATACCCCACGGGGCTGGCTGCTAATTCACAGTTTCATAAAGATTTACTTGCACTTTTTGACCATCAAGGCTTTGAGTTACTTAATTTAATGATTAAACATTACTCAATACTGCAGAATAATTGCAATGAAAAGTACTAATAATTGTAATGCACAGAATCCCCAATAAGTGCTCGCTCACCTTTGGTAGAACAATAGCAAGAATACACTCCGTTCGTTAAAAACAGCTATTTATTGCCCATGACAGAACAACAACGATAGATACATCCAAACAAATAGGCGTTGTACCCAAACGGAAGTCCATGTGAATGAACAGTAGTTGAAAAGGCATCCAACTAGTTCACTTGGTGCCAAACTGTAGAAAAATCCATAAAAAATGATAAACGTGAATGAGTTCACTAAGAACCAAAGTGTTCAAAATCCATAAAATTGAAGAACGTAGGTTAAGCGCTTTCACCCGATATTCGGGCTTCTTCAGAACACTTTGTACCAAGAATATACGCCTTAAATAAACATTTTGGTGCCAAAAATGTTTCAAAAAGTTAAAGGGACATTGCCCTGTAAATATATTATCCTGAAGTTTCATGCCCCCCTGCCAGGCATTCACCTTGACGGCAAAAACATTCAAAAAACATTCACCATATATTCAAAAGAGTATACAAGTCTCAATAACCATCAAAACTGTGACACATATGTTACACAATGAACACTCAGCTTGCATTTTATACCATCGATGATGCAAATGAACCTTTTTACTAACTTCACGTAACAATGGTCTGTCAGTTATTAATTATAATAACTATAATAAAATATACTGCTAATAATATAACTATGCATTAAATATATATCTAAAATAGTACATATGTCCAAAATACATTAATAGACTTTTTTACAAATGTATTGAAAAACGAAATAGTTTAAATTACTGCGCTTTTAAATACACGCTAAATTTTTATTGTTGTATGTACTGTCGAACATCCTCTTCTGCTTCTCCTGTACCTGTCTAGAAATAATAATTGATGGGTGGATGCTAACTCTTAATCTTCTCACAATTTATGAAAATATAAAAATATATAAATATTATATGGGTGGATGCTTGCTCTTAATATTAACACAATTTATGGAAATATTATTGGTGACTAATGCCCATTTAATTACGCACCATAATGGAACATAAAAAGAAAAGAAAAAGAAATAAACAGTCCCTTCTGTCACTATTCCTATATATGCGTAATATATAGGGCATGTGAAGCGAAACAAATATAGACTTGTTGGTTTGTAATCATACTTTGTCCTTGTCATATTAAATAATTAATTAATATAGCTCCCAATTGCTTAAAATATTGTATATATTATACTATATCAAATGAGAGCTATTAACAACTAACCTGAATTCAAACAAGGAACGAATGTATGCCAACCATACACAAATCTCTTTTAATTATATTTGGGGTAACATCTTATTCAACATTATTGTATAAAATCCTATAAAGGGATAACTATCCTTCTAAATAAATGTAATAATAAAAATCCCACAATAACTTGAATATTATTTACATGAAATTTGTTTTACATAAAATTTATTGTACATACATTTTTTTATCCTTTATTATTTATCTATGTTAAAATCAATGATTGCTTAATTAAAATTGATCATATCTGATGTTTAATTTTATTAATTATATTAAAAATTAAACTGATTTATTTAATGTGTTAAAATTGATTTTAATGAAATACTATCATTTAATCCAGGGGTAGTGGTGGTGTCCTAATAGATTTACCACCATACCTCCTTATATAATAAATGTGTTTTGATGTCACCCCCTCTAGGGTCAACTTTAACAGTATCTATTATTGCAAATTTAAATCCTTTAGTATGTCCCTTGCTTCCTACATGTCTTGACAGTGCATTAGTTGAATCCTTCTTTCTAATTTTGTAATTGTGTTCATAAATACGTTTATTTAAACTCCTCTCTGTTTTTCCCACGTAGTAACAATGGCATTGATTACAACTCGCCAAATATACTATCATTTTAGAGTTGCAATTGCCCTTTGAACACTTTATTTTTGTTCTCATAATATTTTGTAGTTTAATTTCCTTTTTATCATTAATGTAATTACATTGATTACAACGTCCACATTTCTTAGTATAATCTTTTATTGTGGTATTGTACTTCCTATCATATTGTATATGTTTTTGCAATAACATTTTAATATTGTTGCCCATTTTATAGACTATTCCTGGTTTCATTCCCATGACTTCAGATAATATAGAGTCACCAGTTATTAAATACCAATATTTAGTCAATAAATCAATAATATCTCTGGATATGGGACTGTATAGCATAATAAATGCTCTCTGATGGCTGGTCGTGATATTATTCTTTTTGTTTTTACCACCATTACTATTTAAGTCAGTGGAAGGTTCTCCTGATATTTGTTTCCCTAAACCTAATAAAGGTTTATACTTTTTTCCCCACTCTTCTAAGATATATTTAGTCACATTGTCCATCATATCAACAGGATATCCCCTATCTTTGAACATAGTTGTTATTGTGCTTAATTCACAAACCAAAATATTAAAGTCCGAAATCATTCTACAGGCCCGAATACATTGACCCTTATAGATATTATATTTGAGTTTAGTGGGATGAAAACTGTTATATTGCAAATAGTCATTTGAAAATGTATGTATCCTATGTATTCTAGAATGTAATTTACCTTCATGTTCATAAATGAATGTGTCTAAATAAGCTATACCAGTGGTGTTGTATGCGTGAGTGAATTTTAAAAATTCACTACTGCCACTGAAAAAATCTATAAATTGTTCTAATTGTTCCAAACTGGAATTCCATAGAATATAAATATCGTCTAGAAATCTTGAATAATATTCAATATGATGAAAATAGTTACTTGGAAAAAGTGTGTTAAGTTCCCAATCCAGCATGACCAGGTTAGCAAAGATGGGAGCACAAGCTGCTCCCATGGCTACCCCCCTGGTCTGCTTAAAATGTTCCCCTTCATAATAAATGAAGTTGTTTTCCAGCACGATATTCATACATTCAATGATGAAATTGATTTCATCCCAATCTAGATCTAAAAATCTTCTTATACTATTGGTAAAAGCCTCCATTCCTTTCTCTTTGGGTATGCATGAAAATAGATCGATGACATCTATTGTAACAAATAACCATCCCTTGTTCCATTTGTCTATAGGATATACCTTCAAAAATTCCCACGAATCCTTCACCATATGTGGTATTTTGTCATATATATGTTTAAGTCTCACATCTATATATTTACCTATAGGAAATGTTTTTGATTCACTTCCAGAGGTGATTGGCCTGAAAGGAGGATCATTAATGGATTTATGAATTTTGGGTATTCCAACCAACGTGGCTAATCTTGGATACTTAACAGTCAAAAATTTGTGTAATTCAGTATTTATCCTTCCATCTATAAGAAATTCCTCCAAATATGAATCTATTCTCCGATATGCTATATTGATTTCATTGGTAGAAATCGATTCATAATTGCCAGTATCATATTTTCTTATGGTATTCATGGGTCTCAAAAATAACAACCCCCCCCACCTTTGTCTGGTTTCATGACCCTAATACTAGAATCCATTTGTAATTCCTTTAATGTGTCTATTTCTCCTGTGGTGAGATTACTATAACCTTTATGAGGTTGTGCCTTATATAAATTGTACAACTCCCTGGTCATTATTTTTTTGTATGTTTCAACTACAGGATAACCAATAGGTACAAATGAACTTTTGACAGTCAAATCAGTATTGTTTTTTTCTAATACATTTTCTTGCTGTTGATTTTTATTAGAACCTTTTTCATGAAACATTATAGCTAAATTCATCTTTCTCGTGTATTTTTTCAATTCACATATACTGTCTACCAAATCAAACCTTGGTGTGGGGATAAATTTCATACCCTTGGCCAGGATATTGAAATGTCCTTCATGGATTTCTAATTTAGAATAATTGTAAATATTAAATCCATTAAAACTATACAAATAGTCGCCGGTTTTACTTATTTGACTGTTTATTAATTGACTGTTTATTAAGTTGTCTCTGCTTACCATCTCCTGTTGTAACTGTTGTTGTAAGTCTCCCTTTCTCTCATATACTTTCTCCTGTGGGGTTGCCCCTGTGTCCCTTGTTCCCTCCAAAAATGGGGGTTATTAGGAATCGATTCTCTATCTATAAACCCTTCCTGACAATTATCATCTATCCGATGATGCTGGTATATATTACCACTATTTTTGTCTCTATACGATGTATATACTTGTCCCATTCTTATATTGATTTACATCTCTAAGTATTTTTTTATACTTTGTTTTACATAAATTTTGCATCCACCTATCAGCTGTATCAAATTGCTTTCTATATAACCTTTCCCATTCGGCAAATAATAGGTCTTTGGTTATTAAATCATTCAAATTTTCAGTTTGATGAATTAACTTACTTAATTTTTCATCATTATATTTTAACAAGAGTTGCATAAGCTTGAAACCACATTCATCAAAAAATGCATTAAATTCCTCCTTGACATTAGTAGCCATATTAATACCCATGGGTACCTTAAAAAATCTCAACCCCTTTGGTACCATCTTCATCTCTATACATTTCTTAATATATGCATTATCTGTTTTAACTCCATTTATATTTTTTAGTAATTTTCCCATGGAGTAAATCATATCCCTTTTCAAATGACTATTTGCAATATAACAGTTTTCATCCCACTAAACTCAAATATAATATCTATAAGGGTCAATGTATTCGGGCCTGTAGAATGACTTCGGACTTTAATATTTTGGTTTGTGAATTAAACACAATAACAACTATGTTCAAAGATAGGGGATATCCTATTGATATGATGGACAATGTGACTAAATATATCTTAGAAGAGTGGGGAAAAAAGTATAAACCTTTATTAGGTTTAGGGAAACAAATATCAGGAGAACCTTCCACTGACTTAAATAGTAATGGTGGTAAAAACAAAAAGAATAATATCACGACCAGCCATCAGAGAGCATTTATTATGCTATACAGTCCCGTATCCAGAGATATTATTGATTTATTGACTAAATATTGGTATTTAATAACTGGTGACTTTATATTATCTGAAGTCATGGGAATGAAACCAGGAATAGTCTATAAAATGGGCAACAATATTAAAATGTTATTGCAAAAACATATACAATATGACAGGAAGTACAATACCACAATAAAAGATTATACTAAGAAATGTGGACGTTGTAATCAATGTAATTACATTAATGATAAAAAGGAAATTAAACTACAAAATGTTATGAGAACAAAAATAAAGTGTTCAAAGGGCAATTGCAACTCTAAAATGATAGTATATTTGGCGACTTGTAATCAATGCCATTGTTACTACGTGGGAAAAACAGAGAGGAGTTTAAATAAACGTATTTATGAACACAATTATAAAATTAGAAAGAAGGATTCAACTAATGCACTGTCAAGACATGTAGAAAGCAAGGGACATACTAAAGGATTTAAATTTGCAATAATAGATACTGTTAAAGTTGACCCTAGAGGGGGTGACATCAAAACACATTTATTATATAAGGAGGTATGGTGGCAAATCTATTTGGGCGCCACCACTACCCCTGGATTAAATGTTAGTATTTCATTAAAATCAATTTAAAACACATTAAATAAATCAGTTTAATTTTTAATATAATTAATAAAATTAAACATCAGATATGATCAATTTTAATTAAGCAATCATTGATTTTAACATAGATAAGTAATAAAGGATAAAAAAGTTTATGTACAACAATTTTATGTAATTAATATTCAAGTTATAGTGGGATTTTTATTATCACATTTATTTAGAAGGATAGTTATCCTTTTATAGGATTTTATACAATAATGTTGAATAAGATGTTACCCCAAATATAATTAAAAGAGATTTGTGTATGGTTGGCATACATTCGTTCCTTGTTTGAATTCAGGTTAGTTGTTAATAGCTCTCATTTGATATAGTATAATATATACAATATTTTAAGCAATTGGGAGCTATATTAATTAATTATTTAATATGACAAGGACGAAGTATGATTACAAACCAACAAGTCTATATTTGTTTCGCTTCACATGCCCTATATATTACGCATATATAGGAATAGTGACAGAAGGGACTGTTTATTTCTTTTTCTTTTCTTTTTATGTTCCATTATGGTGCGTAATTAAATGGGCATTAGTCACCAGTAATATTTCCATAAATTGTGTGAATATTAAGAGCAAGCATCCACCCATATAATATTTATATATTTTTATATTTTCATATTTTCATAAATTGTGAGAAGATTAAGAGTTAGCATCCACCCATCAATCATTATTTCTAGACAGGTACAGGAGAAGCAGAAGAGGGTGTTCGACAGTACATACAACAATAAAAATTTAGCGTGTATTTAAAAGCGCAGTAGTTTAAACTATTTAGTTTTTCAATACATTTGTAAAAAAATCTAGTAATGTATTTTGGACATCTGTACTATTTTAGATATATATTTAATGCATAGTTATATTATTAGCAGTATATTTTATTATAGTTATTATAATTAATAACCGACAGACCATTGTTACGTGAAGTTAGTAAAAAGGTTAATTTGCATCATCGATGGTATAAAATGCAAGCTGAGTGTTCATTGTGTAACATATGTGTCGCAGTTTTGATGGTTAATGAGACTTGTATACTCTTTTGAATATATGGTGAATGTTTTTTGAATGTTTCTGCCATCAAGGTGAATGCCTGGCAGGGGGGCATGAAACTTCAGGATAATATATTTACAGGGCAATGTCCCTTTAACTTTTTGAAACATTTTTGGCACCAAAATGTTTATTTAAGGTGTATATTCTTGGTACAGAGTGTTCTGAAGAAGCCCGAATATCGGGTGAAAGCGCTTAAAGTACGTTCTTCAATTTTATGGATTTTGAACACTTTGGTTCTTAGTGAACTCATTCACGTTTATCATTTTTTATGGATTTTTCAACAGTTTGGCACCAAGCGAACTAGTTGGATGCCTTTTCAACAATTGTTCATTCACATGGACTTTTGTTTGGGTACAACGCCTATTTCTTTGGATGTATCTATCGTTGTTGTTCTGTCATGGGCAATAAATAGCTGTTTTTAACGAACAGAGTGTATTCTTGCTATTGTTCTACCAAAGGTGAGCGAGCACTTATTGGGGATTCCATGCATTACAATTACTCAGTACTGGTTGAATCCTTGAGTAGACAAGTATCTGAGCTCGACAAAACCATCAAGCTTTATTCAGAGTTTTCTCGTTATAAATATGATTATAATAGGATTTTTTCCAGTATTGAGCAGTATCTTAGTAAACTGAAAAATAACAAAATTAAGGAAATAGATAGACATTTGAAAGCGTATAAGGATGAGGCAGCATACCCTAAGCTTCCACCAGCACAAATTTGGCAGTTTTCAAATAGACAAGTGCAGCCCATCCAAACTACTAATGGTGCACCACTTAATTTAAATTCGAATACATCTCAAACGAGTCGTCCTTTGGACATACCAATTGAATGCCCGAATGTTACATCTGAACTAGAGTTTAACACATCGGACAATTTTTGTAATAATAACAAGCCAGGACACTACAACTTAAGGTCTATTGACCCTAATTTTTTAGGAGCAAAGCCAAAATAACAGACGGGTCAATTCAACCAGAGGAACAAGCAGAAACACAGATAGTTGTGACCTGACACCTTACTGACAGTAACACATTGGAAGATTCTATGATCGACATTAATGTTTCACCTGAGTCTGTTGATGTCCGTTGTGAGCCTTGTCCAATAGTCGAGATAAACATCTTTATATGAGATGATACGACTGTAGTGGATAATGGGCGTATTGTTAACATTCCTATTACACTCAAGAACAAACAGGGTGACTTTAATGTATACAACTTTTCTACTGTAGATATCTCATCTGAATTAGTTGAGATATTGTCAAAGGGGTATACTTATGTACCAGTTCAGAAACTTGATTTAGTTAAGACAATTATTGATTTGAAATTATACATCAGGAAGCTTAATTTGAATTTGATGTTTGGCGGTATTTATCCTTTGGAAGATAACAACTTTAGGATTCCTAGTACTTATAATCCTCCACTCCACCCACTTTTACAAATTTTTGAACTAGTGTGTGAATTGGACATCCGTGAAAAGTTTAAAACAACATCACACCACTTAACACCCAGTGTTGAATTCAAAAAAGAAAAAGCATGTCTTGATTTGATTAAACTTAAAGACATTAGATTTTGTAAACCAGATAAGGGAGGTGTTTAGTGGTGTTTGACGAGGCAGACTATAGAGAAAGGATGATTAGGCTACTGGATAGCCCCTTTTACTCTGCCAGTTCCTGCTTTGAAGTTAATAAAGCTTATACTATCATTAAAGACCATATAGAAGAAATGTATATCGAGGGTAGAATAACACAGCATATTTACAACTACTTGTCAACAGTATACCCTAGATTTCCGTGTTTATTTGGTATTCTCAAAATTCATAAAGATCTACATAATCCACCCATGAGACTACTTGTAGATGGCTGTGGTTCTCCCACCTATCCATGTGCAAAAATTGTTGACAGTATTTTACAAAAATATTTGGTCAACTTTCCACAGATCTGCAAAGATTCTTGGTCATTCTTAGAAAAAATCAATAATATAGTCTTTAACGCAAGGTACAACTTTCCCACTATTGATGTTAAGGATTTGTACACTTGCATTCCTCAAGACATAGCTGTAGATTGGGTGGACCAAGTCCTTAGATCTAATGATAGTACTGGAAATGAGTTGGATATGGTTCACGAACTGTTAGATTTAGTTTTGAGTAACAACTTTTTTCTATTTAGTAACAACTTTTATTTGCAAAAAACTGGAGTAGCCATGGGCTCTCCGTGTGGAGCAACTGTTGCTAATTTAGTCATGGCTCAGTGGAAATATGATTATGTATTTAATAATTGTCCATTTAAAGACCAGTTGATTTTTTACACTCGCTATTTGGATGATATCTTCATCCTATTTGATGGCGACCAATTTAACAACAATGCATTAGTGGATTACTGTAATTCTACTACACAGTTTTTGAGATTTACTTCTTCTTTCCACACAGTTTCCATGGCTTATTTGGACATCCTACTTTCTAAGGACACTTGTTCCCAAAAATACATAGCCAATATATACAGGAAAGCAACCTATTCCATCTCATTTCTTCATTATTCAAGCTGCCATCCTTTCCATCACAAATGAGCTATTGTAAAAGGTCAGCTCATGAGGGCAGCCCGTATCATCACACTAGACAGTGACTTTTTTAGTGAATGTAGGCACTTAAGAAAGATGTTTTCACATCGAGGGTACCCAGACGAAATGCTCACTGCTGTTATAGATGAAGTGTCTTCTAATCTTCTAAGTGTCTGTGCCACTTTTATAAACCGATTTTGAATAGAGAACATTTTTCTCCCAATGGCACTGAAATTTCAAATATTGAATCAGTGAGCGATTCTAAAGCCCAGTACTCACATGAAAGTTTAAGTGTCACTTTTATAACAACATATAGCTTTAATAGCAGTGAATGCTTCCAGGTATTATGTAAAAATTGGGACTTGTTTAAAAATGACAATACTGTTTACTATAAACTTGGTAACCATTCTATAGTTACATATAAAAGAGCTAAAAATCTTAAAGCCTTTCTTGAACGACATCATATTAAAAAAACAAAGACAGCTGGCATGTTTAAATGCCAGGCTTGTAATTTCTGCCAACATATTATTGAATCCAATAGATTCAAAGTTCATGATTATGAACACAAGTTGAATGTAAGGGCTAACTGTAACTCCAGAATGGTGATCTATCTAGCTAGGTGCCAATTCTGCACAGCTTTCTATGTAGGCAAAACAGAACGATGCTTACGTGATCGTATATATGAACATACATACGCAATTAGGAAAAACAAATTGGAAAATGCACTAGCTAAACATATTTCAGTTCATCCTGATCATATGTTTAAATTCTTGGTTATTGATCAACTTGAACAAGATTTTAGGGGTGCTCCTTCAGCCCTTAAATTAGAAGAGCGTGAGCTGCACTGGCAAATCAAACTCAACGCTTATAATGCTCCAGGTCTGAATGAGAGCTGCTCTTTAAGCAGTGTTCTTAAGCTTAAGAGCCTTAATAGGTAAATTTTTTTAGTTTTTTAGTTTCCCTGTATATGGTTATAAATTCAATGACCTCAACTTGATAGTGTATTTTTATTTTTGTTTACTAATATATATGGTTATAATTGGTTTAAGGCTTCAGAATTCATTCAGGCATAGTATTGGACATTTTTCTTACATCAGTAGTGTTTATTGTACATGAATTTTTACAATATACATTGCATTTAATATATAGTTCCAAATATTTAAAAAGTATTTTTAAGTTTTCATTTTTACTGTTTATATAGTAGTCGAGTAGAGGTTTAGTATTAATATTCTTTTTAGTAATAACATTCATATTAGTAATAATAATTTTATTATGATTTTTTTTTTTTTTTTTAAGTATGTATTGTATAAGTATAGTCATGGTTACTAGGTAAGATGCACTTGATAAGAACGCTTTTACTTTAATTAGTTAATTGATTAATAGACTATTATCTCAGGGAGTATTTATACTGTGACTTTACATTGTTTTTCGATCTGAAGAAGTTTGTTCATTGAAATAAACAAAAAGCGCTTAATTTTCTGTTTTGCACTGTAGCGTGGTTCCTTTTCCGTTCTTGTTTTGAGTATGAGACTACACAAGAAGTGATGTTTCAAAAAATAATAGAAGGCACAGCACATAGGGAAACCCAAGGATCAGACTGTATTAATTTTATGAAAGTACAAATAAGCAACTGGGCTGGTATTCCACAACAGGAATTGTAAATTGAAAGGGCACATCATGTTAGTGCTCCAAACCTGCCTATGAGAAAGCAACCTAGACCTTTGTTCTTCTCGTAATAAAGACCACAGAAAGACTGTGCCAGTGAAAAATTTTCCAGTGTTTCAATTGAAAATACTTGATAGAGGGAAAAAAGCACAAGAGTTGACTAGAGGATTCATGAGAACATTGGAAATGAAGCAGAAACAGGGTTTGGGAGAAGGAGATGAACAGGAATAGAACAAGAAATTATGGAAATATTGGACTTTGTTAAACTTGTAGGGGACTCTAAAGCATATGCCCTACTTCATGTCATTAATGTTTGGAGAATAAAATCAGTAGCTTGGAAAATGACAAATGTGGGATTACAAAGCAATAATTATATTTGTAAAACATGACAGAATAAGAAACTTTGGAAATATTGGACTTGTTTTGAACTTTTGTAAATGTGTAGGGGACTCTAAAGCATATGCCCTACTTCATGTCATTAATGTTGGGAAAAATACTCTGGAGATAGGAAATAGGATGGAGAACGTTAACTGTAAGTAAAACAATTTTTTTCTTAATAGTACTATTTAAATAGTGCATGATTTTCTTAGCATATTATAAAGTAAAGTTTTTTCAGTTATTTATAAATGCAATGTGGATACTAATCTAAATAGGTGCTCCTGTTTTTTTTTTTCTTTTTGTTTCTTTCTCCCTTCTCCTTATTCAGTCTTAAGAAATGTAGGCACTGCAATGTAAAAAAAAAAATCTGGTTAAAAGAGCACGACAGAAGAATTGGTGTGCTTTTCTCGTTCTTGCTTAAGGCAATGTCTGGGTTAAGGTCATTAGCTTAATCTAGTAACAAGTTTTAAGAGAAAGCAGGAAATGAAAAAAAATATTGAATATTACAAGGATTTTTTTTAGTAAACAGTTTTGTGTTTGGTTCTCGTTTCTCTAACAGACAGTCTGATAAAGAGAAGTGGCATGGAGAAAATGTTTTCTGAAAACATTCAAGTGTTTTCCCAGCTGAGAGAGGTATAAAGATAAGACAAAACCAAACAGCACTTAATAGAACAACAAGCTATACCATAGACCTTAGCACGTGTAACCTTTCTTGTAGGTTAGCTCTAGTCTATGTGTGTGGCTGCCATTTTGGAGTATTTGTTCATATTAGGAGAGTAATACTTCAATATTTAAAAATGTACATATTGTTGTGTATTGTTATTAAGTTAATAGGTTTTTAGGAAGTACTGGGGGTGTGTGTATTTTTGTTTGAGAGTTTTCGATAAAACAAAAAGCTCTGTAAGATGTGACATAGGCTCAAATGGATATGACAAGAAACAACTGTACAAGTAATTAACCTGCCAAACAGGACACACATGCACCACAAACTGAAACTAGACATTTAACAAAAATGCTGGTATACACAAAAGGTAGGAATAATCTCTTAAGAATAAATGTTTTCTGTAATATCTTTAAATGTTACTGGTCTCACAGATAAATACAAAAAAGAAAGTAGTGAACTCTTAAAAATCTACAGTGCAAATAGCTATGCTACAGGAGACACTTAGAAAGAACTGAACATATGAAATTGACAAAGAAAGGTTTTCAGGATGGTTATTCAGTGCAATGTCTGGGGCAAAGGAAGAGATTATATTAATTGCAAGATGAACTCCAATAGTAATAGAAGAGGATAAAAATACAATAATAGTAGATTTGTAGTACTACGGTCCTACTGGCAAGGGAGAAGGATTACACTGGTATGTATTTATATTCCACCTACAATTGCTATAATACACCTTAAGAAAATTCTGGGAGAAATATTCAGCTTTCAGCAAGGAGTATTATTTATAGGTGGGAACTGGAATTTGATTTGCTATAATGATGTGTCTGGGGGGCCCAGAAGAGAAACTATAACAAATGAGGGTATATTTTTAAAAAATATATGAATCTATTTGGCATGGAAGATGTGACTTTAGTACTAGAAGTTCAGAGTGAATTTGCATATTATTCCCCAAGATACAAAAACTGGGCTAGGCTAGACAGAATTTACATTTCATAGGAACATATGCATTTAATTGAAGGTCTTGATATACACCCAATAACTATGTCAGATCATGCACCAATAATAACTAAAATAAAAACACATGGTAATGAAATAAAAATGAGACACTGGTGCTTTCCCACCTAGCTGTTGAAAAGAGGAATTTAAAGAATGGGTAGTGGAAATTATTTAGGAGCTATTAGAAAAGATAGACATTTTTTCCTGAAAATATAGCTAGCGAGTGGGATAAAATTGAAGTTTAAAAATAGGGTGGAAATCAAAGAAAGGGATATATGGTTAAGAAGTAAGAATTATTTAGAGGGACTGACAAATGTTAAAATATTGCAACATGGGAGAATGTCACAAAAGAGGAGGAGCAACTGCAAAATGATAAACAACAAATAAGGGATCACTTCGATAATATGCATGAATTTAGAAAGATTGCTATTAAGCAACTGTTTTTTTTTGATAACTCTAGAGGACAGAAACATTTAGCATGACATCTCAGGGAAAAGAAAGAAAGGGCTGTCACAAAGGTTAGGGAGCCTATATAACAAGGAAGATAAGGGATTCAGTAGACATATTAGATATATTTCAGAAATTCTATGAAAGTCTGTATAAAGCAGAGAAATATGGAAATCAAGAAAATGTAGAAATGGAAATGTTATAGAAGAATTAAATAAGCCAAGGTTAGAGGTAGAAGAGGCTCAATTACTAACATGATAGGAGGAAATGATATAAAATAGTGATATAAACTGGGGATTTCTGGTTAAAGGCTTATAGTGCCTGCATATTTGAACTGTTTCTTACTGAAATTGGTACACCTTGTTTGCTGTAGCATAGACTAGATCCAGGCCTGCTGAATCTAGCTTTGTTTGTATGCTTGTTGTTTGTTTGCTTATTTCCCTGAAATGCTAATTTCACCTAAAATGCAGCTTTTCAGCGCTTCTGTGGATCCCTAGTGATATCTGCATTGCTTACTGTACTTATTTCCTTGTTTCACTTGAAAGAAAGTTACTGTTTGTCATTTTTGCATTTATGTTACCTGTAACACATTGCATTTAAGTTACCTGGCACTTGCTCACTAAGTCAGCACTAAAAAATTAAAAGCACTACACCCTCACAAACTCCCCTTGAGTACCTTGTTCCCCATTGGCCCTTTTTTCAATTATAAAGGAATTCCCAATACTATTCTAGCATGTCCAAAGGTCAGTTGTCAATCTCCTCTCCGGTCCAGCTGGTGAATCTGGGAATCTTGAGGCAATGTTACAACTGCCTCATGTACACAGACAACCCTCTCCTCCTCCCAACAAATTCCAACACATGTGAGAGATGCAACCATATAGCCAAACTGGAGGCTAATCTCTCTCAACTCAGTACTGGCGTAACCAGTCAGGAGGAGAAGGAAACCACACTCACTACAATTCCAGTCTCACATAGACCTATCACGACAGCAAACCAAACACATAAACACACAAAAACATACTCGGAGGCTCTAAATAAAAATCTGCCTAAGCAGCAGAGACCTCCAAAGCAGACACCCAAACAACCGCTACCCCAAAACAAAACACATGCAACACATAGCTCACAAAGCCAGTGTGCCGAACAGTCACAGCCCTTAAGGCTAAACAATACACCTGATACACTTGTAATAGGTGACTCTATCATCAGGCACACTGATGTCCTGCTCACCAGGCTGAACAAGGAGAAGGTCACGGTGAGCTGCCTGTCGGGCGCTAGGATCTGCCACATAACACAAGCACTCAGGTCACTCCAAGGCAAGTACAAATATGACTCAGTCATTGTCCATGCTGGTGTGAATGACCTGAGATGTACCTCCCTGGACTACATGAAAAGAGACATAGAGGAGCTCTATGAGCATGTAGCCCAGGCTGGTATGACCCTGACCTTGAGTAGCATCTTACCCTCACCAAGAATGATGCCACAATATGAAGACAAGATGATCAATTTCAACAACTGGCTTAAGTGTTGGTGTCATTCAAAGGGGATCCAATGCTTGTTAGCCTGGGATGACATGCTCGACAAGCCACGATGCTTCGCTAGGGACGGCTTGCACCTGTCACCTCTGGGCTTTCGGATATTGGCAAAGGCTCTTGCTACCCCCATAGTGCCTTTTTTAGGCAAGGCTCAAAAGACAAACCCATCTCCATAGGTATCACAAGGGATAAGAAACTAAGAGTAATGCTACTCAACGCCAGAAGTCTAAACCTCAAGATGCATGCACTCGAAACTCTCCTTAGCATGGAGAACATTGATATCTGTACAGTAACAGAAACCTGGTTCAAGGCTTCCGAGAGCACCCCAGCACTACCAGGTTATACCTCATACCATGCTTTTCGGCCCCAAAACTTGGACCGAACCACAAAAGGAGGGGAGTATCAATATTCGTCAAAGATACCCACACCTCCAGGTTGGTGGCACAGCACAAAGCATCAGAGGCTATCCATGTGCAACTAACAGTGGGTAAAACTGCCTTCCAGTTTATAGCCTGCTACAGACCACCCTCCCAAACCCAGGAACCCCACTCGGCCTTCCTGAGAACACTGGAAAATGTGAAGGTCTCTCCAAACACCATTATATTGGGTGACTTCAACTACCCAAACATAGAGGGGGAGCATTACTCTAGCTCCAACACCCTAGCCCAAAGGTTCCTAGAATTTATAAACTCAAATGCTATGGAACAACTTGTTACCACTCCCACAAAAGGGGAAAACATACTGGACCTGATCATCACCAACATGGGGACTCTATGCTCCAGACCAGAAGTGTATCCCTCACTGGTAAGATCAGACCATAAACTAATTTCACTGGATATTCACATCCCGACCCCACCCCCTGCCCAGAAAACCACAGTGAAAAACTTCTCTAAAGCAAATTTCACACTCCTCAAAACCGAGGTGGAATCCTTCAAAGCCCCCGGGCCTGTGGAAAATATGGCCCAGACTGCAGAATCCTTTATAAATGCATTCTATGAACACCTTCAAGAATGCATGGATCTTGCAATCCCAAATAAAACCAAGACCCAATCCTCCAAAGGCAAACGTCCTGTCTGGTGGACCCCAACCATAAACAAACTATACAATAGAAGGAGGAAGCTACTACATGATAGAGCAAAATCCCAAAAAGGGAAGACATCTCTGATCAGTATTAGCAAAAAACTACGGGCACTCATAAAATCGTCTAAGGCCAGCTTCGAGAGAAAAATTGCACAGGACACTGAGGATAATCACAAGGCTTTCTTTAGTTATGTTAGGAACCTGGGTGGGAATTTGCAGATATGCTCAGAAATAGTCCAAAATGACAAAAAATACACCGAACCCACAGACATTGCCAACATCCTAGCTGACAGGTTCAGCACAAACTTCTCCCTCCCCTCCCCATGAAAAGGGCAAATATCTATCCCAGCAGAGTGCTGCCCCCCTGACATCTCAGATGCTCAGGTAAGAGCCACCCTCTCCAAAGCAAAAAACACAGCATCAATGGGACCAGACGGTGTCCTGGGCTGCATCCTATATGAACTCCAAGAAGAGCTAAACCCAAACATAAAACTACTGTTCAATCTCAGCCTTACTACAGGATATGTACCCAAAGAGTGGCGTACAGCAACAGTGATCCCTCTCCACAAAGGTGGTGCCTCAATGGTTCCTGGAAACTATCGCCCCATAAGCCTGACTAGCTTGGTCTGCAAAGCTATGGAAAGGATCATCATGGACCTCATAAATAAAGATATTGGGGGCCTACAGACACTGGATCCTACCCAGTTCGGCTTTGTTAAGGGCAGATCCTGCCCCTTAAACCTGGTCGATTTTTTTGAAACAGTCACCAAGGCCATTGATGAGGGGAAGGTGGTCCACACAGCCTACCTGGACCTCGCAAAAGCCTTCGATACAATACCCCACTCGGGCATTATAGATAAGCTCACCAGCTTAAATATAAACCCCTATGTCACTAGATGGGTTGCAAACTGGCTCAAGGACAGAACCCACATGGTTAGAATTGCTGGAGCCATGTCAGACTCCAAACCAGTTACAAGTGGCATCCCACAAGGCTCAGTCCTGGGACCTCTCTTGTTTGGTGTATATTTCTCGGAGGTACAGGCCAACATGGAAGGACTGTGGCTGACCAAGTTCGCAGATGACTGCAAACTGGGCGCCATAATCGACTCTCCAGCTGACACAAGCATCCTCCAAAAGGGCCTCATAGAAATAGACAACTGGTGCCAGAGCCATGGCCTCAAGCTAAACACCAAAAAGTGTATAGTCATCCCCTTTGGCAAAAACAAAGTGCCCACAAATTACCACTTAGGTGGTAATCCATTAAGTACAGAAGAAGTAATTAGGGACCTGGGGACCCAAGTTGATAGCAATCTCTCATTTGACAACCACGTGGCCAAAGTGGTTAGAAGAACATTTTATATAGCCCACCTAATCATGAAGGGATTCACATCTAGATCAGGGGAGGTCATCGTGCCTCTTTACTCATCCCTCATCCGGCCCATAATTGAGTACAATGTCCCTTTTGGGATGTACCTTACCAGACACCTGCAGCAACTGGAAAGACCCCAAAAGTACCTCACCAAGAGGATCAAAGGGCTCAAACAGATGCCATATGCTGCCCGGTTAAAGAAACTCCAGCTCTACTCAGTGGCATACCACCTGCTCAGTGGCGATCTGTGCCTGACATATAAAGCCATGTCCAACCCGGAATTAATGGACATGCTGCACCTCAGAAAATCCAAATCCCATCGAGCTATACGCTCGAGAGACTTGAACCTCAGCACTGAAATAAATAGGACATGCTGGAGGGACAGATTCATAACCCAGAGGCACCCTTCACTCTGGAATAAAATCCCAGTCCAGGTTAGGTAGAGTCCCTCATCGACTCTCTTCAAGAGGAATCTTGATGAGTGGATGGGAGATCGTAGGTTTACCCCAGGTATCACTTCTGTGTCACTGTTAGACAGAGGCACAGTATACTAACCTCAAAAAAGGGCATAGCAAAATTAATTTAAAATGGGTGGCGAAAGCCAAACACACTCTGGCTAGCCTTATAAATGCCCTAGGGCAGACAGCCTAGTATGAACCTGTGTATAACCAATGTACAAGAAAGTCCCCAGGAAAGATGGTATTCCGGTGGAAATCTGGAAGCTAGGAGGGAAAAACTGATAAAAATCAGAAAAGTTTTGTTTAACAGTATTTTAAGAGGAGAAGAGCCCACATGCTGGAAGAAAGCGGTGATAGCTGATAGATCCAACTTCATAAAGACACATTTCAATACTAAACCATGATTATATAGTGTTTATGTCTATAGTGGCTAAAAGAATAGCAAAAGTGATGCCAAAATTGAATGATATGGATCAGTGTGGTATTTTGGAAGGGATGCAAACATTTGACAACATTAACAGAACACTGATGATCCAGAAGGAAGCAAAATGTAAGAAAATACCACTGTTGGTGAGTCTTGATGCAGAGAAAGCAGTTAACAGAGTATGCTGGGACTTTGAGCAGAGCAGCGGAAGCATTTGCATTCTCTGATAAAATTATAAGGTTGATTAGCAGGATATATAAGGGATCAGAGGTGAAAAATTAAGTGGGAGGGGTCATCTCTGATAATCTGTGCTTGAGCTGAGGAACCAGGCAGGGGTATCTTCTCCCCCCTTTGTTATTTGCATTATATTTAGAACTGTTGGCAAAGAAAATAAGGGACTCAGAAATTCAATGATATACTTGGTATGGTTTTCAAAAAAAACTGGCTCTATTTGCGGATGACATTATTTTATACCGGACAAAAGCAGAAAAGGATATTACAGTGCTGTGGAACATATTGAAACAGTTTCACATCTTTTCTGTAGATTATGTATCCACATATGAATTGGTTCATCAATATCCATACTTATGGGGACATGATAAAATGAAGTATTTAGGAGCATGCATTAAAAATTATTCCAGTGTGGCAGCTAAGGAGATGTGGGAAGAGACTAAACAAAAGATAATGCAAAACCTGAGAAAATGGATGCTCTGTTATATGTGGCTATTGATAGTAAGATACAAGCAGTTAAAATGTTTTTAGTCCTTTTAGTCTTATACACAGGTCAGACATATTAACCAGAGGAGAAGTATTGGATAATTAATAAAGAGCTGAACGATTTTATCTGGGAGGGGAAGACTGCAAGAATCAAGTGGGATAAGCTTATTCTTCCAGTAGAACAGGGCAGATTGGGATTACCTGATTTGAAGCAGTATTTCAGACCAACACATTAAGGCTCTTATACATAGCACAAACAGAAAACTAATTCAAAGTGGAAAAAGATGAAGTAGGGGGAAGCTTAAAAAAGAAGAAGAGACTGGGATTTTGGATGCAGACCTTTAAGGAGAATAGCAATAATCATATGGAATCTTATATTCATAAAGTAGCAGAAAGTATTCTAAGAACTAAGCCAACAGAGAAAAGGAGAAAGATTCTGCTGATAAGGATGAGTGCAATTACTGATACAGACAACAGGCATGAGGGCGCTGGAATTTATTGGAGAAAACTGGCAAACGAACCAAGGTATTGGGAGTAAATAACTAGATAAGGAAAGGTAATAGAATGAGAAGATACCAAAAACTTATTTGGACTGCAATTTAGAGATTGCCTTTCCTATCAAGGGTTGATATCTGAGTATAGGCAAAAAGAAAGAAATGGGGTGATCCTAAATAAAAGAACCAGCACTGGTAGAGTTTTTAGTAGAATCTGGAACAGAAGTTGCTCTTATGAAAAGAATAATTAGTAGAGCATATAAAATATTGCATGATAACTATAAGAATCAATCAGAGGAGGTTAGAAAGGCTTGAAAATGAGACTGGATGAGCAATTCACAAAGAAACAATGGAGGAATATACGTATGTCTCCCAAATAAGGAACAAAATTTAGTAGATTTAGGATCTTTCCTTGGAAGTGTTTACACAGATATTTTTATACCCCAAGTAGACTCCAAATAATTGTTCTGGTAGACAGCAAGTGTTGCAGATGTCATGGGGAAGAAAGAGGTATCTGGGAACATGTTTTCTGGTATTATAATTAGCTGGCAGACTTTAAAGATTCACTGCAGACTTCTCTGTCGGAAAGGCTGGGTGATCAACTTGGTGTAACTAAGGAAATAATGTTTTTGAGTTGTGATACAGAATTGAAATTGCCTAGACATAGTAAGGCCTTGCTGAGTCTAATTATGATGGCTGTCAAAAAAGCAATTACTAGAAAATGGAAATCAAAGTCTAAACCAATTTTACTTAAAGTAGCAAAGATAGTAACAGAAAAAACAACTGGAATTGGGATCTTTAGAAAAGAGTAGGAGCAAATACATAAGAAAAACGAGAAGTGTGGGATCAATACATGCAGAGGAGGAACAAGGTTTAAAAGAAGGCAGGAATTAAATCAGCGATACAATGGCTGACTGACGATGACTGGATATATTATAAGTGATGTATAATGTTTGCAGCTGCAGTTGTGTCAGCATGGTTTGCATTGTATAATGTTTGCAACTGAGATTGTGTTGGTATAGTTTATTTTCATTTATATAAATCTAAGACTGGCTATGTCATACATGTACATGATAATTTAATAAAGATTTTTTTTGTTAAAAAAAGAGCAATTTGTGAGACTGGGGGACTTTGTATAAATTGTCAGGTTTCCTGGAGGCTGGCTATCTGGAGAGCTGCTATCGGCACTAAATGCATCTTTCAATGCTGCTAAAATGGGAAGCACAGGCACTGGTTGTGGTGAATCTACTTGTAATGAGCCCAAAAATCTCTGCTGCAGTCTTTGAGATTTGCTTTTTTTCCTATTTAACTCCTTAATTCTGCTAATTGTGTTAGGAAAAGGCAATCCCTGCACTGGAGACTCAGAAGATGCATCATCATCATGTCTCATTCTCATTTTTTTTTAGAGTAGAAACTTCAGAGGCATAATCTAAATTGGCGTCTTGCACATCAGAGTCAGAATCCAAAGAGGAGGGGGACCTCTTTCTTTTAGTATGTGGAGAAGACACTGAAGAGATTAAAATGCTTTAAGTATGTCTTTAGTAGAAAAATATGCACTCGACTCTTGATTCTTTTGAAGAGGGAGCGGATGTATGCTTCAGCCTTATGAGTCTTCATGGGAATTTTGTGGTAAAAGGAGCATTCCTACATCCAGTCTTTGGGTGTCTGCTGAGCCCTCAGCATGGCTCTGTAAAGGTTGGATGTCAAATCTCCCCCAAGTTTTGTCAAGAGTAGTTGTCCTCTGCCCAAAGCAGACGTATGAGCAGGCTTGGAGGATGGCACCTGTCTCTTGCCTTTTAATGCCTTCATAAGCAGCACCAAAGGAATCAAAAGTAGCTGACTGCCCTGAATGCTCAGACATAGCCACAGTGGAGTAATCTTTTGAAGGCCAAGACAGAGAGGGTGTCAGAAAGGAAACAGAAACCTCTCCCTCTCTTTTTTTTTCCCCATTGGGGACCAGAAGTGGAATATCCAATGAACTAGCACCCAGCTGCATGTCTTTGCTGGTTAAAGTCTTTAGCTTATTTTTCTTTAAATGATGGATTAAGGAAGTACACCTCCTTTTAAGGGTTTTGGGAGTAAAAGACTGACAAGTATGGTATTACTGCATGTTGCATTCCTTTCCAAGAAAAAATAGCAAGCCTTGTGGTGACATTTGTAGGAAATCTGTTGACTACACAAGCAATCCCCCCTTTCTCATAAGACATAGCTCACAAAAAAGAAGCACTTGTTATACAAAAAAAAAGTCACCATCAATGCTCTTATCGACTCAGTTGACAAAACTTCCTGGCCGCTAAACCTGTAAAGAGACAGTTAAGAAACCACATTGCTTTGCAAAGGATGATTTGCACCTGCTCCCCTAGGCTTCTGAATATTAAACTTTATCCACACACTTAGACCATCAGCTGCACAGAAAAGGACAAAAGGTGGGGGAGTCTCAATCTGTATTAGCAACAAGCACAACTCTAGGTTAGTTAAACAGCTCAATGCCCTGGAATTTATCCACATACAAATCATCATAGACAAAGCTCCATACCATATCCTAGCAAAGCTATAGGTCACCCTCTACATCCCTAGAATCCCATAGCTCATACCTAGATCTACTGGAGACACTCACCACTAAACTAAAATACCCACTTCATGGGCGACTAACTGCCGCTCTATTGACTGGGAAACATATACTGCCTAATACTCACGGGCACAATTTCTGGACTGTGTTAACACAAATACCCTTGAGCAGATAATGTGCACACCTACTAGATGTTCAAACATTCTGGACCTGGCACTCACCAATATAGGAGAACACTGCACTTTCTCCCACAATGTCACATCCTCATTAGTGTGGGTTGGACCACAAAGCTGTCTCCTTCAAAATAAAAATCAACTTGGTAACCCCAACAAATACTGTAATAGGAAGCTATTCCAAAGCAAAATACATCCTATTGATAGCTTGTCAAAATTCAGTGCCTATTCCAACCCTGAGTGTACAGCAGCCTATGTGGAATTGTTCAGAGAGACCCACTGCAACCATGTAGATAGCTGTATAGAAGCTGCTGTACCTACTAGAAGTAAACCCCAAAAAACTTTAAAAACAAACCAGATTAGAGGAATCTCAAACTTAATAAGGTATATAACAAAAGGAAATAAGTCATGACTAAAATCAGGAAGAGCAACTCCCATAATGATAGGAGCTCTCTATTTAAACTAAAAAGGAAACTAAAAGGACAAGTCCAACAAGGCCAGTTATGAGGTCAAGATAGCCTCACAGGCTAAAGGTGACCATAAGACCTTCTACACCTATGTCCAAAACCTAAAAGGTTGTACACATTAGTGCACAAAACTGGTGGTCAATGGTGCCACCTTCACTGAGCAGAGTGACATAGACACAGCTAATTTTCTAGCCAACAAATTCAGCTTAAACTTCAACCCTCACCCCCTATCTCCCCCATGAAACACCTACTACTATAACCCCAACTAGTAACAGGGACCATGCCCCTGCAGTACTCGCTAAGACCAAAAACACAGCCTCATTGGCCCCAGACGATATCTAGTTAATATATTTGCACTTCTTTTTGTGATAATCATCATAAACACTTTGTAGTTAGGATTCAGAATAGAAATGGAATTACATGACATTGGATAAGGAGGATTTTCCCCCTCAGTTATAACTATCACTGCTACTTCTTTCCAAGTCACGGGCACATCCCTACCCAGAAAAAAAATTATCTTCTGTTCTTCTGTTTTCCATTTTGAAATTCCATCACTTCCAAGAGTTTTCCCTGCATTCTGGTTTCTTGTTGCTTCTTTAATATCAGAGTTATTTTTCTGTTAATATACCTCTTTCTACTTCTGTTAACTGAGGAAGTTGTAACTGTCTCAACTATATTGCCATTTCTTATATGTTATGGCAGCCTCTTCATCTTGTTTATATAGTGCAGTGTAATAGTTTATCATTACATTAATAAAATTTCCTTGGTCCATTTCTACCCTGACATTGTCATAATTCCTGATTTTAGTCATCCTTTCAACCATCTGTTGTCTCAGACTTTAAGCCAACAATTTGATTGCTCTAGTGTTAACAATACTAGTTTTAAAACCTCTGCTGTATGTTAATTTCTATTTTTCTAAGTACTCTAGCATGGGCATTCTAGCTTCTTTTCATTTGCTCTTCAACCTGTTGTGTTCCACTTATTGTTTTTTGTTTCTCCAAGTACCTTACTTTTTAAGCTCTCTATATATCTATTGTGACCATTATTCTATGTTTGCTTTCATTGTAACAGCATTTCTAATTTTCACCTTCAGTTCTTTGCAAATATTTTACTACTTAGATTACAATGTAATAACATTTCACTTAAAGATGTATCTACCCATTCATTAAACAGACTCCTTTTCAGAAAAAAAATGCTTGAAAGTACTATTGCTTGTCACAGTAGTCTTTTACTGGTTTATGAAACAATCTGTGTAGTGATGTGGTGTGACCTGACATTTGATATGTGTCATCTGTTTAATCCTACCCAAGAACCACATTTCTTTAAAATGTGTGTATTCCAATTAATTCCATACTATTTTCATTACATTGATGATACTAAATACATATTTGTATTTCTATATCTTAGCCTTCCACAGATAGTTTCCTTATATCCTATAGCACTGTGATCTCCAGCAACTATAACATACATCCTGGATGAAATGCTTTAACATCTCCCATGACATCCTTTACATCTTGTCTCAGTGCTTTCAGTGGAATAGATACCGTAGCCAGTGTAATTCTTACCTGTTGATCCTCAGTCTTTATTCCAGTACCCTTTTAACTAACATCCAACCCCTACCTTTTGCACTCTTCTTATTCTAACAAGGAAACTCTCTTTTCCACTTTTTTTTTTACAAAAGTTCCGTGCTGTTAGTGATTCAGATGCATTTCTTTAACTTTATCACCTGTGAATTATAGCTGTAAATATAAAAAAGCAACTTATATTTTTAACAGTCTACCAGCCCAATACCACTCCAGACTAATATGTCAAACTGTGACACAAAGCTTATTTTTTTTCTAATTACATATATTGTCTTTCTGTTGCAAATTGGTGCTTCATACTATGTTTCTATAGTTTATGACACTTCATGTAACACTGTCAGACCCAAACCTGATCTCTTTATTTTCATTAAAACAACACACAGTCCCTACCGTCCCCAAAACATAAACAACATAACTTTATACATATTTTCCCAAAGGCATACAACCAACACTATGTTATAAAAGTAGTGTAAAACTTCTTCTACCTATTTTTAATCAGACACAAAACGCATGTACTACTTTTTTGTTAGATAAATACTACACTCAATAATTCATTTGTTACACTTACCTGCACTTATCTTTTTAAATGTCTTATTTCTGAAGCTGTGCTCAAAAGCTAGATGCTACCATCTTTCATTTAGCATATTTACCAATTTTAAATATTTATTTACTCCTGAAATTGGTGCACTTAATTTCCCCTTTAACTTCATAGGCCATTTCAAGTGCAGCTATTGTCAAAAGAGCAGAACTATCTAAATAAAAGTGGTTCCATCCTTTTGTAACTGGTCATAATTTGTCAAGAGGAGAAAGTTGTATTCTAAAAGAACTATATACAGAATAGTTTAGCCTGCATTAAAAAAAATCTAGTCTGCAGCCTGATAAAATGAAACAAACTAAACAAAACAGCATGTAAGACCAGATAGCTGTTTTTCACTGGCACTTACTAATTTCAATAATTTTAAAATACCTTTCAGTGTACAACTAACATTTTAGTTACAGCAAACATTCTTGGCCATATGTATTCTGATATATTTAAGCTGCAGTGTATTTTTAAGCATCTCTCCTTTGTTTCACCTCTCTTAACTTAGCAGTTTAAATATTGTCAGAAATTGTGAACCTTGCTGTATATGCCTTCTTTCAGTTAATTCCTGGACTTGTAGCACACATTACCAGAACTAACTTACTATGTTAAGGCTTGAGTATGTTTAAAGGAAGTTACAAGGAGAATTATTAACTCTCAGAACTTTACTCAAGACCATTTGGAAAAGATACAGTTATCTTGTTTTAGTTATCAGTAGTTACATGGAAAACTTCAGCTTATTGTGTGTTTTTATGATGATGAACAGAGAATTCTCTTGGATATTAACTTTATTTATTAGCTTTTGTTTACTGGGAAAGTACAAATGAGCACAATTAAGTTACCCCTTTAAAGTGGGGGCCCAAGGAGAAAAGGTCCATAAAAACAGTCATAGAATATATAAGATAGATGGACAATAATAATGTATACATGCAGTAGTTTAAAAGTTGAGGAACAAAATGGTACAGCACTGTCAACAGATAGCATATACATACACTAGAGAAGTTTAGGAGACATTTAATTTGACAATGGAATATTTTTGCTTTTTTGTGTACACAAAATAGTACAACAGTTTTGCCTTCCACTATTCACAATACATACTATGGGGACTGTAATAACTCCTGAAATACCAAAAGGACTAAGTTATCTTCCGCAAGGAAGAGTAAACCTGTCTGGTGGACATCTGCAATAAATAAAATCTATAACAAAAGGAAAATATTGCTGTCCAAGACCAAGAAGGAGCAGGTGCCCAATTGGAAGCAATGTCTCCTTAGCCTGAACAAACAAATGAGAGCACTAGTGCTGTAAACTTCGAGTCCAGATTTGCCACATCTACTACAGACAATCATAAGGCCTTCTTCACATATGTCCGCAACCTCAAAGGAAGCACCCATATCTGTTCAGAACTGATGGTCAAGGGCACCACATATACAAATACTGTACGTATAGCAAACGTTCTGGCTGACAGATTCAGCAAAATCTTTACCCCTCTGTCCCCCATCAGTAAAACAGGACAGCCCCAGTACCTGCTCCCTTCCCCTTCTATCTAGGGAACAGTTTATCACTGCTCTCTCAAAGTCAAAAAAATACAGCCTCCATGGGACCCGATAACATCCCAGGCTGCATCTACATGAACTCAGGCAGGAACTTGCAGCACCATTAGGCACCCTATTCAACCAAAGCCTGAGTACTGTCTTCATCCCAGCTGAGTGGGGGACAGCTACTGTCATTCCTTTACACAAAGGTGGAGCATCCACCGACCCAGGAAATTATGGCCTCGTCAGCCTAACTAGCCTGATCTGCAAGGCCATGGAATGGATTGTCATGGACCTCATTAACAAGGACATTGACAACCTCCAAACACTTGATCCCACACAGTTTTGCTTCATCAAGAGGAGGTCACATCTGCTAAATTTGGCCAACTTCTTTGAGACAGTCACCAAAGCCATGGACGAGGGGAAAATGATGCACACTGCCTACCTTGATGTGGCCAAAGCCTTTGACACTATTCCCCACTCAGGCATAATAGATAAACTCTCTCAACTAGGCATCAATCCATATGTTACCAGATGGGTAGTAAACTGGCTCACTGATAGAACCCACGTAGTCAAGATAGGGGAAGCCACCTCAAGCAGTAGACCTGTAACAAGCAGCGTACCCCTGGGTTCGGTCTTGGGGCCTCTGTTATTTGGGATATACTTTACTGAGGTGCAGGACAAAACCAGTGGGCCATGGCTGACCAAGTTTGAAGATGACTGCAAGCTGGGTGCTGTCATCAATTCCCCTAGTCATGTGGACATTCTCCAAGAGGGTCTCACTCAGACAAATGACTGGTGCCAGAAACATGGCCTCAAGCTGAATACTAAAAAATACATCATCATCCCCTTTGGGGAGAGTGACGTCCCCACAAATTATCACATTGAGTGCTTAGGACATTATTAATCAGTTGTGAGGGATTTGGGCACCCAGACTGATAGCAACCTGACTTTTGACCACCATGTTGCTTCCGTGGTACGGAAAGCCTTCTACATGGCCCACCTCATAAGTAAGGGTATCTCATCCAGGGACAAGGAGGTCATAACATCCCTGTATTCTTCCCTTATAAGGCCTCTTACTGAGTACAATGCACCTTTCATCATGTACCTCGCAAAGCACATGCAGCAGCTGGAGAGACCACAGAGGTTCCTCACCAGGAGAATCCAGGGCCTCAAACATCTACCATACACAGGCTAAAAGCCCTATCCCTCTACTCAGTTTCATACAGACTCCTCAGAGGTGACCTCTGTCTGGCATACAAGGCCATCATGGATCCCGCCTTGATGGGACTGCTGCATAACCACAAGTCAAGCTCCATTCAAATAACCTGCATGCATGGCTATGCAGAAACCCAGTGAAGCAAGCACTTGGAACACATGTAAATAGGAATCTGAACTTCAACCACCACATGTCCACACTGCTACTGAATGCCTATGTTGTGCACATCATAAGTTACACCATCATAATGAGATCTTAGGATTGTATGACAGCACTGTAGTCAAACTTCAGCACACTAATGGAGTATAATGCTGTCCTTTGCATGTATCTCACCAGACACATGCAGCACCTGAAGGGAATTAATCTAAGGAGGTGAGGAAAACCAACACATTCTGGCTAGGCTTATAAATGCCTTCGGGCAGATAGCCTAGTACCTACCTATGAACACGTGGCTTTCTCAGCAAGATAACACAGGGACTACAAACCATACCAGGATGTATGTGGATAGATTAAAAGCCATGTCACTGTAATCTTTATTGTATAGGATGAGCTGACCTTTGCTTGGCCTCTAGGCCACTCTCTGAGCCCTCCCTGGTGGGACTACTCCATATTCAAAAATCTGATATAGCTGATGACATCAGCAGTGTCTGCTGAGTAGAATATGGTAAATAAATGTGTCCCACATGCTGGTGTAAAATACTTTCTGTAATGTCAAGCAAGAGCTTACACACACACAGTTGACTACAGTGAGAATAGAACCCTTACCTAAGTACACAGACTACAGAATCCAGTACTTTACGCAAATGCCACAGCTCAAGTCTGACTTGTGAAGTGTGTCAGACAACACTTTGTAGCTGATGACATCAGAAGTGTCTGTTGAGGAGACTGTGTGTCCCACATGCTGGTATAAAATGCTCTCTCTAGTTTCAAACAGCAGTTCACACACACAGTTGACTGCAGAGAGAATAGAATCCCTACCAAAGTACACAGACTACAAAGCACAGTACTTTACACAAGTGCTACAGCACAAGTCTGACTTTTGCAAGAGTGCAGGTGAACTTATATTAAATGATGTCATCAGGCCATGTGGGAGACAAGACATTGGGTGGACTGTATGAAATGAATGTGTAGGCATCTGCAAGTATCAAAATACTGTCACTTCATGCCATTGGAGTAATAACCATGGGATACACATTTCTGGTCTTCTGTCTAGACACACACATGTGTACACACAGTTGATTGCAGTGAGAATAGAACACCTACCTAACTACACAGACTATAGAACTCAGTACTTTACACAAGTGCTATGGCACAAGTCTGACTTGGAATGTGTCAGACAACAACAGTATTTGTTGAGGAGAATATAACCTTATTGAGCACATTTGGATGGTTGTTGCTAGCAGAATTATTTTGTGAGCAACACCAAATGGCCCTGTCCATGAGGGATATAGCAGTCACCCAACCAGTAGTCAAGGTTGCGATTGAACAGGTCATCGAGGAGTACTGCTTCACATGTAGTGGGAGCCTATTACAGATGAGTGTGTCATTGGGGGTATATCTGTCTCCCCAGCATATTCTGTTTGTCACAGTCAAGGTTGAGAACCCTGCACCAAGTTATTCTTGTCCCATTTGATTTGAAGATATCCAACATTTCCAGTAAAACAGGGTCTGAGACTGCTCTGTAGAGCAGGGATAGGTCACCTCTCAGCAGCCTGCATGATACTGAGTACAGTGACAGGTCTGTCACTCTTTCCATGTTTGTCAGGTTTGGAGGCCCTGGAGTTTCCCAGGCACAACCCTGTCTTCTCCAATTGCAGGTGTCTGGTGGGGTACAAACAGAAGGGAACACTGTACTCAATTAGTGGTCTGATAAGGGTAGAGTACAGCAGAGATATGACCACACTGGTCTTGGAAGTGATGGCCATATATATGATGATCACAATGCAGAATGTGTGTGTCACCACTATGGACACATAGTGATGAAAGTGTAGATTAATATCAACATGCATTCCCAAGTCTCACAACACTGTGTTTGAGCTTACAGGGGTGCTATGTGTATTATAATTAGCAGGGGTACTTCATTGCCAAAGCTTTAAGGATCCATCTGTGAGTTTGGCACCAATCATTTGTGTGTGGCAGCCATTTCTGTAATATGTTACCATCACTGGGGGACTCTATATCAGTAAATCCAGCTACCAGTCATCTGCAAACTTGGTAAACCACAGATCAGCTACCATTGTGTGCACTTCAAGGATGTAGTTTGCAAACAGTTGAGGGCCCAGCACAGGTCCTTGTGGTATTCTGATAGTAAGTAGCTAATGGTGGAGGTGCACTCTCCAAATTCTGAGTGTGTGTGTTCTGTCAGTCAACCAGTTGCCTATCCCTCTATGACTGTATGGCTCAATTCCCACATGGGAGATCTTCAGTATGAGACATGAATGGGGGATAGTCTCAAAAGGCTTAGATAATTCAACATAGGGAGTATGTCCTGTTATCCCTCATTCAGGTCTTTGGGGTCAGTATCCAAGAAGTCCACAAGGTTCACTGTTGTCACTGGGTGTGGCAATTTCAATGATCAATACTGCTCTTGTCTTCTTTGCCTGGACCTCTATATCCGGTTTTCTGGCATCTATCTTCTGAATTGTTTGTAATGGATGATCCCATGTGATGCAGACTTCATCATTTTCTATGATGCTTTGTGGCTAATGTTTCCAGCCACTTCAAAACTATAATATTTGCGCAATTACCAGTGCAACAGTCTTGCCACATTATTGTGCCTTTCAGTATACAGTCCTTCTGCTATTAGTATGTCACAACCAGCAACAAGGTGTGATACCGTTTCCAGTTCAATTTTACAAAACCTACATTTGTCTGTTTTTCCCACATGTTCAATGGACTTTGTAAACCAGCATGTACGTAGCCCACTGTCTTGAGCCACCAATATTAACCTTTCATCTCTTGGTTTAAATTCACCTCTCCTTAACCATTCCTGCATTCGTTCCTGATCAACATGAGATTCTTCCAGAAGTTTTCTATACTTGCAACTATATTTATGCATTTTCCACATCTCTTGCCTTTTCATCTGGTCCTTCACCTTATATTCTTTCTTTTGTTTTTTGGCACATTCAGTTGCTGTCTGATTTTTATCTACTTCTGGTTTGATTTCCATTCCTGCTTGACGGTGATATGCTTCTGCTAGATTAAGCAGGGAAGTCATCTTAGATTTATTCTCCTCATGTTTCAAAACTTTCACTATATTTGGGTCTTGTGAGGTCAGCAGATATGTGTGGAGTCCCACAACTGCAGATCTGTACATGTAATCAATTTCAAGGAGGCCCATCCCTCCTTCAGAACGGGGAATATATAATCTTGGTATGCACAGATTTTTATAGATCATTTGATGAGCATGAAACACCCTTCTTGTTTTAATATCTAATCTATCCAACACATTTTTGGGCCAATCAATCACTCTAAAACTGTAAGTTAGGACAGGAAGAGCAAACTGGTTTATTGCTTGGATTTTGTTTCTAGATGTCAGTGCTGTTTTCGGGATTAATTAAGTCTTCTAAAATATTCCTTACTAAGTTTTACTCACATTTGCTTGTGTTTTATTTCTGATCCTTCATCAATTCCCAAGTATTTGTACACTCCCTCTTGCTCAAGTTCTTTTATATCACATTCTTGTCCCAAACTGATGTTTTCCTGGTGCTGCAGTTTTCCTGCTTTAAAGGTTGCTGTTGCACATTTATCAAGGCCAAATGACATTCTAATATCATCTGAAAGGGTTTTGACAACCTGCAGCTGTGCTTTCAGTTCCTTGTCTGATGAACTATACTTTTTAAATCATCGACACATAGAAGATGAGAAGTCTTTAGACTTTGTTGTTTTCTAGGAGCTAAATTGTAGCCATGGCCTAAGCTGTTAAGTAGACAGCTTAATGGGTTAAGGACAAGGCAGAACAGCAACGATGACAGAGAGTCACCCTGGAATATCCCCCTTTGAATTTTTATCCCTGGGATAATAATTTGTCCTTTATCATGGTTTAATTGCACAGTGGTCTGCCATTGTTTCATGGTCACTGTAACATAGTCGATCAGTGTAGCATGTATCTTATACAATTTTAAGCACTCGTTTATCCATGAATGTGGGATACTATCAAATGATTTTTTATAGTCAATCCACTCCATACTTAGATTCTTCCCCTTTTTACAGTTCTTCACTATGACTTTATTTAACAACAAATGATCCTTTGTTCCATATGACTTTTTTTTATTGCCCTTTTGTTCTACTGCCATAACTGAGTTTTCTTCTAAATGACTATAAACTCTGTCAGCATCAATTCCCATGTATAGTTTATATATCGTCGGAAGGCAAGTTATTGGTCTCTAATTTTTGGGGTAGCTTGCAGGTTCACTCTTAAGTAGGAGCATCGTTTTACCTGTTGTTAGCCAGATTGGTGTCTGTTCGGGGTGCAGATATAAATAGTTCTTACTCATGGCTAGGTCTTCATGCAAAGATGTTAATACTTTTAACCAAAAGATAGGCACTGCATCTGGGCCTGGGGTTTTTCAGTTAGAGTCTTTTCTTAACTTTGTTTCAATATTCCATATGGCTGTTATTATGATCCTTAAGGATCTGCATCCAAAATCCCACCCTCCCCTTATTTCTTGAATATCCCTGCTTCATAACTTTGAATTATAACCCTCTGCTTGTGGTGTGTGTGTGTGTGTGTGTGTGTGTGTGTGTGTGTGTGTGTGTGTATATATATATATATATATATATATATATATATATATATATATGTGTGTGTGTGTGTGTGTATATATATATATATATATATATATATATATATATATATATATATATATATATATATATATATACATAAGCCATGATTTATTGGAAGGATCAACTTATCCCACTTAACTCTTGCCCTCTTCTCTTCCCAGATAAATTCCTTCAACTCTTTATTGTCCATAACTTTTCCTCTAGTTGATAAAACATGCCTGACCTGTACATAAAACTAAAAGGACTAAAAACATTTTCACTGTTATGTTTTACTATCCATAAAAAACAGTTTTTATATAATTTTTTTAGCCTCTTCCCACATATCCTTAACTTCCATAACAGAATAATTTTTAATCCATACTCGTAAGTAATTAATCTTATCATGTCCCCATAAATATGGGTATTGCTGAACCAATTCTGGTGTGGGTACATAATTTACAGCTATTGCCTTTGTTTCATCTTCATTAATTTTATATCCTGAAAAGACTTGAAACTGTCTCAAAATGCTCCGCAACACTGAGATGTCTTTTTCTGGATTTATCAGGTACAAAATAATAGCATCTGCAAATAAAGCCAACTTTTTTTGATTACAGTGACGTCCCCACTCTGGGCCAGTAATCAAGGAGCCTGAATCCTCATCACGGATACTGGAGAGGGATGTTCCTTTGGAACAAAACTGGATACACCCAGTATTTCCAGATTAAGCTATCTGCATCAAGCACAACTTCCCTTAAGAGCACACAGGGAACACACACACACAACCCGGGGTCAGGGTCTCTCTCTCTCTGGCTCTCCCCAGGTCCCTATTAAGGCTCTCCACTGGCACACCTACAGAGTTAAGTCCTCAGCCAAGTTCTCCACCAATCTCTGTGTGAAACCAGTGCTTCGTATCCCTGATTCAAGTAGCTGACACACACACTCTGAGATTTGATTTGCTTGTATGCATGCACACACACACCTGGAAAGGCTGGCACAGGTTTACTAGCTATGCCCCCTTCGGCCCTGACTATAAAGTAGTTATTGCCACCAGACACTCCCAAACCAGCTACTATAAGGCTCTTACAAGGGTACCCAGTTGTGAGTGAAATTAATATCAATATGAATGGTAGTTTGACCAATGCAGTAAGGCTCTAAACACTGACCACAGAGTCACCACACAGACATGAGTACTCAAAGGTTGAAATATTCTCTAAAGGACCAGCCACAATTAAAAGTTTAAATATATTTAATAATAAAAACATGAAAATACTAAATATCTGTTTACAATAATCACAAGAGTTTCAACCACAGTAAATATTAAAATAACAGATGACCAGATTCACAAAGATACAGAAAAACAGTAGTTAACTAATCTAAAGTGTTACTATTCCCAGGTCATCTATTAGAGTAAGGCAAGATGAAGTAGGTGAGTGATCATTCATTGAATGGTAGTTTGACCAATGCGGTAAGGCTCTAAACACTGACCACAGAGTCACCACACAGACATGAGTACTCAAAGGTTGAAATATTCTCTAAAGGACCAGCCACAATTAAAAGTTTAAATATATTTAATAATAAAAACATGAAAATACTAAATATCTGTTTACAATAATCACAAGAGTTTCAACCACAGTAAATATTAAAATAACAGATGACCAGATTCACAAAGATACAGAAAAACAGTAGTTAACTAATCTAAAGAGTTACTATTCCCAGGTCATCTATTAGAGCAAGGCAAGATGAAGTAGGTGAGCGATCATTCTATGCCAGAGTGCCATAAGACTTCAGTCTCAACTAGTATTAAACATTATTTTTAGTGAAGGATTCCAGAATGACATCAAATACATCTGATCATCTGACTCCTGGTTTCCATGCAACCCCCATTGATAGAAACTGCCAGGGTTTTGCACCTATGTGTTTATAATACACACAGAGCCTTGCTAAGATCTGCTGCAGCTCCTGGAAGTCATAAAACATTTCCATACTTCCTACAGGAGCTAGTAAACCATACTTCTTACATTCATTGCGACTCTGGCTTCATTCAAAACTGTGAAATAACATTTCTATGTCCTAGGCCCAGTAACTTAATTTCTTATTATTTTTCCAAAGTTAGCTGGAGTTGAGCTTTAATCTCTTCTCTTCCAGTATTGTCTACTAACATACATTTAATTAATTTACAATACAGTCAGGATCCACTGTTAGTACATTTTTAACACAAACAGCTTTACAAATGCATTTTTCAAAACAAGCATCTGTACAAATCAGTTTGATATACGAATGACATATAATTCTTTACAAAATTCCAGCTACCACTGCCCTACTTCTCCTGGCAAATCTGGCAATACCTCACATTGTCACAATTACCATACCTGGTATAGCCTTTCACTTATGAGTCCTTTATTCTTTTTGCCAATGGCACTAAATAAAAAGTAAATAAAGGGGAAAGTGGGCACTCCTGCCTAGTTCCTTTGTTCAGACAATGTATCAGAGAGGAAATCTCCCACTTTAATTCTTGCCTCTGATCCTTTATATATCCTCCTAATTAACCTTATTATTCTTTGAGTCAATGCAAATGCTTCCATTGCCCTACTCATAAAAAAAGCTTACTCTGTTGCATGCTTTATCTGCATCAAGACACACCAACAGCATGTGGTATTTTCTTGGATTCTGCTTCCATCTCGGATCATCACTGTTTGATTAGTGCTGTCAAATATATACTACTTCTCCACAAAACCACATTGACCGATATCTATTAAATTCGGTAACATCTTTGAATCTCTTTTAGCTAGTATAGACAAACAGTTTATAATCATGATTTAAAATTGAAGTGGGTATATATAAAGCTGGGACTGATGGGTCTTTACCATCCTTAGGTGTTACAGCCACCATATCTTTCTTCCAAGACGCTGGTGCTTCTCCTCCTTTTAAAATACAGTTAAACAAAAACCCTCCTGATCTATCTCACTTTCTTTCCTACTAACTTACAAATGTCCACAGGAATACCATATGTTCTTGGAGATTTTCCTGCTGATTGATTACCCATGTTTTTATCTCAACTTCTCTCATCTTAACTGTTAAATACTGAGCCTCATCTAACTCTAATTTTGGCATATTGAGTCTTCCATAAATATTTCCATCTGTGTTCTTTGTTAATTTCCACATTCTCTACTCTAAACAAATGTTCATAAAATTTCCAAAAAATGTGAAATATCTCTACAGGATCTTGGGTTATTTCTTATTTATTTTATTTAACGGTTGTTTACCAGGAAAGTCTGACTGTGACAGAGTCCATTTACAGAGGAAGCCCAGGGAGAAAAGCTTCAGATGCATGTCTTTGGAATGTGGGAGGAAACCGGAGCACCCGGAGGAAACCCATGTGAATGCAGGGAGGACATGTAGACTCCTCACAGAAGGCATGCCAGCCAAGAATCAAAGCAGAGAACCTCTTGCTGTGAGGTAACAATGCTTACTGCTGCACCACTGTGCCACCCATGGTTATTTTTCTTGTTATAGGCTTCGTAAGTTTGGCAGGAACCCTTTTTTGTTTCTGTTGTCTAAGTCTTTGCCCTAAAAGTTTTTGTAATCTGGATTTATTAATCCCTTATTTTCATTTTAGCACTCTGCACTTGCATTTATTCTTCTTCTGAGAGATTCTTCTAAATTCTCCCTTATTCTTATATTGACGGTGCAGTGGTAGCATTGTTGCCTCACAGCAGAAGGGTTCTCCGGTTCGATTTTCAGCTGGAGTGCCTTCTGTGTGGAGTCTGCATGTTCTCCCTGGATTTGTGTGGGTTTTCTCCAGGTACTCCACTTTTCTTCCACATTACAAAGATGTGTCTGGAGCGTTTCTCCCTGGGACTCCACTGAAAATTGTCTTTATTCCAAGTCAGACTTTCTCAGTAAACAAATTTTAAATAAATAAATAATAAATAAATAATTCTGCAATACTTTAACGTCTGTCAGACTATCTAAATAACTTCTTAACTATATAGCTTTCTCTGTTATTTTTTACTCTGTTTTTAAACTCCAACTTCATTTTATTCCAATCAATAGCTAGAACTTCTGAACAAATTTCTATCCTCCCTAATTATTCTTGAGTAATTTCTACTACTCATGCCTTAAATTCATCTTTTTTTATAACACATAGTTGGGAAAGTGCCAGTCTCTCATTTCTTACTTCATTACCCTGCATTTTCTATCTTACTTTTTAGTGATGTGACTTTTGAAATAGTTATTGGATGTGTGTTGAGGTTTTCAATTAAATGCACATGCTCCTGTGAAGCATAATTTATATGTAGTATAGCTTAGTTGTTATACCTTAGTGAATACGTAAATTTAAAAATAAAAAATACAAAAAATAAAAGGCGTGTAGACTGGAAAATAAAAACTTTTAATTCAAAAGTAGTAATAAAGGTAAGTGCTTTCGAGGTTGCCCTCTTCTTCAGACCTTAATAAAGATGTGAATATCAAAACAGTTTAAATACATGCCAACAATCAATAAAAACACTTAGAGAGGCTTGCAGCACTGATTTAGTTTTTCTCAGGAGAGGTTTTAAAGAAACAGCATTGTTAAGGCCATGTGATACATGAGCTTTAAAATCAACAATCCATCGTAATTCAATAAACTCTGTTTCATTACATATATCACCTTCTCTTAAATTTTCATTAATAATCTGTAGCACCAAGAATTTAAAAGTATGTTGCAAACCAAAATCTAAACAATGCTTAGCTAAGGCATTAGTTACTTTACTGTTCTTTATGTCATTGAGATGCTCCATTATTCTCTCTTTTAGCATATGATTGGTCTTACCTATGTAATAAGCATTGCATAAGCTGCACGTAGCAAAATAAACTATATTTTTAGTGTAATAGCCAGCATAGAACCAAAATTCTATTGGTTTCAAGTACACTGGATGCATAATCATAATAGTTGACCAGATATTACTGCAAATTTTGCATGCTCTACACACACAGGTTCCCCTGGGTTCAGAAATAGACTTAGCTCTAACATTATTATGTCTGTAACATAATCTTTGTTTAAGATTTTTATTATTCTTAAAACTAAATTTAGGAGTAGGACCTAAAACCATACTAATATCTGGGTCTGTAAGTAGGATGGGCCAGTTCTTTTTAACTATTTCACAGGTCTTGCTCACATCACTAGAGAATGTTAAACACATCCTATTGATAACCTGATCACATTTTCCCTTTGCATCCAATATTTCTGTTGAAATCTTACATGAAAATATGGCTTAGTTTTATGTTCATCTAGAGAGTTAATCTCTTCCACAGCCTTGTCAATCTCATTTATTTTATAACCTCTATTCTCAAGATCTACATAGAGGCCTTTAACTGCATCCTGCAAATCTCCCTTGTCTGTATACAGTCTTTTGCAATGTAACACTTGATTTTTAATAATGTTTTTAGTAACGTGGCCTGGATGCATACTAGACTGATGTAAAATCTTATTTTTGCTGCAACTTTTCTTATGCATCTTGGTGGTGATGCTACCAAGCATATCCTTATTAACATTGATGTCCAAAAAGTCAATTTGAAATTTAGAGTGTTGTGAAGTAAAAGAAAGATAGGTGGTAGTACTACCTAAATAGTTGACAAAAGACTCTTGTTGGCTCTCATTACCATGCCAAACAAGAAAAATATCATCAACAAACCATTTGTAAAATGTGACATATTTCACAAACAAGGGTGAGCAGAATACCTTATCTTTCTCCCATTGGGCTAAGACAATGTTTGCATAGGTATTAGCACAGGCTGTGCCCATCGCAACACTGATTTTTTTGTAGAAAAAACTCTTTCTCAAAGAGAAATACATTGTTTGCCAAAATTAGGTCCAACAGGACACAGATCATGTTAATCTTGCTGTTAGAGAAGTTGCTTTCTTTAGATAAAAATTGTCTTATATTCTCAATACCATCATCATTTGGTATAACAGTGAACAAAGAGTTCACATCCAGTGTTACAAAGAAAGTATTCCTAATGTCAATTGCAGATCTAGAATCAGCCCATGAGAATAAGTGTTGCAAGAACTGTTTACTATCTATTAAAACAGTTGGTGCAGTACCCAATACCTGTTTGAGTTGTTTCTCCACATATATGGACATCGGCTCAGTTATCCAACCTCTTCCTGACACAACTGGTCGAAGTGGTGGATCTGAGAGGTCTTTCTGGACCTTAGGCAGGCCATATATAGCAGGTATAGTGGGATGTTCAACAGTAAAGTCGACATATAATGGATAATCAAGCTGATCTGTCATTAGCAGATCATATAAATAGAAATTGAGTCTACTTATAATACTATTCAACTGGAACTTGTGCAACATGTCATATACATTTTCATCATAAAGCATCTTACGCATTCTATCTAGATAGTTCATGGTGTCAAAGACAACAATCCCCCCTCCTTTATCAGCATGTCTAAACACGAGATGTGTTCTGCCTTAGTCAGATTGAACAATGCTTCATTTTCATTGATAGTTAAATTATAAAAAGATTTCTTAGGTTTATCAAAGGCTACAGTCCTAAGATCTTGTTCACACATCTTGATAAAAGCCTCCATTGCAGGAGAGTTATTTGGAACAAAATTACTTGTTTTTTTAAAAACACATATATCCATATTAACTTTGTCATCATAAATGGTTTTCAACATAATATTCCTCGCAAACACATTTAAATCCAGAATAGTGTCTACAATGTTCATTCTGTTAGCTGGAATATATGACAAACCCTTATTCAGAAGTGACAATTCATCTTCTGTCAATTCCACAGAAGACAAATTAAAAACTAAGTTATTTATTTCCGACTGCGTGTGTTCATACTCTTGTGCATTTGGGCAGAGGAATTGGATTGTATCCTTCCTCGCCTCATACGACTTCGAGACCTGCCCATCCATTTCTCCTGCCTTATTGGTAGGGCTTTCTCTAAAAAAGCTGCAGAAATGTGGCTATTATCTCCATTCTGAGCAGTAATCATTTTACCAAATACTTTGGGTTTAACTACACCACCAAGATGCATAAGAAAAGTTGCAGGAAAAATAAGATTTTACATCGGTCTAGTATGCATCCAGGCCATGTTACTAAAAATATTATTAAGAATCAAGTGTTACGTTGCAAAAGACTGTATACAGACAAGGGAGATTTGCAGGATGCAGTTAAAGATCTTGAGAATAGAGGTTATAAAATAAATGAGATTGACAAGGCTGTGGAAGAGATTAACTCTCTAGATGAACATAAAACTAAGCCATATTTTTCAAGTGGGATTTCAACAGAAATATTGGATACAAAGGGAAAATGTGATCAGGTTATCAATAGGATGTGTTTAACATTCTCTAGTGATGTGAGCAAAACCTGTGAAATAGTTAAAAAGAACTGGCCCATCCTACTTACAGACCTAGATATTAGTAAGGTTTTAGGTCCTACTCCTAAATTTAGTTTTAAGAATAATAAAAATCTTAAACAAAGATTATGTTACAGACATAATAATGTTAGAGCTACTATGATTATGCATCCAGTGTACTTGACACCAATAGAATTTCAGTTCTATGCTAATTGTTGCACTAAAAATATAGTTTATTTTGCTATGTGCAGCTTATGCAATGTTTATTACATAGGTAAGACCAATCTTATGCTAAAAGAGAGAATAATGGAATGGAACATCTCAATGATATAAAGAACAATAAAGTAACTAATGTCTTAGCTAAGCATTCTTTAGATTTTGGTTTGCAACATACTTTTAAATTCTTGGTGCTACATATTATTAATGAAAATTTAAGAGAAGGTGATATATGTAATGAAACAGAGTTTATTGAATTAAGATGGATTGTTGATTTTAAAGCTCATGTATCACATGGCCTTAACAATGCTGTTTCTTTAAAACCTCTCCTGAGAAAGAGAGGCTTGCAACACTGATTTATTTTATGTTTTTATTGGTTGTTGGCATGTATTTAAACTGTTTTGATATTCACATCTTTATTAAGGTCTGAAGAAGAGGGCAACCTCGAAAGTGCTTGCCTTTGTTACTACTTTTGAATTAAAAAAAATCTTTTCCAGTCTACACGCCTTTTATTTTTTATATTTATTACTTTTGGGTTTGTTAGCTCCACCACTTTCTCATTTTTTGAATATGTAAATTCTCTGAGTTTCAACTACTGAATTTAATGTCTTCCATACCAAATATTTTCATGAATTTCTTCAGAACTCTGCCCTATTTTGTTATATTTTCCCTTATAGGTCCTCAGATACATCTTCACTGTTACAAATCAGCTTCTAGTCCCACCTATTCCTTGCTGAAAGCTGCCTTTTTCTCCAAAGACGTTCTTAGGCTCCATAACAGTTGTTTTTTGCGGAATGTAAATACATGCCAGTATAATAGTCTTATTCCAGCTTCTTTTTTATAAATATATCCCAGCATAATCCTTATCCCTTCCAACAGCCACTTGCTACCACAAATCTACCATTATTATCTTAGTTCCTCGTTTGTCACTATTGGAGATGATCTAGCAATTAGTATAATTACCCCCTTTACTTTGTCCCTGATATTCTGCTGAATATTCTGAAATCCTTTCTTTTATAAATTCATATGCTCATTTCTTTCCAAATGTGCTTCCTGCAGTGTTGATATTTGTAGTCTGCATTTCTTAATGCAATTCAATAATCTGTCCTTTTTGTCTATACCTGCAAGACCATTTACCTTCCAGGATAATATGGACAGTGTAGCCATTATGATGATAAGTTATTGCTCTGACTTATTATACATGACAAGTTTTTGAATGTAACTTTCCAACTTCTTTGTTAATTTCCCACACTGTTTGGCAAGCTGGCCACAGTGATGACAGTTGCTTCATGTCATCTCCATTTGATCACAATTTAAGACTTTTTGTTTTATTGAAAACTCTCAAACAAAAAAAGCAAATACATTTTCAGAATACCCCCCATAACGCATTAACTTGGAACAAACATAAAACTATGTACATCTTGAAAAATGAAGTTTAATCCACCAGATAGGAACAAGTGCCCTAAATCAACAGCTGAACCTACAAGCATTACCTAACCCAAAATTATGGTTACTCATGCTAAAGTGCATGTTACAGTCTACACTCCCACTTTCACTGATTGGTATCTGTTGTTTTCTTATCACTATTCCCCTCTTAGATGTGAAAAAGAACTTGTATGCTTTAAGAAAACATATTTTAGCCCTGAGAAAAAGTGCACTGGCTATCTTTAAAACTAAATTATACACTGTTTAGTTACATGCATTAAAATATTAAGGCTGCTAGGAAAGCTGATCTTATTTACTTACAATAACTTCAAACTATTTTTCACTGAACTGCTTACCCTGTATACCATTAAATCTTGAATTTCCCTAGGCAAAGAATGCTTAGGATTAATTGCTTGTATCTGTAGACAACTCATCTCCATGGAAACATAGTAATGAGAGAAAAAAAAAACCCTCTGCAGATGTGTGAAGGAATCTTTGTTAATTTCACTCAGCACCGAACAGCATGTACAACTGCTTTCAGTGGACTTCTTGAACACTTGCTAATGGAGTAAAGCAAGCTAATACTGCATATGCAAAAATAATTCCCATGGTTTTCATTATTTTGTATTATTTTTCAAGCTTATTTGCCTAAAAACACACTTGTTTATAGATTAAGCCAAGGCCATTAATTCTGACACCTGTGCAAAAATAACAGAAAACCTCAAGTCTACATATAATACAATAAATGCATTTTTAAATCCCACACCCACCTTGGAAGCCCAAGATCACAGCATATTAAACTTGCTCTTCTCCAGCCTTTCTTCTCTTATTACATTGTAAGGCTTATATTTCTTAAGATTAAAAAAGTACTTGTTTATTTTAATATCTTTATCACATACTACAATCACTTAAAAGACTTCCCTGCCCCCACATTTAAAATAATCCTGACTACATACTATACAAAACTGATTTACTATATAACATGCAGTTTACATCATGACATGTATTATACAAATACTATAAAGAACAACATTGTTTTACTTATTTACTTTTTTCCTTTTAGTGTCCTTCTAAATATTAAAGAAATAAAGTGGGATATATGCATTACACTCCACCCACAAGTTTAGCAAAGTCAACAAAAGTCCAGTCTTTCTCAGCCACTGTTTCTTGCAAAGCCATATTTCACAAATGTAACTGATGTTTTACAACCTCACATTTATTCACTAATTTCAGGGTTGCTGGTCTTCTTGTTCATCTCTATCTTTCAGCACCTGACTCTGGTGCAAATCCAAGGTGCTCCTAATTCTTATGGTCACCTCCTGTGCTTTTTCTCTCTCTCTCTCTCTCTCAAGCATTTGCCTTTGGAGCCCTGGAAAAGGTTTCATTGACAAAATCTCTCTATAAGCTTTACTGTCAGAAGAACGAGAAAGAGAGATGGCTCACTTTTTGTTGGACAAACTTTTGTATTTCCTCCTTAGCCTGTTCAGCATCAAAAATGTTGTTGATCCTCTAGGAAAATATTCTGAAGACAGTTGGATACAGCAGCTTGAATCTCACACCTACCTGATGATACTCCCTGATTACTGGAGTAAATGTACTTCTCTTTTGCATGGTGTACAGTGAGTAGTCATATTCCATAAACACTCTGCTGTCTCCAATTTTTAATACTTTTCCATTTTGCCATGATCAACTTCTACTGGTATGATTGCATCTTTACTAATACAGGTTTTGGCAGGTTTCTCATGGCTAGGTTTGAAGCATAAACTGTATGTGCCCTTTCAATTAACAAATCCTGCCATGGAATACTAGTTCAGTTGCTTGTTTGTGCTTTCATAAAAAATACTGCCCATTTCTTCCAGTTTCTCTGGTGCAGCAGCTGTCTTCTAGCCTTTTTTGAAACAGCTCTTTTTGAGAAGTCTCATACTCAGCCAACCTTTTCTTTATTTAAACCTCTGATTTTTGCAATTTTATCAGTTCATCTGAATAGCTGTTTAAAGCTTCTTCCATTCTTTCTTTGAGTTAATATATACATTCAATGCCTCATCTATTTTAGTCATCTTGAGTACATTTGATTTATTTGTTCCTATAAATTAATGGAAGTCATCTTCTGTACAAAGCTGAAGCTTGAACTGCTTTATACTGAACAGCTGTATATTTTTTCCAGTCAGTGTTTCTTCTTCACATTTTCTAGTTAATTTTCTTTCAAGTTGTCTAAATGTCTTCTTTGCTGGTAGCCAGTGTACTTACTAGCCAGTAACTGAATTTTACTCAGACTGGCAGAATTACTTGCTCTTATTTTTTTAATTTCTTTTTTTCTCACTGGGAGAGCTGAAATTAAGCTAGGGATCAGTGTGCAGATATCTTGGAAGTCCCCCACTAAAGAAAAGCTTTGGAGGCTTTATAGAATTCCCAAGAGGCATAGCTAGCACAGAGTAGAGGGGACAGCTGCTCAGGGTGCAAGCTCATGTTGATTGGGTGGTAATGCAGTACCAACTCTCAGAAATGAATGATCATGCTGCATTTGCAAGCAGGGCAGCAGTACTTCTGCTCTTCATACGCCATATTTATCTCCACAAAGCTGATTGTCTTTGTGTAGCAAGTGGCTTGCTACAAGTTTTCAAAGAACAGTTTCAGTAAAGGACTTTTTTGTCCTTAACTCGAAGAAGTTGATGGGAGTGCTAGATCAAGGAGCAGCACAGGACATCAGACTATCTAGCTATGGTTCTGTGTTACCCTGTAAGACCCTTCTGATTTCAGTTCATGTAAGACCTAGACTTCTTAAATTGTCTCCAGTTTTCCAGTCTTAAATTCAGAAAATTTCACTGCTCATGTATCTTGAGGTTGTAATGGATAATTATATTTTCCAAACTGGCTTATAACTGAAATGCTTTCATAAACTTAATATTACCAGAATTAAACACATTGTTTCTCCCTTATTTGCCAGCATTAACTTGTGCATTTCTATACACTCCTAAATTCATTGCAACACCTTATACCTAGGGTTATCAGATTTTGTTTTTACATTATCGCTGTTCTGATATACATTTTCACTGCAGGTTCAACCATTTCTTTTATTCTAGTCCCCTGGTCATTTCCACCTACCTCTGCTACCTTTCAGTCTTTACTTCCCTTAACTTCAAATGGAGTACATCTACAGAGCATCTAGTCACTCAGAAAATGCGGGAGGCCTAACACGTTACCCTTACAATTGATGCTCGGCATGCACTGAAATTAAGTGGGGCTACGACTGAGCATGCTTTCCTATGCACAGTCTCCTTACAGATATTCACCAATGAAGTTAAGAAATATCCTCTTGTGGTCTTTGCCACTGATTTAAACTCCCTCCCTTGATAAGTGTATCGGCAGTCAGCTACTGACTCATTTTCTGGCTAGCTATCGGGCAATCAGTACTGCCTGTCAAACCTGGATCATCAGTGGGAGCAAAACATTACATAGTTAAGTTTTAGGTAAGGCCACAAAAATAAATACAAACTGAAATGAAACTGCATCAAAAATGGAAGAAACAACAAATAAGAATGTAAAATACTTCATGGATATTTCAAAAGACAGGCTGCAGCAGGATGGATGATTTAAAAAAAAGTTTCAGCTGCAGCAAGTGAAATATATTAAGCAGTGAAATGTTTCTTACTTTGGCAAATACGGGTAAAAAATAGGGCAAGGTAGACAAGGCATTTAGTTGCAATGTAGTATGGACAACTGGTTAGCATCTGTCCAGGTGCATGCAACTATTGGAACACCCACACAGATACCTTTCTAAAAGGATACAAGGCCTAAACAAAATATCCTACATGGACCAACTCAAACACTGTCACTATACGCTGTATCCTACAGACTAAGAGGTGACCAGTTTCTGGCATACAAGGCATTATACAACCCAATACTGATGAAATCACTGCATATCAGCAAGTCAAATGGCATCATAAATACTCAGTCTATGGATCTATACCTCTTCTACATCAGTAGAATATCTCACAGAAGATAAATCTGCTCTGAAACAGACTCCCCTGTCCATATAAAACAAAGCTCATCCCTGTCCATACCGCAACTTGGATCTACACATAGGAAACAGCAAATCCTAAATGCTTTATCCTATACTCTGGCCCCATCAAATTATCTGTGGTATTATCCTAGTTATAAATTCACAAAGAAGAAGCCAGCACAATTAGAGGAATCCAACTTTATTCTGGAATAAAAGAAGGCAGACCGGTTTCGGCCTAAGTAAGCCTTTTTCAATGCCAAAATGTATTGTCACACAACACAAAGTGCCCTTTATATATGTATCACCAACCTATAAACCAATAGAAGGAGGGAAACAATTAAGGGGCAAGCCCATATCAAAAAACTTAAGCAAAATTACTAGTATGGATTAAATATAAAACAGAACACCATAATAATAATAAAAATAATTACATTTGATGTTCCTAAGAATAAAAACAAAAAACTTTTTTATCAAACCCAATATAAATATTGAAAAGTAAATAATGATAAAAAATATATTAAAGATGTTCATTTAAACCTGGTGGAAAAAGCCCACCCAATCTAATGATCCATGATCTTTCTTTATCATTAAGAAGTTCATGCTATTTCTTCCAAGAGAATTTTTGTCCTATCACCCTGTCAATAATGGTAAAATGAAAGCGGGCTGTTTTATGGACTAAAGTGTGTTTATATACTGCATTAGTGGCAACCCAATTTCTTATGTTGCTGAAATTATCTGAAACACGCAGCTTGAAGGATCTGGAAGTTTGTCCGATATAAAATGCAGAACATTGACACTCAGCCAAATAAATGACCCACCTGCTACTGCAGTTAGAAAATGTAAATATATCGAAGACCCGTGTTGTATTTTTGCTAGAAAATTCTTTGGTCTTTAGTATGTATTTACAAAAAACACAGTGTTTGCAGGGAAAACAACCAGATAGTTTTGTGCCATCTAATGTTTGTTGAACTTTGTGTTCAGGAGATGGATGTTTTTTTATAAAAGTTTAAATGGCCTCCTATAGTGACACCCCTCCGATAAGAAAAGTGCATCTATTGTCCAGTAATTCGGCTAATTGTTCATCAGATAGTAAAATGCCCTAGTGTCTTTGTACTAAATTGGTCAGCTGTTTGATATTCCTGTCGAATGTAGTAGTGAATTGTATTTTAGATCCATGAATAGATTTAAGCCCCTTGTATGTTAATAATTCATCCCGAGACATTTTACTAACCAAACCACTGGTTTGTGTTAGCTGTTTAGCTGGATAGTCCCGTTCAACAAATCTATGAGTGAGATCCTCATTAAAATGTGCAAGATCTGACTGTTTTGTACATATCCTTTTAATCCACATATACTGGGATTTAGGAATGTTTTTGATAATATGACCTGGATGACAGCTGGATGCATGTAGAAGAGTGTTGGAATGAAAGGGCTTCCTATAAACTGTGCTAGTTAAAGTGCCATCTTCTTGTTTATTAACCATAACATCTAAGAATGGAATGCACTTCTTATCAGAATTCACAGTAAATTGGATGCCCCATTTATTATCATTTAGATATTGTACAGACTCCTCTAGATGTATTTTATCTGATTTCCAAATCATCCAGCAGTCATCCTGGTATCTCCACCAGATATCAATCTCCTCAATGAAAATGTTATGCTACTGTCATAAATCATAAGGTGTTCTTAGGTAACCCATAAAAAGGTCTGCATATATGGGGGCAAATGCTGCCCTCATTAAAGTGCCTTGTAATTGTAAATAATATTTACCAATGAAGAAAAACACATTTTTAGTTAGCACATGTTCCACAAGACATAGAAGAAAGGTATTGAATCCAGGGCTGTATATGCCCAATTCAGTGAGCCATAATTCCAGTGCCATTAAACCTGCCCAATTGGGTATGATAGTGTAAAGAGAGGTTACATCTAATGTGTAAAGAGAGGTTACATCTAATGTAACTGGCTTTACCAGAAAGGCTCATCCAGACTCTGCTACACTTTGCTGTGAAGGAAAGGTTAGTTTGCTGTTATTTTTTGTATTTCTGTATTGTCTTTCTATATTTTGAATACTGTAGTTTGTTTTCTTTACCTTGTGTTTTGCTTGCATTCTGTTTAACAGCATATTAAAACTTCAAAAGAGACCACAGCTCTCTCTGTTCTGAGTCAGGCAGAAATAAGAACTGATTAATTAAGGACTCATTCATAAGACAGAAAAGGTCACTTAAGGTTAATCACTTGTTAACAGAGGGGGTGGAGCTAGGAACTAAAATTTCTATTTAAGGAGTAAACTAAAACATTTCAGAGCTTTACCAGAAAGGCTCATCCAGACTTTGCTACACTTTGCTGTGAAGGAAAGGTTAGTTTGCTGTTATTTTTTGTATTTCTGTATTGCCTTTCTATATTTTGAATACTGTAGTTTGTTTTCTTTACCTTGTGTTTTGCTTGCATTCTGTTTAACAGCATATTAAAACTTCAAAAGAGACCACAGCTCTCTCTGTTCTGAGTCAGGCAGAATTTTTCCCTTCCCTCCCACCCATTTAAGTTGTCTTGTTAAATACCACTGTCTTTCTAGTTGCCCGCCTCTTATGTTAATCTGACCATATATCTCATTTCTCTCTACTTTCACTGGCTTATGTGAGTAATCACAAAACCATCACTTTTGAAATCCCACCCTTCAATTATTTAAATTTATTGGCCATCCTACAGTATTTCATAGTACCAAAATACAAAAGTAACCACCCCTTTCAGTCCATCTTGCTGTTTTAAAAATAGTAACTCTCCACTAAACCTTAACTTTTTAAACAGGTAAAACTCAAGTTACCTACTTTCATATCTAACTTCTCTAGTGCACACTGCAGAGTGCATTCTTTTCAATCTTACCTTTAAGCATCCCTGTTACTAGCACTTTCTCTAATACCTAAAAAGATCATCTCTACTTGACTCCAAGTAGACTTTTCTCTATCTGTTAAACCTAGCACTTGCTCCTACAGTACTTATTACCTTGATAGGGCACTCTTATAGATAGCACCCCAAAAAGGCAAACCCCATTTCTCGGTCACTGACGTCCCCGGAATCTCTTTTAAAGTTTTTTGTCTAGTCCTTCTAGCATGTCGAGGATCAGTTGCTAGTGTCCTCTCCTGCTCAGCTGGTGAACCTGGGAATATTGAGGCAATGTTACAATTGCCTCATGTACACAGACAACCCTCTCCTCCTCCCACAAAACACAAATACATGCGAGAGATGCAACTATACGGCCAAACTGGAGGCTGAGCTCTCAACATAGGACTGGCAAGACCAGTCAGGAGGAGAAGGTTACCACACACACTATAGACCCAGTCTCACATAGTACCATCACAACCTCAAATCATACACATAAACACACAAAGACATACTCGGCTCTGATCAAAAATCTACCAAAACAGCAGAGGCCACCAAAGCAGACACCCAAACAACCACCACCTCAGAACACAACACCTGCAACACATAGACCGCACAGTCAGAGTGTCAAACAGTCACAGCCCTTAAGGCCAAACACAATGCCAGACACACTAGTCATTGGTGACTCCATAGTCAGACACACTGACATCCCGCCACCAGACTGAGTAAGGAGAAGGTCACAGTAAGCTGCCTGTCGGGCGCTAGAATCCGCCACATAACGCAAGCACTCAGGTCTCTCAACAGCAGGTACAAATATGACTCAGTCATTGTCCACGCTGGTGTAAACGACCTGAGACGTACCTCCTTGGACTACATGAAAAGAGACATTGAGGAGCTCTCTGATTATGTAGCCCAGGCAGGTATGACCCTGACCTTGAGCAGTATCCTACCTTCACCAAGAATGATGCCACAATACAGAGATAAGATGATCAGCTTTAACAATTGGCTTAAACTCTGGTGTCATTCAAAGGGGATCCAATGTCTGTCTGCCTGGGATGACATGCTGGACAAGCCACGCTGCTTTGCAAGGGACGGCTTGCACCTGTCACCCTGGGATTCCGGATATTGGCAAAGGCTCTTGCCACCCCATAGTGCCTTTTTAGGCAAGGCTCAAATTCTAAACCTACCACCCTAGAACACAAAAAGGAAAAAACTAAGGGTAATGCTGCTCAATGCCAGAAGTCTAAATCTCAAAATGCACGACTCGAGGCTATTCTCAGTATGGAGAACATCGATGTCTGTGCAGTGACAGAAACCTGGTTCAAGGCTCCTGAGAGCACCCCAGCACTATCAGGTTTTACCTCTTATCATGCGTTCCGCCCCAAAATCCGGACAATACCAAGAAAGGAGGGGGGGTATCCATATTCATCAAAGACACCCACACCTCAAGACTGGTGGCAACGCACGATGCATCGGAGACCATCCAGGTGCAATTAACCATAGGCAAGACTGCTCTGCAAATTGTAGCATGTTACAGGCCACCCTCACAAACTCAGGAACCTCACATGGCCTTCCTGAAAACACTAGAGGGGATAAATGTATCACCAAACACCATCATACTAGGTGACTTCAATTACCCTAATATAGACTGGGAACACTACTCAAGCCCAAACACCCTAGCCCAAAAGTTCCTGGAATTCATAAACTCAAATGCCATGGAACAACTAGTCACCATCCCCACAAGAGGAGAAAACATACTTGATCTCATCATCACGAACATGGGAGCACAATGTTCAACACCGGAAGTATACCCCTCACTGGTGAGATCAGATCACAAACTAATCTCGCTGGAGGTCCTCATCCCACCCCACCTGAAACAAAAAGACCACAGTAAAGAACTTCTCGAAAGCCGACTTCACACTTCTAAAGACTAGTGTGGTCTCCTTTAAGGCCCCCGAGCCGACGGAAAACAGTACTCAAGCCGCTGAATCACTTACAAATGCCTTCTACCAGCACCTGCAGGACTGCATGGATAAGGCAATCCCAAGCAAAACAAAGACTCTTTGTACCAAAGGCAAGCGTCCACTCTGGTGGACCCCAGCCATAAACAAACTCTACAACAAAAGGAAGAAGCTACTACAAGATAGAGCAAAATCCTTAAAAGGTAAGACACCCTTGATCACTATAAGTAAAAACTAAGAGCTCTCATAAAATCATCCAAAGCAAATTTTGAGAGAAAAATAGCTAAAGACTCAAAAGACAATCATAAGGCCTTCTTTAGCTATGTTAGAAACCTGGGAGGAAACTCCCAGATATGCTCAGAACTAGTTCAAAATGATGTGAAGATTACTGATCCTACAGACATTGCCAACATACTGGCTGACAGGTTCAGTGCAAACTTCTCCCCTCCCCAAAAGGAGAGATATCTATACCAAGCGATTGCAGCCCCCAAACATCTCCAACGCCCAAGTGAGAACTGCTCTCTCCAAAGCAAAAACACAGCATCCATGGGACCTGATGGTGTCCCCGGCTGTGTGCTCCACGAACTCAACGAGGAATTAAACCCACAGCTAGGACAGCTGTTTAATCATAGTCTTACCTCTGGATACGCACCCAGGAGTGGCGCACTGCAACTGTGGTCCCACTTCACAAAGGCGGTGCCTCCACCGACCCTGGAAATTACCGCCCATTAGCTTGACAAGCCTTATCTGCAAAGCCATGGATAGGATCATAATGGACCTCATAAATAAAGACATAGGGAATTTGCAGACTTTGGATCCATCCCAGTTTGGCTTTGTCAAAGGCAGATCATGCCTTCTAAACTTGGTTGACTTTTTCAAACAGTCACCAAAGCCATTGATGAGGGAAAGGCAGTCCATACAGCCTACCTCAATCTGGCGAAGGCCTTTGATACAATACCCCACTCGGGTATCATTGAAAAACTCATCAGCTTAAATGTTAACCCATACATCACAAGATGGGTTGCAAACTGGCTGAGTGACAGAACCCACAGGGTCAGAGTTGCTGGCGCCATGTCAGACTCAAAGCCTGTCACAAGTGGTGTACCACAGGGCTCAGTCCTGGGCCCACTCTTGTTTGGCATCTACTTTTCCAAGTACAAGCAAACACAGGAGGGTTATGGCTGACAAAGTTTGCAGATGACTGCAAACTGGGCCATAGTAGAAAACACATCTGACACAGATATCCTTCAGAAGGGTCTCACAGAAACGGATAACTGGTGCCAGAGCCATGGCCTAAAGTTAAATGCCAAAAAATGCATAGTCATACCCTTCGGGAAAAACAAGGTTACCCCTAGCTACCAAATAGGTGGCAATCCACTGAGTACAGAAGAAGTTATCAGGGACCTGGGGACCCAGGTTGATAGTAGTCTGTCATTCGACACCCATGTAGCTAAAGTAGTTAGGAAGACCTTCTACATTGCCCACCTTATCATGAAGGGATTCTCATCTAGATCAAGGGAGGTCATAGTCTCCCTATACTCATCACTCATCAGACCAATGATTGAGTACAATGCCCCATTCGAATGTATCTGACCCGACACTTGCAGCAGCTGGAGAGGCCACAAAAGTTCCTCACCAAAAGGATAAAGGGTCTCAAACATCTGTCCTATGCTGCCCGACTGAAAGAACTCCAGCTCTATTCAGTCGCACCGCTTGCTCAGAGGTGACCTTTGCCTAACATACAAGGCCATGTCAAACCCAGATTTGATGAATATGCTTCACCTCAAAAAATCTAGATCTGTCAGAGCCACAAGGGCAGGAGACTTAAACCTCGACACGGCTATTAATAGGACGTGCTGGAGGGATAGATTCATCACCCAAAGACTCCCTATGCTGTGGAATAAAATCCCGGTATATGTGAGGCAGAGCACCTCGCTGGCCTTGTTCAAGAGAAATCTTGACCAATGGATGGGAGATCGCAGATATACCCCAGGGATTACCTCAGTGTCACTGCTCAACAGAGGCACAGCAAAATAATGGGTATAGTTCCCCATACTAAAGGGGTGGCGTAAGCCACAAAACTATGGGCTAGGCTTGTAAATGCCCTCGGGCAGATAGCCTAGTATGAACCTATGAACCTATGAACCTATGTACACAAAAGCCAACCTTCCTCAATTTGTGAATCAGCAATGATGTTCAAGAATTCCATCGTATCCATGATCCTAGTCCTAACTGCCTGCAATAAAGGTTTCAAATATTTTGTTAAATAGACGGAAATAGTCTCAGTTAGGGAACCCGTGCCTGACACAATTGGTCTACCCGGTGGGTTATAAAGGTTTTTGTGTATTTTAGAAAGCAGATATAAATATTGGGGAGTGGGTTCCCTTATCTTGAGATGAAAACATTTTCATCAATGATGCCTTCATCCACAGCCAGATCCAAAAAAATTGTCTATTTGATTTTTGAAATGTGGTGTAGGATCAATAGACATAAAATGTGGTGTAGAATCTGGCATCATTGAGTTGTCTATTTGCCTCCATTTCATATTGAGACCAATCCGTCACACTATGGATCCCCCTTTATCTGCCTAGTTATACTCATTAGGGGGTAATATATAATAAATGACCATGGGGTGGGTAAGGCAGCCTAACACCCAACAGGACAGGTTAAATCAAGCACCAAAAGAGAAACTGGCTAGGCTTAAAATGGCCCAAAAGGCAGCTTGCCTAGTACTTAACATATGAACCTATAAGGGTAAATGCAAATAAGTGGTTACTCCTGTAAGACTGATACCCAACATATTGCTGTATTTGTGCTGTGACCAGACATCAGGAATCTATTGCTATTCTCAAGTTTTTAAATCACTACCGATAAAAAAATGGAAAAAGGACTGCACTATCTTCTTAGAGTAATACAAAATCACTGTATGGAAAAAGAAAAAAAACTCTGTCTAGGAGAAAACAAATACAAAATACAATGAATAAAATGCAATGTAAAAAGTGCAAAAATTCAAGAAATACCTTTTAACTAAAGTATTAATTTTACTGCTTAAACTAAATGCTAGTACTGGTTTTAATATGCCATTGCAAAAATACTATGCACTCCCTCAAAGCACCCCTTAAAATGGAGAACATCGACATTTGTGCTGTAACAGAGCAGCAGAAAGCACCTCTGCACTATCAGGCTATAACTCATTCCACATCTTTTTGGCCCCAGAAATTGGAACAAAGCTCCAAAGGTGGTGGTGTTTCCATATTAATAAAGGATGCACACACCTTCAGAATGATAGCCCAACATAACGCATCAGAGATACTTCAGGTGCAGCTAACACTAGGTAAGACAGCGATTCAGGTCGTAGCCTGCTATAGGTCCCCAACCATGTCCCAAGACTCCCACTCCACATTCCTAAGTACCCTGGGGAATATTAGGGTACAACCTAACACTTTCATACTGGGCGACTTCAACTACCCCTCCATTAACTGGGAAAACTACTCCTGTACCAATACATTTGCCCAATGTTTCCTGCAATTCATTAATTCCAATGCCCTGGACCAGCTCATGCTTACCCCCAATAGAGGTCACAACATCTTTGACCTGGTCATTACTAACATGGGCGATCGTTGCTCTACACCAATAGTCAACTCCTCCCTGGTTAGATCCAACCACAAACTAATCACCTTGGAAATATACCAATACACCCCCCCCCCGCAAAGGTAACCACCAAGAAAAACTTCTCCAAAGCTAATTTTGGGCTACTAAAAACAGAGGTGGCTAATGTCACGGCACCAATGCAAATGGAGAATAGTTGCATGACTGCCGAATCATACCCCAATGCACTGTACGAACACGTACACAAATGCATGGATCTCACTATACCCAATAGAACCAAGATGCTCTCCTCCAAAAAAAGGAAGCCAACCTGGTGGTTCCCTGACATAAACTCTACAACAGAAGGAAGAAACTGATGTGGAATAAGGTGAAGTCCCAGGACTGGAAAAACTCCCTTATCAGCCTCAACAGAAAGTTGAGATCCCACATCAAATCCTCTAAAGCTAGCTATGAAAACAGGATTGCAGGAGATAGTAAAGACAACCACAAGGCCTTCTATAGTTATGTAAATAATTTTCACGGCAATATCCAGATTTTATCTGAGCTACTGCACAATGGTACCTCCTATACTGAGCCAACAGATATTGCCAATATACTGGCCGACAAATTCAGTGCCAAGTTTACCGCCCCAAAAGGATCAATCACAATACCAGTAGACTGCCAGGCACCCAGTATTACTGCTGCACAGGTTAAAACAGCACTGTCCAAGGCCAAGAATACAGCTTCTATGGGACCTAACAATATCCCTGGCTGTGTTCTACATGAACTACAGAGTGAACTGGCACCTCACCTGTGTGCCCTGTTCATTCACAGCCTCACCTCAGGCTTTGTCCCTACCACATGGCACATTGTTACAGTCATCCCTCTCCACAAAGGAAGAGTGATTACAGACCCTGGGAACTATCTCCCCATTAGCCTGACGAGTCTGATATGCAAAGCTGTGGAACGCATCATCATGGACCTAATAAACAAGGATATAGGGAATCTCTAAACTTGGGATCCCACACAGTTTGGTTTTGTGAAGGGTAGATCATGCCTACTCAACCTGCTTGATAACTTTGAGTCAGTCACTAGAGCTGTGGATGAAGGCAAGGTGGTTCATACAGCCTACCTTTATCTGGTCAAGGCCTTTGATACCATTCCCCACTCAGGAATCATAGAAAAACTCACTAAGCTAGGCATCAACCTGTATATCACTAGGTGGGTTGCAAACTGGCTCACAGATAGAATGTAGCTTACTCCAAATCAGACTGCCAACCAGTCACGAGTGGTGTCCCACAGGGTTCGGTCCTGGGTCCTCTGCTGTTTGGTATCTACTTCTTTGAAGTACAGGCCAACATGAACGGACTCTGGCTGACAAAGTTCACAGATGATTGCAAGTTGGGAGCTATTATTAACTCCCCAAGTGATGCTGACATCCTACAGAAAGGCCTCACTGAGACCAATGACTGGTGTCAGAACTATGGCCTTAAGCTCAATGGCAAAAAAAGTGTCATCATCCCCTTTGGGAAAAACCTGGTTCCCATGAATTACCACATCAATGGTAGTCCACTGAACACAGAAGGAGTTATAAGAGATCTGGGAACACTGACAGCAAACTCTCTTTTGACCACCACATTGCCACTCTGGTCAGAAAGTCCTTCTATGTGGCACATCTCATTACTAAGTGTTTTGCACATCCAGGAAGAAAGAGGTCATTGTCTCCATCTACTCTTCCCTCATTAGGCTAATCATTGAGTACAATGCCCCATTTGGCATGTACCTCACTAAATACCTGCAACAACTGGAGAGGCTGCAAAAGTACTTCACAAAGAAGATCTTAGGCCTTAAACACTTGTCCTATATGGACAGACTAAAAATACTCCATCTATTCTATGTCTCATATCGCCTACTTAGAGGCAATCTCTGCTTGACCTACAAAGCCATGTCTGACCCAGCTCTGTTAGAAATGCTACATCTAAATAAATCCCAGTCCCTCTGAACCACATGCTCCAGAGACCTCTACCTCATTACCACAATCAGCAGAACACACTGGAGGGACAGGTTCATAACCCAGAGACTTCCCATGCTATATTCCCATACATGTCACATGGAGCACCTCACTGGTCCTCTTCAAGAGAAATCTTTTTTTTTCCTCAAATTTTTTTTTTTATTTTCAAATACATTTGAATGTATTCCATAGTATTTATACATAACATCTTAAATAACTATTTACATTAGCCTGACACTATAAGAGATCTAAATGTATACAGTTACTTTATAAGTATGTCCAATCCATTATCAGTGTGTCTGATCAATTATTGTATAGTGCCAATCAACGATAAGACTTTTCCCCAAGGGTTGTTGATAAATGGCTTTGGATAAATTCTTAGTTCTTTACTTTTAATTTCCAATAATGCTGTGGTCTTCAGTAGGCTGTAGAAGTCTTCCAAAGTGGGTATTGTGTTTGTATTCCATCTTGTTGTACACTTCCTTGAAATTGCAAGTATAGTCTATACTAGATACATGTTTGACCTATTCAAATGAGGACCTTCGTTCACATTTAATAATACAAGAGCTTTAGTTAAATAAAATGATTCATTAAATAAAGCTTGTAGAAAGTTAATACCATTCCAAAATGGCTTAATTTTAACACAAAGAAAATGTGACTCCAATCTGCATTGTGTACTTGCTCACATCTCCAACATATTCCTTTTATGGAAGAACTAATTTTACTGATTCTCTCTGGGGTTAAGAATGCTCTGTGCAAGAATTTCCAATTAAAAACTGTCCAGTATTGTGTAAAGGATGTATATTTCGTTGATAATAAGATATTTGTTTTAATAGCTTCAGTTAACTGTATTGAGTGTCTTTTTGTTATATATTTCCAATATGAGGTTTTGGGTGTTGTTTTATAGTTTATCAAGATTTTGTAAAATTTTGAAATACTGTTTCCCATGTCAAAGTCATTATGTATGATTTCATATATGTATTTCATCAATTAATGGATTTCTTTAAATGAAGAATTGTTAATTATTCTACTTAAATCTTGTGAATATGACAGAATACTCTGTAAAGTTAGCAAGTCCTGTTGTAGAATTTTATATGTTCGTTTTATTACTTGCATATCTAAAACTTATAGTTCTTTGATACATTGGAGCCAACAAGCAAATCCTTTCTGTTCTCAGGAATTAATAATTTCTCTATATATTTTATGTGGAAAGTTCTTTGTGACTATAAATGGTGTTAAACGATCAAAGCAGATTTGTAAATCTATATTTGCATTAATAATTTTCCTAAATGAGTCAATGTAATAATCATATGAGTCATAGTGGGTATAGTTATGTTGTGTTGCATATTAATACATATGTGCCATGACAAATTTGTTTTCATCTGTTTGAAATTTTTTTTGTAAATCAAATTCACTTATTGATATTACAGTTAGTAATTCTTTCCAATTTGCAGAGTAATTTGGACTTATCCAATCTGAGATTGTTTTAGATATTGATGCTTTTATATGTTTCTATATCAGGAAAGTTTAATTCTCCCTGTTTCCATGGTCTGATATGATGTATTAAAGCTATTCTGTTTCTTTTGGGAAACCATAAAAATTTTATTAGGCATGAATTTATTTCTTTAAGCATATTCCTTTCTGGTAACAGTTGTATTGCCAGGGCTATATATAGTATCTTAGGCAGCAAAAACATTTCTATTAATTGTAGTCTATCTTCAAATGTTAATATTATTTTGTTCCATTTTTCCACAGAGATTTTAGTTGTATTGATATTATTGTAGTTTTTTGAGACTAATATATTATTATCCTTGCATAACTCAATTCATAGATATTTTAAGGTAGATTCTTGTTTCCATATGTGATCCCCCTTCATCTACAGTTCTTTTTTTTATTTAAAAATAAAAATGTTGATTTTGATTTATTGAAATGGAGTCCTGAAGTTATGTGAAATTTGTCAATTAATATATCTAATTCCTCTAATGTCTCTTTTGTATTAGATGATGTTAGTAATATGTTATCAGCAAATAGCATTACTTTAGAATTGTATTGTTCATAAACATCTATTCCTTTGATTTTTATATTGTTACAAATTGAATCTGCCAATATTTCAACAGTCAGAGCAAATAGAATCAGTGACATGGGATATCCTGGTATAGATTCAGAGGTAAAAGGAACTAACTTGACATATGCTAAATTATTTGTATATATATTCTTTAGGAGATGAACAAAGGATGCAGGAAATTCAAATAGCATTAGGATTTTGAATAAATAGTCCCAATTTAGGGAATCAAAGGCTTTCTTTATATCTAAGCCAATTATGAGTGTTTCTTTATTAACATAATCTACAAGCGAAATGGCCTTTAAATATTGTCATGTGTGTGTCTAAGATATATAAATCCAGTTTGATCATTATTTATTATTTTGGATAGTGATAATTTAATTCTGTTAGTTAATATTGTCATAAATATCTTATAGTCATTATTTAGTAATGATATAGGTCTATATGAAGTACAGAGGTTTGGGGATTTGTTTTCCTTTTGGATTGGTGTGATTAAGGAATATCTCCAAGAGGGTGGTATTAAAGCTTGTGAATAAATTTCTAATAGAGTTTTATGGAAGATAGTATCTTTGAAGGAACAATTTTATATATTTCCATAATTATGCTATCTACACCTGGATCTTTATTATTTATACCTTCTTTTATTGTATCTGTAATTTCTTTGTAGGATATGGGTGCTTGCAGATTTATTTTCCATTTTTCTGGTATTTTTTTATGTTATTTCCATTTTTCTGGTATTTTTTATGTTAGAACATTTTTCATCTAGATGTAATTGATATATATATATATATATATATATATATATATATATATATATATTCTTTTTGGAAATGTTCCATATAGTGATTTCTATACGCATCAAGAATGTCACCTATATGAGAGACATTTTCCCTTTCTTTTCATGGAAGATACTTTTAATGTTATTAGCTTTTGACTGTATTTTGATTCTTGTGGATTCATTATGTAGATATTTGGAAGAAGTGGTCAAGGTATTAATTTTTAGTTTTTCTAAAGCTAAACTAATTTTATGTGTTAGAATTTCATTGTATTTATTGTTTAATACTTTTCTTTTTCATCTCTAAATGATTTAGATTTTTTCAGCTTTTACTGACAAAAGTTTGGATTGTAGATCTAATAATTCAGAATCCCATTCTCTGATTTTTTTTAATACCAAATTAGGGTTTTACCATTTATGTACGCTTTTAATGAATCCCATATCAGTATTTTAATCTCTGTGGTGTAATTAATATCTAAGGAGAACTGCAATTCAGAGGTCTTTAATTTTAGTTACATATGCTGGAATTCTGGAGTTAAAGATTAATGGCTTGTACCCATTTTGAAGTTTTAGTATCAATGAATTGTGGTCTGAAATGGGGCAGGGAGTGATTGAAAAATTAATAATTTTAGAGTGTGAAGTCATGGGCAGCAAATATTTTATCTATTCTAGTTTGGGTACCAAATCTGTGATCTTGATGGGAAAACAACAAAGATTTATCTTCTTTAAATTTGAAAGTATCTACAAGATGAAATTATTCTACCCACTTGTTTAAAGCTTTTGATAGAGCAGATGTATGCAGTGGTCCTTTATTTGTAGTTTCAGAAATATCAAATATACAGTTAAAATCCCCTCCCAATATTAAGTTGCCTTTATAATTATTGGAAATGTAATCCAAGTATTTTTTAACAGTTCCAGTTGCAATGCCTGGGAACTAGTATAGATTGGCTAGGGTCCATATTCTGTTATTATATTTAACTATTACTAATGCTATAAGGCCTTCGTTATCTTCATACTTATAAATGATTTCTGGGTTAATCACATTTGTTTTCCATAAAATTGTTACCCCTTTTGTCTTTGTCTTATAAGTGGATTGCGCCAGTATCATATATTCCTTAGGATTCCATTTGTAATTGTAATTTCTTTTGAAACAAGTTTCTTGAAAGAAGACAGTTTGTGCTTTGTTCAGTTTTAAATATTTCAGAAGATTTGATCTCTTGCTAGGATTGTTTAAGCCATTAGTATTTAAAGATAATAAAGTTAAATCCATCTTAGGTTGTTTAGACTATGTATTTTTTGTTTTATTGTGACTATTAAACATTTTCCTCTGATAACTATAAAGTATGTTTGAGCTTTTAAATGAAATTATCAGTTTTATACTTTGGTTGTTTACTAATAAAGTATTGTTTGGTCAGGCATACTAAAATGTTTTTTGTGAAATAAGAAATTTAAATTAAGAAATGTTAACAAAAGTAAGATCCACACAAGCCATGGAATGAAAATCATTTGTAATCTGATGGATAAACCTAAGTCCATCAGATTATCACTCATACTTTGCCAATCCAGAACATCTGAGCTCCATAAATGGAATTATGATATGGAGAATATTTGTAACAGGAATAAGCAATATTTATATTATTTTGAACAGATATAGTACTATTGTAGATTACACAGAATTCTAATACAATATAAATGTCTACTTACTGTATAAGCAATTAATATTTATATGAAAGCTAGATGACAAGCAATTCAATCATAGTAAAGTAGGATGTATAACATATAAAACCTCAATAAAAGATTATAGCACATAGTTATTTAACATAGTCACCCTTACTGATGAAGTCTTTCAAAATGTATTACTTAATATAAATAGATGGTAATATTATTTATACCTAATGTTTATAATACAATGTATTTTACTGGATATATCAGAAGTTATATTTCATTGTTAGCTAGCATTTAAGTAATCACTTTGTTTGTTGCTAACTTACTTAAAGCATCAAGTTTGTTTTATGTGAACAATGATGAAAGTTAGTACATTTTAATTATCAGTTCATCCCTCTTCCCCCCATTTCCTACTCATAAGCATTTTTATATCTGTCATTTCTTATTATAAAATGAGTGAAATTATATAAAAACAACAAATTCACTTATTGTGATTAATGATTACAACTTCCCTTTCCATATTCATAAATTGCCATGATATATTGAAAGTTTTTAAATTTAAATGGCAACATTCTATTTTATATAATCAGCAAAGGTTAAACTGAGTGATTGTCAATTTAATACTATGTTCAGAATGTGATTGTTACATTCTGTGACATTCCTAGTTCAGGCTTCAATTGTTTCCCTTGAACAACTTTGTCAGTTTGATGTCACATATAAAACATTAGTTACCTTGGTAATAGCTTAAGTATTTATGGTCAAGATGGGTTACAAAACCACAATTCAAGTTAAAGCAATTATATGACTTGTTATGCACATTTACATACGTGAGAAAATCATCATGCTTCCCCTTGATGATCGATATAGTGTGTCATTTTTGACAAGTTAAAACAGTAGTGTAATTATACACAAGCCCATGTTATTAAACAGTGTGTCAATTATCAATTTAATACTATTTGTTCAGAATATAATTGTTACATTCTGTGACATTTCAAGTTCAGGTTTCTATTGTTTTTCTTGAACAACTTTGTCAGTTTGATGTCATGTATAAACATTAGTTACCTTGGGAACCAATTAAGTGTTATATATGGTGAAGATTTGTTACAAAAACTACAATTCAAGTTAAAGGAATTACATAACTTGTTATGCATATTTACTTATATAAGAAAATCATCATGCTTCCCCTTGATGTTCAATGTAGTGTATGTCATTTATGACAAGACAGTAGTGTTATTATACACAAGCCCATGCTATTCAATCCTGTCTTTAATATCTAAATTCAGCAGGCTGCTTCATCTTATATGACAATTATATACTTTATGTTTAGATTTACTAAAATCACACACTACATAACTATTGTGGGTTTTTTTGGCTGTTGCTTAGTTATTTGAGAGACCACAAAATGTAATGCTTATTCTTATTATTCGCTCCTTCCAAGCATGTTTATACAGTCCATAGACTTTAAATTATGAGAACCTTCTTGTTTCTTATTTGTTATAAGTATATTTCCATCCTTACATACACACATATCAGTACTTCAAGCACGGGCAACAATACCCATCCAGTTTTGCCAGAATACAATTCACTGGTTCATGTGGTGTGTTTCCAGGCTGTTCTTAAAATACCCAAAACAATATTTGCCCTGTTCCATTTTACCAGCCTGTTCCATGCAGTGGCCACTCTGCCAGTGAACCACTCCACATACCTTCCATTCCCACAGATATTTCCACAAAGGAAATCTAATGACTCTCTAGCACTTCCCGGCAACCACAAACACCCCTAGAATCAGCTATGCCCATATGCCAAACACATCCGAGCAAGCTCACCTCCCAGACCACTGCAAAGGGTTCTGCACAAGACCAAGTGCTCTTAGTCTTTCACAATAACTCAGACTTCCACTCTTATGCAAGTCCTTAATGTGTTTGGACCAAAATAAATTTTAAATATAAAATTGTGCTTATTATTTACTTTTTATCAAGGAGCAACTTAATGAGCTAAACAAAGTGTTCAGAGACCATCAATATGTGTGCATATGGTTTAAAACAGCCCTTTTATTACATATATATATATTTTTAAACCCAAAAACATTGCCAAGAATCATCTTGGAGGCCCCTCAGAGCTGTTAAGCATTATCGTCACTCTGTCTCCGTTACCATAGCAAGCTGGGAGCATCTGTTTCTATTAGTGTCTGTATACTGCATACCAGAGGATCGCGATGCAACTGAAGCAAAGCTTCACTTCACTACAACTTCAACCCTAAATTCCCTCCCTTTCAGCTAGGCAGCAGCCAGGAAAAGAATGGAGAGCAAACAGATAAAAAAAAAAAACTCCCAACAAGCCGACACAACAAGAGATAACACATTCTTCCAGCCTTCCCACCTCTCACTAAGCAGATGTATAAACAAACTATTCTCTGCCAAAATATCCCAAATCACAGTTTTATCCACCCCCTTCCCCTGGATCCAGGCTAAAACACCAAATGTCTCTTCCTAATACACAAGCATCAGTAAACTTTGATCACAAACCGCAAGCCACAGCTTCCTGGAGATGAAAACGGCAACATACAACAGCTGCCAGACACAGCTGCATCCACACACATCAGGTCAAGCTTAATCAAACAGCACTCAAAGCTATGATACCTACCATAATTGATATTAACTATGTTTAGACAGAATAATAATGACACTTGTACTAGCTGACAGACACGGCTGCATCCACACCCACTATATCAGGATTGATCAAACAGCACTCGTAGCTGTGATATCTGCCATAATTGATATTAACTATATTTAGACAGAATAATGATGACATTTGTACTAAAAGCTTGCTACTATTATTTAAACAGGATATATACATGACCTTTCTAAATCATACTTTAACTGAAGAAGGCATTAGTCTCCACGACACCATTTTTTTCAAAACACTCTGTTACTGCTATTATATATAATGTTAATTTGTTACATTTGAGTCTGCACTCTGATGAATGGTACCTTGCTGAATTAGTTAATTAATTACTTAAATTATAAGCAAAAACAATGAGAAATGAACAAGTTAAGTATTCATTGATTTCAAGTAGGGGAATAGAAACTTCTTTGTTTGTATTATATGTTGGTTTGTTTGGCTTATATATAATGTAGATAGTAACCCATCTTAACCTACCTTTATTTGTGAAGAATCTTTGGACTCTCTGAACATTCTGAATAAATCATTACTGTTTCTCAGTTGTTTAAGAAATCCTCCTTTTTTAAATAAAAACAGATGACAAGTGAGGTACCATATCAGTTGATACTTTGAGAGATGCAGTTGTAAGAGTTATTTTTTGGGACAGCTATCTTGAAATAGTTTTTTTGTTTCTTCTTTCTAGCATCAGTCTAAGGAGAGTAGGACTGCGGTGGTGGTGCTGCGGTAGCGTTGTCGCCTCACAGTTAGACGTTGCACATTCGATTCTCAGTTAGAGCGTCTTCTGTGTGTCGACATGAGTGAATGGGCGTTCCTTCGTTGAAGGTTGTGCATTAGGCCCGGCAAGCCAGCACGTAAAAATCTGCCAGTCATTAGTGGACCGGAGTTTCCGCTGTGGCGACCCCTAACCGGGAAAAGCCGAAAGACAGTTTATTCTTTTAAGAGTAGGGGCCATCCATTCCATTTATTCTGGGATAGACACTATATTGTTGTTTTTGATGAATATAGTAGCTTCTTCTAAGTCATTAAAGGTTTTCATGTCATTGGCAAAAAGTATTTTTATCTTGGCTGGAAAGGCCAGCTGTGCTTTAATGTTGCTTTGTTTCAACAGTTTTATTACTGGCCAGACTTTTTCCTTTGTTCTAGTATTCTGGAAGAATAATCATTGTCAAACCTTATCAGGCTTTGATTGTATTTTAAGGGTGATTTTCTCCAAGCAGATTTTAATATTAATTTCTTGTCCAGAAAATGAAAGATATTTTATAACTATGGATCTAGGTGGAGTATTTGTTGAGTTAGAAGCAAGTTTCCTCAGTGCTCTATGCACCCTTTCAATTCCAAATGAAAGTGCCTCCTTCTAGTCTAAAAATCCATTCAGGAATCCAGGTTAAGAATGAAATAATGTCTTCTCCTTCAGTGTTTTCAGGCAGACCAAAGATCTTTCTAAGTCATCTATTTTGTTAAGCAACCATGTATTCTGTTTAAGCAGAAATTCTTTTAGGAATTCTTCCTCTTTGAGTCTCCCTTCAATGTCATTTAGAGAAGTTTCTATATTTTCTATTTTTGTATGGCACTGCTGTAATAGTTACTTAAGAGTATCAGCCTGCTTTTGAGAATTTAATTTGAGGTTTTCTAAGTCATTTTTAAAGCCACCCATCTTCAAAGATAGTTCCTGTAAGGTAGATGTCATAAATTGCAGTTCTTTTTTCAATGCAGAATCTGGATGAGAATTCCTTGAATTGTTCATATTCAGTGACTCAATATAGCTTTAAGTTACTTGACAGAAAAAGTTTTGTATATCTCCACCAAAATTGATATTTATGTAGTTTAGTAGTTTATTTATAGATTTCTGACATTTTAAACTTGAATATAATAAAGATTTTCCTATATTATTATACTAGTTTATGGGGCTCTCAAAATTCACTGCTCTCAGGTTGCCATCTAGGCTTCGCCTCTTCAAGAGAAAGCTTGATGAGTGGATGGGAAATAGAAAATTCACCCTGGGGATCACTCCAGTGTTCTACTCAACAGAGGCACTGGGAATTAAGGTTGGGTGCAATATGCCAGGGTAATCCTATGGGCTAGGCTTGTAAAGGCTCCATTGCCATTAGCCTATGAACCTAAAGAAATTTCTCTTTTAATATGAGAGTAAGAAGCAGTATATTATGAGTTTCTGTGTAATGTCTGGGTCCAAAACTCAGTGGCAATACAGGAAAGAAGACACATTTTTGCTCTATCAGATGATTTACCACACAGTTCATCTTTATCACAAATAAGAATTTGACTTCTTTTTAGGAAGTTCCCTACTCACAGATAGCCATGTATCCATAACACTTGCCATGACATAACATCTCATCTACATAAGATTTCTCATTTACTGCATCTACCAGTTTTCCTATAGGCATAACCAATCACCTTCCCATAAATCAAAAATAATGATTAGTTTGCATCTCCACAGCTAACAAGCCTACTACCACCAGACTATACTTACTCCATTTACAGGGAGTATTGACAGCTGACACTAGCTGAAGGGACTATCCACCCTCAGTGGAATGGCAGGAGGATATCCTCTGACCCCTCAAGGACAGTATTTTCAAACTAAAAATAGTATGGTAAGCACTCTACGATATTTAATATCGAGGACCATCTTTAGGTCCCATGTCATCACAATTGGTAAGCATACCTCTCCATTTGCAGATATCAAAAATCTGGACAAAGGCACTTGAAATGTTAAAAAAAGTTCCAAGAAGTAGGCGTGTCTGGTAAAAAATTCAGACAGCTAATAAGCATCACATTTGCATATCTAACTACCTTACCTCTCAACCTGGAATCATCAAAAATCTGGACAAAGGCCCATGAAAAATAGTTACAAATCTGTGTGCTGATTAACATAAAATTTGCATACATAATTATCTAACCCTGCCCAATTCAACTGAATTGTGGGATACCAACTTTCAAATGCAAACTGAAGTACAGACAACCAAAATATGGCTGCAGCCCAGACCTGCAGTAAACTGTAACCATTTTTTAAAAATGTGTAGCAATGATGTTCACTGGGAAGGGAGAAGATGATTAACCTTTGGATTTTGTTTTTGGTGACTTGAAGTATGTGGGTTTTGTGGTAAAAGTAGGGCATTTAATGGTAGGCAATATTCTAATCTTAGCAAAAGAATACTACAGTTTGCTATGACCTCCAAAAGTCATTCTCCAGGGCCTACTGATCAATGGCGAAGCTTGACTTTGTGCCGCCCAGGCCTGTCTTTGAGTTTGGCGCCCTTCCCCATCACAAAACCATGGTCGAATGGGACACCTATACACATCCCCCCCCCCTGCAGCCATTCCAGTGTCCCATTACTTGGCTATTTCACCCCATTTACCATAAACACTGTAATGTGTGTACCGTACCTGCTTTACTTCTACAATGATTATTTGGATTTAATTTAAAACGTTTATTTTACACTTTATGGCACAAACACTAACAGACATCTGCTAAAAAAGCAATACAGTTTCACAATGAAAATAGACTTAGCATTAAAACTTCTCTGACCTTGAAACTCACATTCATTAAAACAGCATTGAAACTCACATTCAAAGAAAAATGCATCTAGCCAGTGGTGGATAAAGATTACCTTTGGGGCTGTTTTTAAATCATAGGCCCCTTGCACACAAAACATACCTGTATTCTTTGATACACCTTTCTGATTGTATTAAATTATATCCTTTGTACATATAATACAGCATACTTGTTAGAGCACATTTTAAATGTATTGCTTTGAACATTTTTCCAGTAAGTAATGAAACAAAATGCATGAACCAATAATGACAAAACTGCCTAGTTCAGAACATTTCCATCATAAAAGTCTACTCAAACTTCTACAATCCACCAGTATCAATATATATGCTCAATCTCTGCATTATTAAAAGTCATCTAAATAATTCCACATTAAAGAGATTTATAAGATTTGTAACTAATGAAGAGGTTGATGCTAGCAAACCACTTAATATTTCACTGTTTCACCTACAAATAAAGTGCCTGTCACCCTTGAGGAATAAATTGCCTATGTTACGTTAAAAAAAAACGATGAGCTAGTAATATTGCAACAGGGAATGTATGGCAAACTGACAATAGGTTCATAGTTACTAGGTATTTCCACCAAAGAGGACATTCTCAGGACTGCAGCATCCACCCCCCATAAAAGTACAACACAGTACAGTATCAGCAATCCATCTACATACTGCGGGAGTAGAACCCACAAGCCTTTTGCATCAAAAATAAGTATTCTACCTGTTGTGCTACTAGGTACACAGACAGACTTGGCATAAGTAGCACTAAACCTCTCTCCCACTAAAGAGCTATGCAGCACAAGAAATCTGGAAAAAAAGCCAAAATTTGTTTGGGGGGACAAAAGCACAAAACGAGGGACACATTTTAAACATGTATTTTATAATCTTAGAAAAGTTGTTAGAATAAAATGTTTTGTGTTACCATGCATTTCCTGAAAGATAGGAAGACTGAAACTTAAATGGCTATCATTATTTAGTGAATTCAGTTCTCACTGATTTGCCAGAAAACCACAAATTTTAAATAGTACAGACCAAAAGTATGAGCCAAACATTCATTGACTCCTTGAGTCATAAGTGGTAGTGATATAGGTAGAGAATTTAGGCTCTTGCTCCTTGTACCTAAGGTATAGGGTTTGAGTCTGAGTAACTCTAACCAGGAGTTATAACTAAAATGGGGCATTTTCACACAGACACACCCTCCTGCTTGTAGCTGCCTGTTACACAGTTTCTCTGCAGCCAAAAAAAGTAAAACAAATGCACAGCTGCAGCTGTTAACGTAAAAAGAAAGCACAGTTCTCCTGTCAGCAGCCATTAAATTAAAACAAAAGCATACTAGCACAGAGCCTGCATCCATAAACAAATGTAATCTTCCTGCAGCCATTAAAAAAGCAAAGCTAGCTCACGCAAGTTTCTCCACAGACAAAAAGTAAAATGAATGGACAGTTTCTCCTACCTGCAGCCGTTAATGTAAAAAGAAAGCACAGTTCTCCTGCCAGCAGCCATTAAATTAAAATAAAAGCACACTAGCAGAGAGCCTACAGCCATAAACAAATGTAACCTTCCTGCAGCCATTAAATAAGTAAAGGTAGCTCAAACAAATTTCTCCATAGCCAAAAAGTATAACGAATGCACAGTTTCTCCTGCCTGGAGCCGTTAATGTAAAAAGAAAGCACAGTTCTCCTCCCTGCAGCAGTTAAAGTAAAAAGAAAGCACTGCTTCTCCTGCCTGCAGCCATTAAAGAAAAATGAAAGCACACTAGCACAGAGCCTGCAGCCGTAAACAAATGTAACCTTCCTGCAGCCGTTAAATAAGAAAAGCTCAGCCATTAAATAAGTAAAGCTAGCTCACACAGTAATAACATAAACATTTGTCCTGCAGCTGTTAAATAAGTAAAGCTCACACAGTAATCACATAAACAAACGTAACCTGCCTTTGTCTTGCAGCTGTTAAATAAGCAAAGCAGTTTACTATTTACATTTTTTACCTGGAGGGGGAGCTGAGCTGGGGAATCACACCGACTGGTCTGCAGAAGCTGACATCATTGCTCACGCCCTGCACTTGATGACATCAGGAGTAAAAACATAAAAACAGGAAATTCGGAAATGAGGCACCCCAATATTTTGCCCACAAAACTGGTATTTACTGAGGAATTTGGTACAGTTGAGAGATATGCTAACCACACAACCTGCTCCACATCCAACAGGATTTTGGGATACCACCACTCAGAAACAGATTTAAAAAGTCTGAAAAACAGAGGGGACAAAATGACAAACTATAACAAGAATAATCATGATATTCCTGCAGAACCCAACACATGCCTAGAATGATGAGTACCTTTACAGCACAGCGATAATACTTGCCATACTTTTAAAGAATATAAATAGAAAAAAACAACTACGTATGCTTTGATCTCCTCATGCTAGTATTTTTGCACTAGTGTAACTCGTACAATATCCACATCTTTTTTGAATTTCCACCCAATGTGCTTGGTACAAAAAAGCATTAGAGTTTACAACTTCAATCTAGAATCCCTTAATAACTGGTCGTTCATAAAACATTTCCACACTTCCTACAGGAGCTAATAAACCATACTTCTTACAGTCATTGCGTCTCTGGCTTCATTCACAACTGTGAGATAACACCTTTATGGCCTAGGCCCAGTAACCTAATTTCTTATTATTTTTCCAGTTAGCTGGAGTTGAGCTTAATCTCTTCCAGTATTCACTGCTAACATATACGTTTAATTCATTTATAATACAGTCAGGACTCACTGTTGGTACATTTTTAACACAAACAGCTTTACAAATACATTTTTCAAAACAAGCATCTGTACAAATCAGTTTGATATATGAATGACATATAATTCTTTATAAAATTCCAGCTACCTCTGCTGACATACGTTACACATCCATTGCCCTACTTTTCCTGGCAAATCTGGCAATACCTCACATCGTCACAGTTACCATACCTGTTATACCCTTTCACTTTTGAGTCCCTTATTTTCTTTGCCAATGGCGCTAAATAAAAAGAAGGAAAGTGGACACTCCTGCCTGGTTCCTCTGTTCAGACACAACTTATCAGAGAGGAAATCTCCCACTTTAATTCTTGCCTCTGATTCTTCATATATCCTCCTAATTAACCATATTATTCTATCAGTGAATGCAAATGCTTCCATTGCCCTACTCATAAAAAACAGCTTACTCTGTTGCATGCTTTATCTGCATAAAGTCACAACAACAGCATGTGGTATTTTCTTGGATTCTGCTTTCATCTCGGATCATCACTGTTTGATTATTGCTGTCAAATATATACCTCCTCTTCACAAAACCACACTGACCCACATCTATTAATTTCAACAACATCTTTACCATTCTTTTATCTAGTATAGACATAAACAGTTTATAATCATGGTTTAAAATTGAAGTGGGTATATATAAAGCTGGGACTGATGGGTCTTTATCATCTTTAGGTGTTAACAGCCACCATATCTTTCTTCCAAGAAGTTGGTGTTTCTTCTCCTTTTAAAATACAGTTAAACAAAAACCCTCCTGATCTATCTCACTTTCCTTCCTACTAACTTTCAAACATCCACAGGAATACCATCTGTTCCTGGAGATGATCCTGCTGATTGATTACACATCATGTTTTTATCTCAACTTATCTCATCTTAACTGGTAAATACTCAGCCTCATCTAACTCTAACTTTGGCGTAATTAAGTCTTCCATAAATATATCCATCTGTGCTGTTTGTTAATTTCCAAATTCTCTACTTTATACAAATGTTCATAAAATTTCCAGAATATGTGTAATATCTCTACAGGATCTTGGGTTATTTTTATTTATTTTATTTAACATTTGTTTACCAGGAAAGTCTGACTGGGACTGAGCTCATTTACAGAGGAAGCCCAGGGAGAAAATCTCCAGGTCCATGTCTTTGGAATGTGGGAAGAAACCAGAGCACCCAGAGGAATCCCACGTGAATGCAGGGAGGACATGCAGACTCCTCACAGGAGGCACTCCAGCCAAGAATCAAACTGGAGAACCTCTTGCTGTGAGGCTACAATGCTTACTGCTGCACCTCTGTGCCACCCATGGTTATTTTTCTTGTTAGAGGCTCCCTATGTATGGCAAGTATCTTTTTCTGTTGTCCAAGTCTTTGTCCTAAAAGTTTTTGTAATCTGGAGTTATCAATCCCTTAATTTCTTTTTAGCACTCTGCACTTGCATCTCTTCTTGATCTGAGAGATTATGTGAAATTCTCCCTTATTCTTATATTGATAGTGTAGTGATGCAGCGATAGCATTGTCGCCTCACAGCAAAAGGTTCTCTGGTTCAATTTTTGGCTGGAGTGCCTTCTGTACGGAGTCTGCATGTCCTGCCTGGATTTGTGTGGGTTTTCTCCAAGTACTCCACTTTCCTCCTACATTACAAAGATATGTCTGGAGCATTTCTCCCTGGGCCTGCACTGACAATTGGCTTTGTTCCAAGCCAGACTTTCCCAGTAAACAAATGTTAAATAAATAAATGGATAATAAATAATTAATTCTGCAATACTTTAACCTCTGTCAACCCCTCTAAAATACTACTTAACCATATCTCTTTCTCTGAGTTTAAACTCCAAGTACATTGTATCCCAATCAGTAGCTCTGAACAAATTTCTCTCCTCCCTAATTATTTTTGAGAAATTTCTACTACTCATTCCTTAAATTCCTCTTTTTTATAACACACAGTTGGAAAAGTGCTGCGGTGGTGGTGCTGTGGTAGCGTTGTCGCCTCATAGTAAGACGCTGTCTGGTTCGAGTCTCAACTAGAGCGTCTTCTGCGTGGAGACATGCGTGCATGGGCATACCTTCATTGAAGGTTGTGTGTCAGAGCTGGCAACTCAGCACGTAAAAATCTACTGCCAATTATTAGCGGACCGGAGTTTCGCTGTGGCGACCCCTAACCGGGAAAAGCCGAAAGACACAACAACAGTTGGGAAAGTGCCAGTCTCTCATTTTTTACTTCATTACCCTGCATTTTCTTCTTAGTTTTTAGTGGTGTGAGATTTGAAATAGTTATTGGATATGTGTTGAGGTTTTCAATTAAATGCACATGCTCCTGTGAAGCATAATTTATATCTATTATAGCTCAGTTATTATACCTTGAAGAATATGTAAATTCTCTCAGAGTTTCTTCTACTGAATGTAATGTCCTCCATACCAAATATTTTCATGAATTTCTTCAGAAATATACCATATTTTGTTATATTTTCCCTTCTAGGTTCTCAGATACATCTTCACTGCTACAAATCAAACCCACCTATTCCCTGCTGAAATCTGACTTTCTCCAAAAAATTTCTTAGGCTCCATAACAACAGATTTTTTTGTGGAATGTAAATACATGCCAGCATAACAGTCTTATTTTCCAGCTTCTTTTTTTATAGATACATGCCAGCATAGTGGTGCTGTGGTAGCGTTGTCGCCTCACAGTAAGACGCTGTCTGGTTCGATTCTCAGCTAGAGCGTCTTCTGCGTGAAGACATGCGTGAATGGACGCACCTTTGTTGAAGGTTGTGCATCAGGGCTGGTAACTCGGCATGTAAAAATCAACTACCAATCATTAGCAGACCGGAGTTCTGCTGTGGCGACCCCTAACCGGGAAAAGCCGAAAGACACAACAACATGCCAGCATAATCCTCCTCCCTTCCAACAGCCACTTGCTACCACAAATCTACCATTATCATCTTATTTCCTCTTTTGTCACTACTGGAGATCCTCTAGCAATTAGTATAATGCCCCCCACCCCTTTTACTTTGTCCCTGCTATTCTGCTGAATATTCTGAAATCCTTTCTTTTTCAAATTCATATGCTCATTTCTTTCCAAATGTTTTTCCTGCAGTGCTATTTGTAGTCTGCATTTCTTAATGTAATTCAATAATCTGTCCTTTTTGTATATGTCTGCAAGACCAGTTACATTCCAGGATGATATGGATAGTGTAGCCATTATGATAAGTTATTGTTCTGACTTATTATACATGACAGGTTTTTGAATGTGAATTTCCAACTTCTTTGTTAAATGCCCACACTGTTTGGCAAGTTGACCACAGTGATGACAGTTGCTTCTTATCATCTCCATTTGAATATATATCACATTTTAAGACTTTTTGCTTTATTGAAAACTCTCAAAAAAAAGGCAAATACATTTTCAGAACACCCCCCATAACCTGTTAACTTGGAACAAACATAAAACTATGTACATCTTGAAAAATGAAGTTTAATCCACCAGATAGGAACAAGTGCCCCAAATCAACAGCTGCACCCACAACCATTACCTAACCCAAAATTATGGTTACTCATGCTAAAGTGCATGTTACAGTCTGCACTCCCACTTTCACTGATTAGTATCTGTTGTTTCCTTATCACTATTCCCCTCTCAGATGTGAAAAAGAAGTTGTATATACAATTTTTAGAAAACAAACCACTGAAAAATCCACAGAGAAGCAGCCTCGGTCCAGCATGACACACTACCCACATTTATTAATATTATGAGAGCTTTCATTTGGTACAATACCAAACTTCTTCAGAAAAACACATGTAACACAAAACATTCAACTGTTATACTTTAAACATGTAACATGAATTAAGCTTTATAGCATATAAAATATGTATGTCTAAGTAATTTGTAGGGCAAACCACAAGACTAGTGTTGGAATTTGATCAGGTGATCACATGATGAATTTTAAAGTATAACAGTTGAATGTTTTGTGTTACATGTGTTTTCTGAACAAGTTTGGTATTCTACCAAACGAAAGAGCTCATAATATTAATAAAAGTGGGTTGTGTGCCGTGCTGGACTGAGACTGCTTTTCTGTGGATTTTTCAGTGGTTTTTTTCTAAAAATTGTATTTCCAAGTTTGTTTGGTGGTGTGAAGTATGACTACAGAAGGCGTTATTGGTGCACCTAACAACAATATTAATAGTAATGAAAATGATACTACTATGAACTTGTTAAATTGACTCAGTCAGTTTATTAACAAAAAAAGTGGATCATCTGTCAGCATTGGTTTGCCCAAGAGAAATGGACAATGTGATAACCAACAATAGAGATGAATGCAGGGTGCCTTCATCTCAGACTTATGAAAATCATACCTCTCAGGAAATGAATACACGAGCTATGACACAAGGTATGGAAAATGGACATGAATCAATTACTGATGCACCTATTTTAAGTGAATGGTTAAATGCACCAACTTCCCTGCAAACAATATTCAATACAAGTAATTTAGGCAGCTCTTCTTCAATGGATATGATAGCCAACAATTTAGATATCCTTGACTATAAATCTTTGAAGTTGAAAAAACTTCAACTAGAAATTTCATATTTTCAAGCGTGTTTAAGGAGACAACAAGTACCTAAAGGACTTAGAATATGGCGCTACCCAACTGAGTTAGTGAGAAATTCCCCCTTTCATTTGGACTTAATAAAATTGTTCGATAAGCAAGGACTTGAACTGTTGCAAATATTAATAAAGCACTATCAGCTTATGGTTGAATCCTTTGTAAGGGAAATAAACATTATTGATACACAAATTAAAAACAACCAAGACTTTGGAAGATACAAATACGAGAATTCACATATTTTTCTAGCACTGACAGTCAAATTTTGAAATGTAAAGCAACTAAAAATAAAAAATTAGAAAGTGATAATATAGAATATAGTAATGGTTCAGCGTATCCACCCCCACCATTGTCTCAACAGTGGAACATCCGAGGTGACGTAGATATAAACAATTCAAATCCTAGTAACAAATTTTCTGAAGATGACAAAAACAGTGACGATGTAGCAGGCAACGTAACATACGCTACGGTGGTTTAACAAACCTCAAATGGCCCTGGAGTGTTAAGGTGAAGCAAACGTATCCAGAACTAAAGGAATGGCCCTCAATGGAAACAACAGAATAACAGTAATTCTAACACTTCAAATTACCAGCATCCTGAAAATTCAAGTAACCAGAACAGTAATCAACGGGATTTTCACCAAGGGGGTTACAACAGGAGATACAACTATCAGAACCGACGACAGAATCAGAAATAGCCGAAACACTAGGTATTCCACCTACTATAGTCGAGACTGAATTCGAAGGTGAGGAACATGTTAAAATAACAACAAATGCTGAGCATGACTTTAACATATATAATTATTCAGACTTTGAAATTGACTGCCAGCTAACTGATTTGTTATCAAAGGGCTTGTCATTTGTTCCAACTTGCTGAGGAGACATTGCAAATGCATTAATTGACTTAAAGCTTTTTACAAGGAAGGTTAATTTTAAATTAATCTTCCATCAAAATGAAAATGTAAGTGAATTTGTGGTTCCAAGCACTTATAATCCACATTTAGCTCCTATTATTTCCACATTCAAAAAAATATGTGAATTAGACATTAGAAATGTATTCACTCATGATGGACTGGGACATAATAGGTATAAAAATATGTCTACCTTGGACTATGATTTAATAAACTACTTGAAATTCAGTGGGGTAAGGGTTATGAAACCTGATAAGGGAGGTGGTTTGGTATTCATGGAAAAAAGTGATTATGTAAGACGAATGGCATTGATGTTAAGTGATGATAATTATGAATTGATTTCACTGAATCAGTTAAATATTGCCTATAATAGAATTAAAATGTATACTAGTGATTTATTTATTGAAGGCAGAATTGATTTGAAAGTACATAACTATTTTTCTATGCCTGCACCAAAAATACCAGTGATCTTTGGGATTCCGAAGATCCATAAAGATTTACAGAACCTCCCCTTTAAGACCCACAGTGAATAGTAGACAATCTTTGACATATCCAATAGCAAAATATGTGGATAGTATATTAAAGAAATACATAGTCAAAGAATCACATATATGCAAAGATTTGTGTTTTTTCTTGAATGATATGAATGATTTAACATACAGTGAACAATATGCCTTTTTAACTGTTGATGTGAAAGATTTATATATGTATACCCCATGAAATAGGTGTTGAATGGGTTTGCTCAAAACTGAGAAGTAGGGGAGCCACAAACCTTGAGTTGTTGAACATAGAGGAACTTTTAGATAATGGGCTGGATTTACGAAGGCTTGCACGGAGTCTAAGAGTAGAGTAAGACTCCATGCAGCCAACATGTCTGCCGAGCGATCCAGGAACAGCCGGCAGGGGCGTGCAAGAGAGCGCCTAAAATAACTCTTACATGGGCAGGGTTAGGTTATGCAAATTACCTCATTTGCTGCCGAAAGCTATGCAAATGAGGTACATTTGCGATCCTGGAAACCCTAACATGTCCGAGTAAGAGCAGTGTTATTTGCAGAAATGTACTCAGTTGTCAACTTTGCAGAAATGTACTCAGTTGTCAACTGAGTACCATTCTGCAAATAGCAAAACAGAGCCGTGACAGCTCCAAATAAAGGATGCATCCAGTTGAGGAAGCATGCCAATGGCTAAATATACGGCCATTGGCATTTTTTCCCGTTGCAAAATAAAAAATTTTTTTTTACCTTGATCTCTGATATTTAAGTGTAGTGCAGCGCTGTGCAAACGTGCTGTGCTCTAAAAATCAGAAAACCAAAAAATAAAAGGCACAAATAGGGAATTTATTCAAAATATTAATCTGCCATGCAAGTGAATGGCAGGCTGAAGACAACATGGCTACTGAGTAGAGGTTGCTAAGGGGGGGAAGCTCAGTCTGAGAGATGTAACTAAGCATTAGTAGGCAATTCTATGCAAATGAGGATAAGGATAGTGAATCCCAATATTCCCTGCTATGTGAACCATGTCCCTAGAGTGTAAGAGTAGGAAAAGGGGGAGTAACAGAGTAGGAGATGGGTGACATCATGAGGGGGTATGTATGAAAAAGACTGTAAGCTCATTGGAGCAGAGTGGCATGTGGTTGCTGTGAGTTACTCAGGACTAAAAGAGGTGTGTCTACAGTTGTCTAAACTGAAATCAAGAAACTGAAGGTGTACACCGTGGCTATCACTAAAGTTTCTTGCAAAGCTGCTTACACTGTGCGCACGTGTAAACCCGTCTAAGCCTGTGTGCGCGCCCGTGTAAGCCTGTGTAAGGCCGTCTAAGCTAGTATACACGAATGTGCACCCGCCTAAGCCCGTGTAAGCTTGTGTGCATGCGTGTGAGCGTGTTTGAGTGGCGCGGCCCCCTGTGGAAACAGAAATGGGGAAAGGAAGTAGTAGGAAGTTAACCAAGGAGAACTAGCAGAGCTGCCAGGTGAAATCAATCAGAATCAGCCAATTACACAGGCAGTACACTAGCCCAGCCCAGCACCTAAAACTCTGCAAACAACATTCTCCCATGTTTTTCTTAGAAACACTGCAGTCAACAAAGAGAAGTGAAAACTTAAAAAGCTTAAACTGAGACATAAAAATGTTAGGGGCTGCCATTGCTGTTATAAGGCAACATGTGCAAGATGCTGAGGGTGGTGCCATTGCGAATGCTGCTGAGCAACCCACAGTAAAGAGACGGAGAAGAGTGTACAGACCCAGGGTAACCTACCAGGGGCTACATGAGTTGGAGATAGTGGAGCACTATAGAGTGGACAGAGACCTCCTGCAGCAAATTGTTGAACTGTGAAGGCCATGCCTCACACACAGAACCAACAGAGGGGAACCCATCCCAGTGGAAACCAAGGTATGTGTTGGCCTAAGAATACTAGCAACAGGTACCTTCCAGAGACCAACTAGTGATATGATGGGGATTTCACAGGCATCAGCATCAAGGGTACTGCACCAGTTCCTAAATGCCATGTCAGCACATGTCGGTGATCATGTATATTTCCCCAATTCCCGTAAGGTATTGGCCAGCAATATGCGTCTCTTCCAGCAAATAGAGGAATACCTTGAGGTAGTGGGTGCAATTGACTGCACGCACATACACATCAAAGCACCAGCTGGTGAGCGGGGTAGGGCCTACATCAACCGCAAGGCCTTCACTCCATCAACTGCCAGGTCATGTGTGATGCCCAGGGCATAACACTGAATGTGTGTGCTGGCTGCCATGGAAGCTACCACGATTTCCATATCTGGCATCTGTCACAGCTGTACCAGACATTTGCAAATGGGGACATCCCTGACCGTCACCTAGTGGGGGATGCTGGATACGCACTGGAGCCGTGGCTGATGACACCCATCAGAAGTGCACACACACCTGAACAGGAACTCCATAATGAGGCACATGCACAAACAAGAAATGTAATTGAGCATGTGTTTGGGATGCTCAAGTCACGGTTTTGGTGCCTGGACACATCTGGTGGAGCCTTGCAGTACTCACCAACTACATGTACCCAAATTGTCATGGTATGTGCCATGCTACACAATCTGATCCTGCAAAAACAGCTGCAGCAGGAACAGCATGGGGCAGGGCCAAACAGCCCACCACCATTGCCAAGGCCTGCACAGGCACAGCGTGACTCGGAGGAGGAACAACCTGAGCCTGCCCCAGTAGGCAGAAGGAGACATGCCCAGTATGCCTTGTCCTTGGCAAAGAGGCAACGCATAGCACATACAATGGCTCAGTAGGAACCCTGGGAATGATACCTCTCACTGACTCGCACATAAAATAAAAGGGATGCCCAACTTGACACTACCTGTTTCCAAACATGTATAGGGAGTGTAGTATGTGCATCCAACATAGGCAGCCCTGCAGCACCACCTGAGGCATGATTGCCATGTTTTACACAATATAAAGCAGTGCTAAGCAGCTTTTACCAATATCTAGTATATGTAAACAAAATTGCTCGTGCAATGTTGGCCAAGGTCGGCCAAAGCTGAGCAAAGTCAGTTAAACATGCTCATATCTGCTTTACTGTACCTTAAGCAGTCTGGTCTGGCCAGCATGAAAATAAAAAGCAGTGACAGGGCTTGAACCAAGGATACTGTGCACTACAGGCACAGTACTGAACCACTAAGCCATGATAGCATTACAGTGGTACAGACATAGCAGGACAGTTGTACACTAATGCAAACACAAAGCAATGCTGTATCATGCCCCTAATGAGGCAAATGGGTAACCTCACCCACATGCCTATGCAGACAGAGAACATCAGGCCAGGTGTTGTGATGTGGGTTGTGTAGGCTATGAAGTCGCAAGCTAATATATGTGGCAATGGACGCTAAGACCTGTAGTATACTAGTATGCCTCAAGCCAGTGTGATGGGCAACAGTACAGACTGTAATGGTGTCCTGTATATAGCAGTGCAGGCACAGCAAATGTGTATGTCAGGTGAAACCCACATCGTATGTACACCCACAATAACAATCCGGTGTACCCACGGTTAGAAATGTACAAAGAATAGCTGTTCCCCCTTGTATGTAGAAATGTTGATAGGTCTTTGCAAAGTGTCTCATGGAAGCCCTGCACGCACAGCATGATCCCTGTTGATCTATGACACAAAGGTGAGCCCTGCTGTAAAAATACACCTTGATTTACCATACACATATGGTATAAATGTGTATACTGTGCGTGCTCACACACTCCAACAAATGTAGTGGATTTCCATCTGCATCACACTGAAAGGTCATACTGGGCATGCTCACACACACAGGCTAAATACGGATGTGATGATAAGGGATCTATGGACAAATGTGTATAGTCATCTCTACTTCCAGAAACACATTCACAAAGTGGTCTGAAAATCCTGCTATGTGTACACACAAACTGCCAAGGTCTGTGCATGTAGGTCAAAGGAGGTTGCCACTACAGCAGTCATCAGACCTGTCAGAGACTACCACAACACACTTGCGAGGAATCTGACTAGGCAGGTTCATCAACTAGAAAGAACAATGAAGAACCTTAACAAGAGGATTACTGGCCTCAAATAGTTGCCCCATGCAACAAGAATGAATGTAACCCAAGCTGTACTCAGTGGCATACTGTCTACACAGCAGATCTCTGCCCAACAGACAGGTCCATGTCATGGTTACACTCAGATCTGTTCTGAGTTACAGCTCAATGGCACTAAATGTACAGGGCCAACTGATATTGGCAACATCCTGGCAGATAGGATCAGTGTTAACTTTACTCCCCTTTCACCCATGAAAGAGCACATGTCTATAATGGAAGACTGCAAAGTTGCTGTCATCACGGCTGCACAGGTAAAAACACTCTCCGAAGCCAGTATCACAGCAGCCATGGGACTAGATAACTTCCCAGGCTGTGTAGTATCTACTTCCCTGAAGTAAACATTAACATAGAGGTTCTGTGGCTACTGACGTTTCCACAGGACTGCAAACTAGGAGCCATCATTGTAAACACTAAAGATGTGGACATCCTACAAAAGGGCCTCACTGAGACAGATGGCTGTTGTCCAAGCCATGGGCTGTAGCTCAATGCCAAAAGGTGCATTATCATCACCTTTGTTAAAATCTCTGTAGCCAAGAACTACAACATAGGTGGTAGTATACCTCGCACTTTAAGTGTGACAAGCGACCCTGGGTCATGGGTGGACAGTGGATACAACTGTGATAAGCACATTCCCACAGTAGTCAGGAAACCCTCTTATGTGGGACACCTCATCACAAAATGTGTCTCATGCAGAATAAAAGAGGACATTGTTCCCCTCTACTCACCACTCACTAGAACTATAAAAGAATACAACTCCACTGTTGCTATGTACCTCACAAGACAACTACAACTGGAAGACCAGCAGCAATACCTCACAAAGAGCATTAGTGGCCTGAAATACATGCCATACACAGACCATCGCAAAATGCTCCATCTGTACTCCCTTGCATATCACCTACTCAGAGGTGTTTACTGCGTAACATCCTAAGCTATGTCAAACATGTAGCTGTTGGATATGATCCACGTAAAACACTCACAATCACCCTGACCTTTGGACCCAAGACCACAAGTGAAATACAAAAGGAAGTGGTCTTGCCATTTACCTTATGGATATCCACACCTCCAGGTTACTGCCACAGCATGAGGCCTTGGAGACCATGCAAGTGCAACTAACATGGGCAAAGCTGATCATCAGATTGTAGCCTGCTACAGATCATGTACCTTGTCTCAGGAACCTCACTCAGTATTCTGGAGAACAATGGCAAATATAAAGGTCCTATCAAACACCATTATATGAGGAGATTACAACTACCCAAACAATGAGTGGGTGAATTACTCGTATACAATGTCCTTTGCCCAATGTGTCCTAAAGTTAAGAAACTAACACCCCAGAACAGCATGCCCACTAGAGGTGACAACATACTGGACATGATCATCACCAACATGGGGTACCAGTGTTCCACAACAGAGATAAACCCCTCGCTGGTAATATCAGATCATTAAGTAATCACACTGGACATCCACATCCTGCCCCCACACCCAGTCAATGAAACCACTGTGAAGACATTTTCAAAAGCAAATGGCACACTTCCCAAGACCAAAGTGGAATGTCCCAAAGCCCTCTTGCTATAGGATAATGGTATACAATCTGCCAAATCATTTACAAGTGCATCCTATGAGCATCTACAGGGATGCATGGATCGAGACATCACAAATAAAATCAAGATGCACTCCTCCAAAAATAAGAAAACAATCTGGCGGTCGTTGCCCATAAATAAGCTAGACAACAGGAGGAGGAAACTAACACCTGACAGAGCCAACTTCACTAAAGGAAAGGCATCACTGATCATTATTAGGATGAAACAATGATCGCTCATAAAATAATCCAAGCACAGTTTCTAAAGACAAACTGCCAAGGAATGTAAGAATAACAACCACAAAGCCTTCTGTAGCTATATCAGACATGTAGGTGTCAACTTCCAAATATGCTGTCAGCTACTGAAAAAAGTAATGACATACACCAAACCAACTTTCATTGCCCACAGTGCAGTATAAACTCCCCCCCATCACCCCCAAAAGGGCCTGTGTCTATCACAGAAGGATGCAGAGACACAGACGTCATGGACACGCATGTAAGGACAGCCCTCACCAAAGCTAAGAACATAGAATCAATGTGACTGTAAGTTGTCCCAGGCTGTGTCTTACACTAGGCCCACAAGGAACTACACCCTCACCTACATTCACTGTCCAGACTCAAGCGTATCACAGGCTATGTACCCAAAGAATGGCATACACTAACAGTCATCCAGCTCCACAAAAGGTGTGCCAAAACAGAACCTGGAAACCATTGCCCAACATGTGTACTCAGCCTGGTCTACAGAGCTATTGAGCAAATTGTCATGGAACCCATACACTGAGACATTGGAGATCTCCAGACACTGGACTCTACACAACTTTGCCTTGTTAAAGGCATAGCCTGGCTCCCAAACCTAGTTGACTTATTTAAAACAGTTACCATGAACAGAGATGGAGGTGAAAGTAGTCCACACAGCCCACCTGGACCTCACTAAGGACTTACCACACCATTCCCCACTCCGTCATCATGGACAAGTGTACCAGCTTGAACATGAACAGCTATGTCACAGGATGGGTGGCCAAGTGGCTCACAGATCAAACACACATGTTCATAGTTGTGAGTGCCATGTCCAACTCTAAGCCAGTCACACATGGCATCACACAGGTCTTGGTCCTGGGACCCAACCTGTTCAGTCGATACTGCTCAGAGGTACAGGCAAGCACGGCAGGTGTAAGACTGAACAGATTTGCAGATGACTGGAAACTATGGTCCATCATTGACTGTACAGCTGACACAGACATCCTCCAGAAGTGTCTCACAGAGACAGATACCTGGTGTCAAAAAAATGCCCTCAAACTGAATGGCAAAGAACGCATAGTCATCCCCTTTGGGTAATACAAAGTGCACACAAATTACCACATAGGTGGTAATCCAGCATGTACAGAGAAAGTAATTATGGCCCTGGGAACACAGGTAGATAATAACCTCACCTTTGATGATCACATGGCCAAAGTGTTTAGACATTCGTTCAATGTAGGCCAACTAATGTCACTTAATGTAACACACTTCGTATAGTCTGATGATGTCACCATCCTACAAATATACCTGTGGAAAAGAAACCCCCCAGTAATATGTATAGCACCGTTGTGTTAATGCCTACTCCTCTAGTATCATGAAGTAGTTAGGTAGGGGTTTGAATCCTGCACTGGGCAACTGTGTGTGTGTGTGTGTGTGTGTTCCCCTTGGGAAGGAACAACCTTTTAGGAGAGTAGTGAAACACCTCAAAAGTGGTAATCTAACGTTTGTCATCTCTGATGATGTCAGCATCCTACAAGTCTACCTGTGGAAAATAAAACTCCCACTAATCTGTATAGCACATTGTGTTAATGTGTACTCCTCTAGTATCATGTTAGTTAGGTAGGGGTTTGAATCCTGCACTGGGCAACTGTGTGTGTGTGTGTGTGTGTGTGTGTGTGTGTGTGTGTGTGTGTGTGTGTGTGTTCCCCTTGGGAAGGGACAACCTTTTAGGAGAGTAGTGAAACACCTCAAAAGTGGTACTCTAACCTTTGTCAACTCTGATGATGTCAGCATCCTACAAGTATACCTGTGGAAAATAAAACTCCCACTAATCTGTATATCGCGTCGTGTTAATGTGTACTCCTCTAGTATCATGTAGTAGTTAGGTAGGGGCTTGAATCCTGCACTGGGCAACTGTGTGTGTGTGTCTGTGTGTGTGTTTTTGTGTGTCCCCTTGGGAAGGAACAACCTTTTAGGAGAGTAGTGAAACACCTCAAAAGTGGTAATGTAACCTTTGTCAAGTCTGATGATGTCAGCATCTTTGAAATATACCTGTGGAAAAGAATACTCCCAGTAATCCGTATAACATCTCATGTTAATGCGTACTCCTCTAGTATTATAAAGTAGTTAGGTAGGGGTTTGAATCTTGCACTGGGCAACTGTGTGTGTGTGTGCGCGTGTGTGTGTTCCCCTTGGGAAGGAACAACCTTTTAGGAGAGTAGTGAAACACCTCAATAGTGGTAATCTAACCTTTGTCAAGTCTGATTATGTCGCCATCCTACAAATATACCTGTGGAAAAGAGAAATGACAGTAATGTGCATAGCGCATTGTGTTAATGTGTACTCCTCTAGTATCATGAAGTAGTTAGGTAGGGGATTGAATCCTGCACTTGGTGAGTGTGTGAGCTGTATGTGTGTGACACTGTGGGTCAATGTGTTGTGGGTTTTGCTTTTACCACTCTATGACATATCAGTATGCATTGCACATGTGAGCTAGCTCTGTATCAAATACATATCTGTACATGTTACCTCAATGATTGCATGTGTGGGAACCCTGCTTTCTCCAAGAATACAGCTGTCATCCTTGCCAGACTGTGCTGCTGCTTCCCAGACCTTAGGTCACATCTGTATGCTTATGACAAGGCCAGCCACTGCAGTGATCCCTGGCCTAGGTCATCTGTGTCACACAAAGTCATTACGATTCCTATTGGAATGTGTGAGTGATGGTCTATGGCCGAGGTACATGTCAGACCTGTTCAAACGCAGCACAGTCTGTCCATGATGACTATTCATAGGTGTAGAACAAACTGTGGATATGCATGCAGACCCCTTATTGCTTATGTGATCCACCAAGGGATTCCAGAATACCTTTGGAAATGTGATTAACAAAGGAGAGATGACATAACACTTGGTTGCATGTGCACATTGGTACCCGTTCATCATGCTGGTGGCTACTACCTATGTGGTACTGTGGGGATAATATGTTCCTTATAGGTGGATGACAATGCTTAGTTTGGCTTATAGCGTTACAGCATGGGTTTGACAACATGCTTCTGTCTGTATGATACCCTTGTGGAGTATGTGTGTGTCATCTGAAGAATGCATTATAGGCCACAGTATGCATTACCAGACGTGGACGGACATATCCCTCCTGTGATTGCTTGTACCTAAGAGAGCTATATGGCAAACAGGAGTGGTCTCAGTAATGGGTGCAGGTGAATACCAGTGGTTACTGGCATTGTATAGTACCTGAAGGATCCAAATGTTGCTGTGTGTCCTACATCTGTGTGTTGGTTGACAAGACATCATCTAACGATTGGTTATGGTCAGGCTGTTGAAGTGATGTATACCACCAGAATGCAAAACAGATAGTAACAGTATCACCCACAGCACAGTGTCAAACCATGTCATACACACGTGTAGTCAGGTTCCAGAATGTGTGTAGTACAATGCATACTGGCCACCAATGGAAACTATAGAGTGTTACTGTGTAATACAGAGCATGTCATCCTGGCCATGTGTCCACTATGCACATACATACAGACAGTGCACCTCCACCATGTTCACAACTGTACACCTGCAAATCTGTGCTACACACATCCCATATATAATGTCCACTCTCTAACACATGCTGCCAATACTGCACACATCAGCCAAGTGGCACGTAGCCGGACAATACACAATTGGAACCAATACTGGTGTAAACAACACTACAATGACAATCATAGCTTTAATGCATCATGCCTGCTCAGCTACACCTTTAAGCATATCATTACACTCTAGAGCTGACAACATGCTAACATTGCTATACTGCTATATAGACACCCTGTGCATCAGCACCATGGTAGCCTGTTCCTGCATCGGTGTTACAGATGACAGGAGGTGACACAGGTCTCATCATATGCACAGGGTGTGTTGTTGGTTCGCCAGAGGCCTACAGTGAGCCATCCAATTGACATGTATGTGTGTGTGAGGGGCAAGAATACTGTAATGGGCCAATGTTGTAATGTGTGTGGGTATGTGTTAGCCCTAGGTGTCTGGAGTATGTGTGTGTGTCTGCATGCACACAGTTCCACCACGTGGCTGCCATATATGGGTATTTTTGGGACAGCCACAGACTGTACCTGTGAGGATTTACAGATTGCCATCTCTGGCCACGGATATGGTACCTGTGCCTGGCAGGGGTGCTACTGACACTATCATGTACTAAGCCAGACTGGGTACTATCCCAAGAGGTGGATGGATGCACACTGGACACAGGTCCCTGCTGGGACTGTCCAGAGCCACGTGCACGTGGTCTTCTAGGACATTCTATGGACAGCCCACCCCCAACATTGCTGGGGCTGGTACTGGCACTACGGGAGCTGCTGTGGCTTGAGGGATGTTCCTGGCGACTGTCAGCTGCTGATGTTGCTAGCATACGTCGACGTCTCAACCATCCCGCACTGTCCTGACACATGGACATGACATTGCGGAGGATATCTAATGTCATTCCCCAACGTCTATCAGTGACCTCTGTGTAATGTCGGATGGCACCTGCTAGGTCATGTATACTGTCAATGACAGTAGTGTTATGGGCCCTATGTGCCCTTAGTCCCTGTCTGGTGTACTGTTCCATACGTGCCTGTGCCTCCATGACAGCCTGGAACATGCGTGACATTGTCAGACCTGTGGCACATCTGCCAGTGGCATGATGAGCAGCAGTGCTCCTACGAGAACCCCTGGACATCTGCCTATGTGGTACCCTTCCAGACATCTGGGTACGGCTGCTGTGTTGGGATGCATGTGCCATGGATACCACACTGTCCTGGCCAATGCCAACAGTACGCTGTCCCTGAGCTATGGACATTGGTGATGGATGTATTGGCAGTATGACTGTATGCATGGATGGGGTGGACAGCTGTGTACTGTCAATTGGTGGCCCAATGACGGACCCTGGCAAACATGCCTGTGCCTCAACACACCTATCTTCATTATCACTATGTGGCTCAGTGACATCAGTTTCCCTGCTGCAGTGAACCAGCCCTAACACAGCACCTGTGGGAGGCAGACAGGAAACACACTTTACAACCTGTACATGATGTCGGCACACATGAACACATGCACACAGATACACTCCTCACTACAGCAGATACCCACACACACCACCAGCAATCCAAAACATACTTAATAGTGGTTGAAGGTGGGTTACAGTATCACAAGGCAAACAGTCATATCACACATGTCAGCATGTAGAAAGTTTGTTGCTCAAGACCATGCAGTGCGAGTGTAGACAGCCCATGTTAATAACATTATACATGGCTTTGATGCATGTGTGCTGTTGTTCAGTGAATGGCCTCACAGCCACTCGTTACATGGGTTTGTAAGGTGCCCAATAGGGAGCATTGACTAACATGAATGTGTTATGTGTTGAAGAGTGTCTCACAGCCCAATGATAGGCCTCTACCCTTCAGGTATATTATGTGTGCTGTGTGGATGACATATGGGATACTGAAGTGTGACCTTACAGCGGGTGTCTGGATACGCTATGTGTAGCATGTTAAGGTGTACTGCATATGACAAAGTTGTGTATGTTGTGTACATGTGTATCAACTATGCCTATCCAATGTCCAGTACGGTGTTGCCACAATTGTGTGTGCTGCTCTGTGTATTGCATGTGATTGAGGCAGCTACTGTCATTACTGAGATGTGCATAGTCTCACAGCAAACATGCACAGCATGCATTATGCGTAGGTGTGTTACAAGTACATGGCCTACACCTCACCTATGACATGCACATTTCATTAGCAATATTAAAATTATAACACACTCACCAGCATCGACCGGCTGCCTTGCTGTCACACCAGAGGGACCTAAAAGAATATGAGACAGTTTGTCAGTGGCCACAACTGTGCCATTGCTACTGTGAGTTTGCTAAACAACAGTATTACAACAGTCGACAGTCACAGGCGTACAGATTATATTCCAAATATCAGTATTGCACAACACTATGCAGCACATCTGCTAAACACAAAGTACACATGTCACATATGCATAATCTACCAATACAGATAACAGTAGTCTACAGATAGGTCATGTTACCTGCACGCTCCATGTCAACATGCTGGGTGGCTCCGGCCTCCATGATGACACATGTCAGTTGCTGTTCCTGTGGTTGGCCAGGAGCCACCACGCTTAGGAGCAGCTCCTCCACTCTGGTGAGGGGGTGATGAATGGCAACCCCACCACCTGTGGCAAGCTGTTGTCGACTGATATCAGATGCATGCCGCCGGACATGTCTAATTAAATCACTGCAGTGATGATGTACCTGCTCATACGTCCGGTTATGCATGCCTATGTCATTTACCCGATGAACGAGATCTTGCCACAGTGCAGTCTGCTCATGCAGGTCCTGGCTTGTTCTAGAGAACAGCAGGGTGTAGTGCTGCACCAGGCTGTTGTGTATTTCCACCTCCACTGCAGCTGTATAACACGGGTTTCATTGGTGGGACATACCCCTGGAAGACAATTAAACAAGATGTGTGAGCAAGTCATGTGGCACATTTAACATCCTAAAGTACAGATATCAATTACCTGCCATATTTCGCATCCGATTGGTTGTCAGAGGATAGACATGTTCAATACCACATATTAGTGCGCAGGCCACAACTCGCTGACAGTGCCTGCCATGCTCTATATATCAAACCATGTTCTGCACAGCAGCAAAGAGAAGCCAGTATGTAAGACTATACACCAGTACATGGCACACTGTATGTGACACAATGCACCACCTAGCCACAGGAGGTATATATCAAGCTAATGCATAAAGATGTCATCCAGTGCAATGAATGTAAAGTACAGTTACAGTATTACCAGTATACCACAGTAGTCTTTGATGCCAAAACCCTGCCTAACATATGTGCACAGTTGTTGATATAGGTGGCATACTGCTGTACTAGACTATACATGTTGCTAGATACACACGTATACCCTGTAACACAGATATGATTGAGAGCATGGTACAAGCATAATTACACACACATCAGACATACATACAACACACAAATGTATGCCAACCCAGATGAGCTTTACCTGTGTACCATACAGTACTGTGTGTCACTACTTACAAAAGCTTATGCCTGAGATATGTAATCTGTGAGGACTACAGGGAACACACAAAACAGTGTTTCCAAGCAATGTGAACATACACCATACTGTACTGTTTAGGCCTAGAGCTTCAGGTAGTACTACAGTTCATATGGGAGTTGGATTCACCAGCAGTACCACTCGCTAAGCATACATGTATTGCTTTAGCCTACAATGGGACACCACAGTTGACAACAAGGGACTACATCACACCGTATGCCATACTACTTTTTCTGCCTAGCAATAGCATACACATCTTTTGCTGGGATCACAGCTAGGACACAAACTACCATGACAGAAACAATTTCACACTAAGCTATCACATCTTTAGAGACCTTACAAACATTCACCGACACATTCACCATCACACACAGTCAACCTCACATAGCAATTATTGCACTAAGTACATGTGTGTGTGCATCGTGTCATGGGTAGGTAAATACACTATTGGCCCTAGGGCCTACAGCAGCCTAGCCATATGCTACCCTGGCCTTTGACATACATGTAATTTAATTTCACTTGCCCTTGTCAACCAGAGCCACAGAGGTGATTCCCGGGGTATAATTCCTATCTCCCAAACAATCATCAGGAGTATTTATGACAACTGCTAATGAGGAGCTTTGTTTGCTATTGATAGGTGGTTTGTTCCAGAGTATGGCATGTATCTGAATTAGGACTCTATCCCTCCAGCATGTGCTGTTTAGTGAGCTGACAAGGTTTAGGGCCCTAGAGCATGTATCTGGGAGGGATTGTAATATGTTTACGTGGAGGATGTCCAACAGCTATGGATATGACATAGCTCTGTATGTTAGGCAGAGGTCACCTCTGGGTAGGCGGTATGCAACACATTGTAGCTGTGGTTTTGTAAGTTGGTCTGCATAGGGCATCTGTTTGAGGCCGGTATTACTCTTTGTGAGGTATGTCTGTGGCCTTTCCAGTTGCTGTAGTTGTCATGTCAGGTACATACCACATGGGTCATTGTACTCTCTAATGGGTTTTAAGTGTGATCAGTAGAGGGGTACACTGACCTATATTTCCCTAGATGACACACCTTTTGTGATGACGTGTACCACGTAGACAGAGTACATGACTAGTGTGGCACTGTGATTATCAAAGGGGAGGCTACTGTCCACCTGTGTCCCATGTTCCCTTATCACACCTTCGGTGTTAGGTGGACTACCACCTATGTGGTAGTTAATGGGTACAGTGTTCTGGCAAGAAGGGATGGCACTGCAGTGTCACCATTGAGCTTCAGTCCATGCCTTGGTCGCCAGGCACCTGTCGCAGTAAGTATGCCCCATGTCTCTCTCCCTCTCTATATATATCTATATATCTCTCTACATATCTCTCTCTCTCTATATATATATATAAACATCCATTGCTGTACATATAGATGTACATATAGGCACATATACAGTCCACTATTCATGGTGGGACTATCAATTATGCGACAGTTGTAAGATATACAGTTATGTAATAATATTACACAGTGTTGTGCAGACTGCATTCAAGGTGTTCCCAGCCCATGTAGCTTTAGCAGGCCTCACTGGCTGCAACACTGCAAAACTGACCGAGCATACCCGCAGCATTTAACCACCACATGTCATATACCAGCACTGCATGCTGTTTTCTTTGCCACACACTACAACCTACATAGAAATATGCACATAACAACCTTCAACAACGTATCTATCTATCTATATATATATATATATATATATATATATATATATATATATATACACACACACCCTTCACAAACAGTTGCAGTATGTCCCTTGCCCTATGCACATGTACAGATACATTTAGATAGTACTGCTGCCACATATGGATGATTCACAGTATGTAGAGTACTCTTCAAAAACATCTACTACATGCCAGCAAATGCATGTGTTACATACCTTTCCTTTGTATTGCTCTGTTCCATCTGTTTTTAAAGGAAATCATTTATTTTTATTTTTTTTTATGTTTTCTCTGTTGCTGTTGCTCTTTCTTTTTCTGTGTCTCTCTGTTTCTGTCTCTGCCTCTGTCTCTCTCTCGCTCTCTCTCTTGCTGCAATGAGATTATTGCATGTGTGGACAGCAAGTACAGCCTGCTTTTCTAGGTATCTGCACATGTGCATGTGATGGCCTCTGCACCAATTGGTGCCCACCATTTACTAATTGCATGCAGCCTGCTGTGTGGTAATTGCAGTACTCACTGTCATAGCAGCCCACTGCTATAAAATGCTAAGTTAGGTAGGCGTAGCCCTTTCAACTTTCCAAAGTGGGGCCCATGCTTGTTTGCTGTGGACACCGTTGTGTCAGTCAGAAGGTTGGTATACTTCTTATATCTGAAGCTAGGGTTGTATCCAGTGATTTGCATGTTGTACTCAAACCTGAATGTTGCTGCTTCTAGTACACACTTGTCAGTGTAGAATTTTACTCACCCCTTCAAATGCTTACACAAGATACATGGGAGTATGTAGTATCTTTTCTAATTAGACAATTAACTGCCATACAAAAGTAGTTATTGCAATGTATTCTTTTGGCACATGAGCCGTTTGTGAACTACTATACTGTAAATATTAATTAACTCACTTCTGAACAGTTTGTTGTTTATTTGTGTTGACATTAGCACAGGCTGCTCAAGACAACTGGACAAATTTCAGTACTGAGTATGCCTACCTACATCCTTGGTAGAGCCTGAATACACAGGTATATTGTTCTTTTGGGTAGGGGTGCAGAAGTACAGAGAGCATTATATATTATTGTGTGATGTTTATCTTGCTGAGCATACAGGGTTGCTGTGTACCCTGTTAGTCTATCAAGGCAAGTAGTCTGTCTGCGTAGCTCCCACCTATGGACATATCCAGATGGTAGCCAGAGGTTAGCCTATTATTCTTTGTCTGTGTACCACACTGGTCTTTTCAGCACTGGAACAATGGCATTGTCACAGTTGGTTGCTACCAGTACATGGCTACATCCTTTGATATTTTTGTGTTGTACTCCTACATAAGGTATGCTTGTGGGACTTGTTCCAAAGCTATTTGCAGAGTGTGTAAAAGCAGAAAAGCTGAAATGCCTGTGTGTTTCTGCATTTGCCAGGCCTCTGATATACTCAGGTATATATTTGAACAGCCTCAGGGAAAGGTACATATAAGTGAGGTACACCTGTAATATATTACAAACATTAAGTTGAGACTGTGAGAGAATCAGAGCATATGTATTAATACACCTTTTCTGACATGCAAGCAGTGTCTACTCTTACTTATTGACATTATTCATTAAGTGTACTTCCCCACTTTTCTGCCTAACGTCAGTACTTTTCAGAGGGATTCTGAGGGACACAGCTAACATTTGTTTACGAATCAGGGACAACCCTGAAAGCAGTCACATTTGGGAAGTATGGCCTCTGCCCTATTCAAATATGCCAGTGTTTATCCTGCTCTGATACTGTGTGGGGTTTGTAAAGTGCTACTGTAACATTATTTCCTGCTAGAATGGCTGGTTCTCTTTTTCACAGTCATGTCATGCAATTCCACAACAACTGCTGGTAAAGATCCACAGAACATGATTTGTGTTATGGCATTCCTATTTTCCCTTTACATTCACTCATTGTAATGCATGATATATTTATTACAGCACCAACTTGTTGTACATTTACTGTGGCTTAGTGGTACTTCATGCAGTGTAGTGTGTCCAAGGTCTGGGTTTCGAGACTGAGAGAGGTGTTTTATTTTGCTGCTCAGCAGAACAAGGGCCCTGCCATGCAGAGTGACTAGGGCACTTTTAAGCAGTTGTAAGCGGGTTTGCGCGGGTTTACGTGACACTTAGCGATACTTAGCTATGCGCACACTTGCTCAAACCCACTAACTACTGCTTAAAAGTGCTTACTCCCGCTAAGCCCTGTGCTAATTTCTTTGAAAGAAAAGAAAATGGGGAGATAGGAAAGTGGTGAAAAAGGGGGCACAAAGAGGGAAAGACAGTAGGGAAAACAGCTCGGGATGTGCAGGACGGGTGTAGGGAAGGTCCATAGCTGCCCATTTCTTTACCAGCAACAGCTGTGCATATGTTAGGAATTTGGAGTGAAATTTGAAACCTTCCACCCCTGAGAGAGGGGTGAGGACAACAAAGTATGTCGTACTGCCAATTATAATTATCAGTTTACATGTCCAGCGGACATGTGTGCAAAATGGGCAGCTATGTATGGGGCATAATTTTTTTGTGGGAACAGATTGCCCCCCTTTTTTTTTCAGGAGAGAGAGGAATGTGAGGTAGAGGAAGTAGGTATGATTGGGGAGGTAAACAGTCAAGACAAACAAGACACATACAGGGGCAGAATATGACACATGGGGTGGGTGAACACAATTGACGGGGACGGATGTTTGGAAATCGCAAGCCCATAAGCCCACAGATAGTAACAGTGGAACTGAGATCCCCACCCATGGTCAATCACCACTGCACCTTCACAGCCCCGAGGGTGGCTGTGCTGGGGGCTTTGTAGAAGGAAATGTAGTGAGCTGAAGAAAGTCCAAAAATGAAGACAAAATGCTGAGTAAAACACTTTATATACTTAGTAAAAACGCAAAGCTTTTGGGAAGAACCCTTTCTCAATACTGAATACATACATACAAAAAAGCTCCTGCTTATATACAAGCCAAACAATCACATGATCGCAGCCAAGATCAGGTGATAAATTTAAAAGGACATGATACAGAAATATAAAATACAAAAATACATAAGAATATATATACATATATATAGTTTAGTAATTATTTCACATTGCGCTGTAGTCTGACAAGAATAGGTTTAATGCTAACGGTATTGTTAATACCAGGAGGACAGTCGGCTTCCAGACGTACAATCCATTGGTACTCCTTGGTCTCAAGACAATTATTGATGTCTCCATCACGTTTCAAGGGAGCTATTAAGTCTATAACCCTAAATCTAAACTCATGCACGTTACCATTAGACTTTATGTGTTTAAATAGAGCACTATTGGCACAATGTCTCCTAATTTCTGACTTGTGTTCAATAATCCTATCCTTAAGTCTGCGAGTAGTTTTACCAATGTAGTAGGAGGAACAGGCAACACACGTTGCCATGTACACCACATTAGTTGAAACACATGTAGCTCTAAGACTAAATTTGTATGTACGCTTCGTTTTCGGATGAATAAACATATCAGAACCCAAACCATCAACCAAATCAGAGCAACAAGAACAATGACGACATCTGAAAGTGCCAAAATGAGAATTAGTACATATAGGCCTATCAGGACACGTAGGAGTAATGTGATGGAAGTCCTTATAGCATAGCATGCTTTTAAGGTTCCTCATATTTTTATAACTAAAGAATGGTTTATTACCTAACATTTTAAAGATATCCGGAGAGGCCATCAACACAGGCCAGTATTTATATATTGTTCGTTTAACAAAAGCAGTTTTGTTACCAAAACTGGTAACATATCTAATTTTATTACAAGTAGTAACACCTTGTGTTGTGACAATTTGGGTCTCCCTCTCCAAAGATCGTGCATTCCTAAAATAGGGTGGAAATAGAGAATGCCTATTACTAATAACATAATTTTTGAGTTCCATCAAGATGATATCATCATAGCCATTATTGGAAAAATCTTGACACATCTCAGATAATTGTACATTAAATATAGCATCATCTGTATTAAGTCTGCTAGCCCTGATAAACTGGGATCTAACTACCCCCCGAAATACATGCGGGGCATGCATGCTGCTAGCATGCAAGTACCTCCCAATATACGTTTCCTTCTTATAAATAGCAGTATTAAGTAGACCATTATTCAAAAAAATTTTAACATCCAAGAATGAAGCCTCATTATTAGTTGTACATGATTTAAACTTCAAAAAAGAGGTAGTGGAATTTAAACGTGATACATACTGTTTTAAACTAGCAGTAGAGCCTTTCCAAATTAAAAAACAATCATCAACAAAACGTTGATAAAATACGTGTGTGTCAAAAAAGTTAGTCCCATCATGTAGGTTTTGCAACTCCCACTGGTACAACACTAAGTTGGCATACGTGTTGGCTACCCATTGCAACCCCATTAATCTGCAGATATGGTTGTTGATTGAATATAAACACATTATTATTCAATACCAAGTCTAAAAGGAGACATATATTCTGTACAAAATCCGTAGTTATGGATTTATCAGCTGTTAAAAGTTCCCTGATGGAATCTATACCATAAATATTGGGGATAACAGTAAACAAAGAAACAATGTCCAATCTAACAAATAAGTATTCATCCATGTTACGTACATCAGTAGAAAAATACCATGCAGACAATTTGGTCAAAAAGTCACCGGTATCCTTGAGAACAAAATTGCATTTTTCCAATAATGGGAACAGTTGTTTCTGAAGATATACTGATACAGGCTCAGTGACCCATCCATTGCCAGAGACAATGGGTCTCATTGGAGGATCCAGTACACATTTATGCACTTTTGGGAGCCCATACAGTTGTGGTATAACCGGGCAAGGTACAGAAAAAAAGTGAAATAATTCTAAATCAATACTATTGCTAAGCTGTAGATCATAAATACATAGATTAACTCCAGTAATACACTTCTTAACATCAAGTAAATTAATCTTTTTAAAGGCCAGAGGATCCAAAAGCAATTTCTCCACCGAAGAATTATAGCAAACCCTATCCATAATGACAATAATGCCACCTTTATCTGCCTGCTTGATAATAATATTTTCATTACATTTCAGACATTCCAAAGTTAAATATTCTTCATAGCTCAAATTATAACTCAGTTCCATAACACAAGAATTAAAATGTGCCCTAAGGTCAGCTATACAGACATCATGGAAGGCAACAGTAATGGGTACATTTAAAGGAGTAAAGGTGCTTCGCTTTTTACAAGAACCACTAAAATCAGTATTATTATTAAATAACAATTTTAAATTAAGAGTTCTTACAAACATTTTAAGGTCAGTAATAATGTCGACTAAGTCCAACTTTCCAACTGGTATAAAATTCAAACCCTTAGATAAAAGGGATATATGAAAGTCAGTTAAAACAAAAGAAGAGAGATTTAAAACTCCTCTTACTATCTGCGTGCATTCTTGCCCTGTCTCATGGGGCTGTCGTTCTTCCGTTTCACCGACCCTAACTGGTATCTCGTAAGTGAAGATTCCCTTTTCTTTGAATGTTCCTGCACATGTTCTGGTTTGTCCAGCTGAAAACGCTTCTCAGAGAAGTTTAAAGTTGACTGGTGAACCTTCTTCGATGTTATTTGAACATCCATGGACGAAGCCGTAGGGTTGGCTGGAGCCTCTTTCTCAGATGCCATTACGATGTCATCAGTGGTAGGAATGGTTACGCCCCCAAACAAAGTTAAAGCAACACTATCCTTTTGCAAGGTACCAACACCAGAAGCCAAGTTCGAAACAGGTGCTTGAAAGTTATCTAGTGCCCTGATAGAGGCACCGACATAGGTTTTTTGAGTAGATGTATTTACAGTTTCAGCTCTTGAGTCATTTCTCGGCCATGAAAAGATATGGCCCAAATGGAAATCGTTAATGTCCCTAGATAGCTTACGTTTCTTGACAGTCTCTAATTTGTCATCCAGTTCACGAAACTTATTAAACAGAGACTGATAAACAGAAAGCATATCAGAGAAGCACGACATAGATTTAAGGTCATCATCCAGTTTGGTAATTTCATTTTTCAATTCTTGTTCAATGGAGCAAAAATGTTCATTCATTAGTGCCATGTAGTCTAGGCTAAGTTTCAAATTCAGTTGCTGCCAGCGCTTAAGCAGTTCAGGGTATACATTGCCATAGGATGGCATTTTTAAGATTCTAAGACCCTGAGGTACAATCCCCATTTTAAGATAGGCACAGAAACTAAATCTCTGCCACTGGAAGCGCTTAAATGAGCCAACCTTCCTTTCAAAAAGAGTAATTTTGTAATTAAACATATCAATATCACTTTTTGAAGAGGACATATTATCATGGTTCACCTGTGCTCCATTCTCAGGAGCAATAACAGGAACATAATCCAATAACGGATTTACCTCTTGCATCAAAAGTGACTGCAACGATTCCATATTAGAAGTTGAGTAGATGTTAGATAACCGGCTGCAAAGTATTGGCTAAGAGATGGTATTACCCAACAAGTCAGCAAAGATAATACCAGGAAATGTAGTGAGCTGAAGAAAGTCCAAAAATGAAGACAAAATGCTGAGTAAAACACTTTATATACTTAGTAAAAACGCAAAGCTTTCGGGAAGAACCCTTTCTCAATACTGAATACATACATACAAAAAAGCTCCTGCTTATATACAAGCCAAACAATCACATGATCGCAGCCAAGATCAGGTGATAAATTTAAAAGGACATGATACAGAAATATAAAATACAAAAATACATAAGAATATATAAAAAATATATATACATATATATAGTTTAGTAATTATTTCACATTGCGCTGTAGTCTGACAAGAATAGGTTTAATGCTAACGGTATTGTTAATACCAGGAGGACAGTCAGCTTCCAGACGTACAATCCATTGGTACTCCTTGGTCTCAAGACAATTATTGATGTCTCCACCATGTTTCAAGGGAGCTATTAAGTCTATAACCCTAAATCTAAACTCATGCACGTTACCATTAGACTCTATGTGTTTAAATAGAGCATTATTGGCACAATGTCTCCTAATTTCTGACTTGTGTTCAATAATCCTATCCTTAAGTCTGCGAGTAGTTTTACCAATGTAGTAGGAGGAACAGGCAACACACGTTGCCATGTACACCACATTAGTTGAAACACATGTAGCTCTAAGACTAAATTTGCATGTACGCTTGTTTTGGATGAATAAACATATCAGAACCCAAACCATCAACCAAATCAGAGCAACAAGAACAATTATGACATCTGAAAGTGCCAAAATGAGAATTAGTACATATAGGCCTAGCAGGACACGTAGGAGTAATGTGATGGAAGTCCTTATAGCATAGCATGCTTTTAAGGTTCCTCATATTTTTATAACTAAAGAATGGTTTATTACCTAACATTTTAAAGATATCCGGAGAGGCCATCAACACAGGCCAGTATTTATATATTGTTCGTTTAACAAAGGCAGTTTTGTTACCAAAACTGGTAACATATCTAATTTTATTACAAGTAGTAACACCTTGTGTTGTGACAATTTGGGTCTCCCTCTCCAAAGATCGTGCATTCCTAAAATAGGGTGGAAATAGAGAATGCCTATTACTAATAACATAATTTTTGAGTTCCATCAAGATGATATCATCATAGCCATTATTGGAAAAATCTTGACACATCTCAGATAATTGTACATTAAATATAGCATCATCTGTATTACGTCTGCTAGCCCTGATAAACTGGGATCTAACTACGCCCCGAAATACATTCATCTAAGGGTTTGAATTTTATACCAGTTGGAAAGTTGGACTTAGTCGACGTTATTACTGACCTTAAAATGTTTGTAAGAACTCTTAATTTAAAATTGTTATTTAATAATAACGCTGATTTTAGTGGTTCTTGTAAAAAGCGAAGCACCTTTACTCCTTTAAATGTACCCATTACTGTTGCCTTCCATGATGTCTGTATAGCTGACCTTAGGGCACATTTTAATTCTCGTGTTATGGAACTGAGTTATAATTTGAGCTATGAAGAATATTTAGCTTTGGAATGTCTGAAATGTAATGAAAATATTATCAAGCAGGCAGATAAAGGTGGCATTATTGTCATTATGGATAGGGTTTGCTATAATTCTTCGGTGGAGAAATTGCTTTTGGATCCTCTGGCCTTTAAAAAGATTAGTTTACTTGATGTTAAGAAGCGTATTACTGGAGTTAATCTATGTATTTATGATCTACAGCTTAGCAATAGTATTGATTTAGAATTATTTCACTTTTTTTCTGTACCTTGCCCGGTTATACCGCAACTGTATGGGCTCCCAAAAGTGCATAAATGTGTACTGGATCCTCCAATGAGACCCATTGTCTCTGGCAATGGATGGGTCACTGAGCCTGTATCAGTATATCTTCAGAAACAACTGTTCCCATTATTGGAAAAATGCAATTTTGTTCTCAAGGATACCGGTGACTTTTTGACCAAATTGTCTGCATGGTATTTTTCTACTGATGTACGTAACATGGATGAATACTTATTTGTTACATTGGACATTGTTTCTTTGTTCACTGTTATCCCCAATATTTATGGTATAGATTCCATCAGGGAATTTTTAACAGCTGATAAATCCCTAACTATGGATTTTGTACAGAATATATGTCTCCTTTTAGACTTGGTATTGAATAATAATGTGTTTATATTCAATCAACAACCATATCTGCAGATTAATGGGGTTGCAATGGGTACCCCGGTAGCCAACACGTATGCCAACTTAGTGTTGTACCAGTGGGAGTTGCAAAACCTACATGATGGGACTAACTTTTTTGACACACACGTTGTATTTTATCAACGTTTTGTTGATGATTGTTTTTTAATTTGGAAAGGCTCTACTGCTAGTTTAGAACAGTATGTATCACGTTTAAATTCCACTACCTCTTTTTTGAAGTTTAAATCATGTATAACTAATAATGAGGCTTCATTCTTGGATGTTAAAATTTTTTTGAATAATGGTCTACTTAATACTGCTATTTATAAGAAGGAAACGTATATTGGGAGGTACTTGCATGCTAGCAGCATACATGCCCCGCATGTATTTCGGGGCGTAGTTAGATCCCAGTTTATCAGGGCTAGCAGACTTAATACAGATGATGCTATATTTAATGTACAATTATCTGAGATGTGTCAAGATTTTTCCAATAGTGGCTATGATGATATCATCTTGATGGAACTCAAAAATTATGTTATTAGTAATAGGCATTCTCTATTTCCACCCTATTTTAGGAATGCACGATCTTTGGAGAGGGAGACCCAAATTGTCACAACACAAGGTGTTACTACTTGTAATAAAATTAGATATGTTACCAGTTTTGGTAACAAAACTGCTTTTGTTAAACGAACAATATATAAATACTGGCCTGTGTTGATGGCCTCTCCGGATATCTTTAAAATGTTAGGTAATAAACCATTCTTTAGTTATAAAAATATGAGGAACCTTAAAAGCATGCTATGCTATAAGGACTTCCATCACATTACTCCTACGTGTCCTGCTAGGCCTATATGTACTAATTCTCATTTTGGCACTTTCAGATGTCATAATTGTTCTTGTTGCTCTGATTTGGTTGATGGTTTGGGTTCTGATATGTTTATTCATCCGAAAACGAAGCGTACATACAAATTTAGTCTTAGAGCTACATGTGTTTCAACTAATGTGGTGTACATGGCAACGTGTGTTGCCTGTTCCTCCTACTACATTGGTAAAACTACTCGCAGACTTAAGGATAGGATTATTGAACACAAGTCAGAAATTAGGAGACATTGTGCCAATAATGCTCTATTTAAACACATAGAGTCTAATGGTAACGTGCATGAGTTTAGATTTAGGGTTATAGTTCATAGTTTATAGTTTTAGTACTAGGCTAACTGCCCTTGTGGACCATTTTAAGTCTAGTCATTTACCCCATGTGAGAATCAAACCCTGCACCTTGTGGTTGTAAGGCAAACACCTTAGCTATTATGCCAACCTTAACTATTATGCCAACCTCCCATCCCCTGGATCTCCTACCCCATTGAAGTGTGGAACCTTACAACATAACTAGATTTAATAGCTCCCTTGAAACATGGTGGAGACATCAATAATTGTCTTGAGACCAAGGAGTACCAATGGATTGTACATCTGGAAGCTGACTGTCCTCCTGGTACCAACAATACTGTTAGCATTAAACCTATTCTTGTCAGACTACAGCGCAATGTGAAATAATTACTAAACTATATATATGTATATATATTTTTATATATTCTTATGTATTTTTGTATTTTATATTTCTGTATCATATCCTTTTAAATTTATCACCTGATCTTGGCTGCGATCATGTGATTGTTTGGCTTGTATATAAGCAGGAGCTTTTTTGCATGTATGTATTCAGTATTGAGAAAGGGTTCTTCCCGAAAGCTTTGCGTTTTTACTAAGTATATAAAGTGTTTTACTCAGCATTTTGTCTTCATTTTTGGCTGTGTAGGAGGGGCAGGCTCACCCCTGAGTCGCGCCAATCTTGCCTCAAGCTGGCGTAGGGGATCAGCGACTGAATGCTGGATCTCCCTACGCACCACAGCTTGGACCCTTTGGCGGGTGACAGGTGACCCTTCTCCACCCACGCTTGCACGGGGGGATGAGCCCCATCCCCTGCAGTGCTTCCACCCAAAGGTGGCACAGGACCAACAGAGGAGGGGAGCCCGGGCTGGGCACCGGACCTGCTGGTGCCAGGTGCAATCGCCAGCTGAGGAGGGACAGGTTAGTCCGCTGGGACCAGCCTTCCCATATGTTCTGTGTTTAGGTGTGTTTAATTACAACATAGACAACAGCATTCCAAATTAGTTGTAACAGCATGCAGTAATATTCCCATTAACCCAACACACCAGGGTTCCAACAGTTGAAAAGCAAACATAACACATGCATATATTGAACGACAGTGGACATTCCAACAGCATGCAGGGATGATTGGTGGCAACAGGCCACCAAGATTGTGGTGTTTGAACAGGGCACATGCATCAATGGAAATGCAGATATTTATAGAACAATAGGACATATGTCCCAACAAATGTTTTGAGATTAGACATACCCATTGATGTGTGGAATTGCATTGTTTATGCACATACAGTAGTGTGTAAAAAGATATCTCCATTAACATCTTATAAGTACTTATTGTTTACACTACATTCCTATTGACTGCAGGTGTATATCCCCTACATGTATTATTACACTAGGCAACGTGTATTAGGTTGTGTAATGGGTTTGGCTAGTTCATTATATACCTGACCTATATCTGACATACTAACTGTTCAAGATGCAGATGTTACTGCTACATAGTTCTATATTTTATTTATATTTATATATCTACATATCTGGATGTGTTCACGTGACATTTTCAGTTATATTTCTACAGAAGTATATGAGAGAAAACACTATACCGGGTACCACACAATAACGTCTTTATTTAAACAAAGTAAAAAGGAGAGGTGAGCACTTTCGCAACCTTCGTTGCTTCATCAGACAAAGAATTAACTGTTCAACTGCTTGTTTTATATCACTCTCAGTCAAAAAATTTTTTCCAATTAGTGACATCATACAACTTTTGAAAATTTAAAGGCATATATGACAAGAATATTGTAAAATAAAATATATATACAAAAATGTAAAGTATGTTCATATTTATGCATATCTGATTTTAAAACAGTTAAATAATCTCATTAAAAATGCATATATATATTTGACTGAGAGTGATATAAAACAAGCAGTTGAACAGTTAATTCTTTGTCTGATGAAGCAACGAAGGTTGCTCACCTCCTTTTTACTTTGTTTAAATAAAGACGTTATTTGTGTGGTACCCGGTATAGTGTTTTCTCTCATATACTTCTCTTTTTTATATACTGGGTTTTACCTGTATAGCCGTTTTGCTTTTCGTTTATTATATATTTCTACAGAACCCTACATTTCATGTAGCACACTCACATTTCTGGGGAACACATTAACAAGCTACTCGTGTGCCAGATTTACCTATGCATGCCAGCCATTAACCAACTGTTGAGGACTGTATATATGCTTCACAGCTACTGGCACTTCCTTCATCCACTTTATATGGGAATGCCCAACTGTGGGTTGACAGCAATTAATACAGCAGTACTATTTATATAATGCAAGGGTACAACAACATTTCAAAGTAAGTGACACAGATACACTCCAAGTATTATACCTTTATTAATTACATTCCACACTTTTCTGCAGGCTCTCTCATTTATTTGATATTACAGTGCATACAGAAGACTTATTCAAGACGTATTATACCTTTATTAATAGGTTACAACACTTTTTCAGGCTCGCTCACTTATTTTATATAACAGTACATGCAGAGATATTATTTGGGGCTTATTTTACTTTTATTAATGGGTTACTACACTCTTTTTCTGGCTCTCTGACTTATTTTATATAACAGTACATGCAGAGAAATTATTCAGGGCATTTTATGGCTTTATTATTGGGCTACAACACTTTTTTTCAGGCTCTCTCACCTATTTTATATAACAATACATGCAGAATAATTACTAACCTGCCTGGTGGTGCAGCCTTAGCAGCCTATCTGCATAGGCTTGCTGATTCACAGCATGGACACCTGCAGCTGTGAAGTAAATGAAGGGATATTGAGACATACCTATCCATTATATAGACTAAATTAGCATGTCTTACATACTTCATTCCATGGCTACCTACTCAGTAGTGGGTCATCTAGCATGCCATGGGCCTCCTGTATCCATCGGTTCAGTAGGTCCTGCTTCCATCTCTTAAGGTCTGCATGGTGGTGATGGACCTGCTCACCAGTCCGAGGGACGCCTGTGGCACTGGTGAGATCATAAGCTAACCAGTTCCAAGCCTCTGCTTTGTACTCCTTCCCTTGGAACTAGCCCTGCAGGAGTCTTGACTCATGACGGTGGACAAGGAGCCAAACCATGTATTTTGACTCCTCGATGCCCCAGCATTGCACTTGAAAGCGAGTACCCTCTCCAGCACCAGCCATTCTGGCTGCACATGGGAGCTACAATCAGTTATGGCGTGTATTCACACCTATGGAGCTTAAATATGCCGCATTTCCCGCACTTATTTGTGATTGGCCGTTTTTGAAAATTCTCGGCTAACAGCAAACCTGCTTAGCAATGGTTAATCTTCCATTTATAAGTATATGTATGTTAACAGTGCATGTTTATGCTAAGCTGGCATGGCTTAGTGGGTCAGTACTTTGATTATGGTGCACAGTGTCCCGGGTTCGAACCTTGTCATTGCTTTTTATTTTACTACTGTCCAGACAGGCTAGGGGGTGTGGCTATGTTTAGGCAACTTTGCTCTACGTTGCTCCACGTTGCCCGATGGTGCGCTGGTTAGTGCGGTGCGCAGCTCTGTGCAAACCTATTGCACTAGGTAAAGCACTGCTTAGCTATGGGCAATTATATTGCGCTAGGTAAAGCACTGCTTAGCTATGGGCAATTATACTGCGCTAGGTAAAGCGCTGCTTAGCTATGGGCAATTATATTGCGCTAGGTAAAACGTTGCTTAGCTATGGGCAATTATATGTCAATATCCTTAATGCTGCTCCCCTTCTTATATTTATATATATACATTTTGTTCACTAATGCATAGGCAATTTCAATGCTTTTTACTAAAATTTAATTCATATATGTCAGGAATTATTTTATATACTGATTTAAAACATAAAATAGACGGGAGTGGTGGGACTAGAACCGGGAATGCCTACTCTTTGTGCGAACGCTCTACCGCTACACTATTGCTATTTGGCTTGATTTGCATAAACATTTCTTATTATGCTCTTCGATGTCGAAATTGCTGACTGCAGCTAAGCAATGGGCACACCCGCGCAAATACGGGCAGCCATATCGGGAATTATAAAAAAAAAATTAGTTTACATTTTACATTTATAAAGGGGTTTAGTATGTGGGGATGTGTACTGTTTGCTATGTGTACATTTCAGCGGACTCACTCATTGCATTTGTCTTTTTCACTTTATATGGTTGCAGGGGCGTGGATATTTGGACTGCTCGGCAGTCCGACATGCCCCCTGCAGTCTTACACGCTCCGTGTAAGCCTTCCAGTTGAGTCAGCACCCTCATGCATATGCATGATGCGCTGACGTTGTAGTCTTAAACGGCAGTCTCTGAGTAAGACTTGGTTAGTCTTACTCGGAGGATTACTGAATCCCGGCCATTATCTTAAATAACAATTATTTTTTGTTTGACACAAAATTTTATTTGCAAAAAAAGGAGTAGCCATGTGGTCACCATGTGGTAGCAGTTATGCAAACTTGGTGTTAGCTGAATGGGAAAGCAGTTATATATCTAATGACGCCAACAATTGTTTTAATATGATAAAATTTTACACATGTTTTTTAGATGTTTTTATTTTATTTAATGGTAGTGAATATGAAGTAAATTTATTTATTCAATATTTAAATAACACTACAACTTTTTTACAGTTCACTCACACACATGAGAAAGATGAAATTTCATTTTTAGCTGTGAAACTTTCAAAAGACCATGAAGGTAATGGTTATAAAGCTACACTTTTTAAGAAAACTACATTTTAAAATTCTTTTCTTCATTATACAAGCAAACATCCCCTACAACAAAAAAGCCTGTAGTAAAGGGGCAATTTGTTGGGGCAGCCAGAATGGTCACAACAGAAATTGATTTTTTAGTAGAATGTAATAACTTGACTTCTATGTTTATTAAGAGGGGATACCCGGACAATTTTGTGAATGAGATAAGGACTGAAGTAGTGAATAAACTAATACAAGGAGTGTATAAAGCAATTCTGAGTGAGCATAATGCTCAGGATTTTATTTTATATGACATAAACATGGGTAATAGTGTAACTAATAGTGAATTTTCCAACAATTTATTATTCATCACTACTTTTAGCACAGATGCACTAGCTATAAGAAATATTATATATAAAAATTGGCTCTTATTAGCTACAGACACAGTTTACAATAATTTTAGTAATATGAAACAGAAATTTGTTTTTAAGAAAGGTTTGAATTTTAAGAACATTTTAAATTTTCAGGATTTACCTAATAGTAGAATTAAAGGCATGTTCAACTGCAAATCTTGCCCTCGTTGTAAGTACATTGACATAGGAAGTTCCTTCACCATTAGAGATAGAAAGTATGAGATAAGACATAAATATAATTGTAATTCTAGTGGAGTTGTTTATATAGCTTCATGCCAACATTGTCCCAGTTTCTACATAGGGAAGACAGATAGGAAACTGAGAGAGAGAGACTTTATGAACATCTCTATGCTATAAAGAAAGAAAAGTTAGAAAATGCTTTAGCAAACCATGTAAAAAAAACATCCAGGACACCGGTTTAAGTTCAGGATTATTGACCAAATCCAAAAAGAAGGGGGGGGACCCGCATCTTTAAAATTAGAAATATGTGAATTAGTTTGGCAACTACGTTGCCATTCATATGTATTACCTGGGTTAAATGATGTTTGTTCGATTACTTCCATACTAAAGTTAAAGAGCTTGAATAGATAGGTAAGGCAGGGATGTTAACAAATAACTATTAAATGGTTTTTTTTTTAACTTTTAATGGTTTTATGTTTGAATATGGTTGTAAAATATATGTAAAATGTTTTATTAACATAAAAGTTTTATGTTACAATGAATTAAGCTTTATAGCATATATGTATGTCTAAGTAATTTGTAGGGCAAACCACATGACTAGTGTTGGAATTTGATCAGGTGATTAATCACATGATGAATTTTAAAGTATAACAGTTGAATGTTTTGTGTTACATGTGTTTTTTCTGAAGATGTTTGGTACTGTACCAAATGAAAGCACTCATAATATTAATAAACGTGGGTTGTGTGCCGTAGTGGACTGAGGCTGCTTCTCTGTGGATTTTTCAAAAATAAGTTGTATGCTTTAAGAAAAATTATCTCTTAGCCCTGAGAAAAAGTGGACTGGGTATCTTTAAAACTAAATTATACACTTTAGTTAAATGCATTAAAATATTAAGGCTGCTAGGAAAGCTGATCTTATTTACTTACAATAATTTTGAACTATTTTTCACTGAACTGCTTACCTCGTATACCATTAAAACTTGCATTTCCCTAGGCAAAGAATGCTTAAGATTAATTGCTTGTATCTGTACACAACTCATCTCCATGGAAACATAGTAATGAGAAAAAAAACTCTGCAGATGTGTGAAGGAATCTTTGTTAATTTCACCCAGCACAGAACAGACTGTACAACTGCTTTCAGTGGACGACTTCTTGAATCCTTGCTAATGGAGTAAAGCAAGCTCATATTGCATATGCAAAAAAACCTGGCAATTCCCATGGCCTTCATTATTTTTCAAGCCTATTTGCCTACAAACACAATTGTTTATAGATTAAGCCAAGGCCATTAATTCTGACACCTGTGCAAAAATAACAGAAAACATCTTAAGTCTACATATAATACAATAAGTGCATTTTTACAGCCCACCCCTACCTTGGAAGCCCACGATCACAGCACATTAAACTTGGATTTCTCCAGCCTTTCTTCTCTTATTACATTGTAAGGCCTATATTTCTTAAGATTAAAAAAGTACTTGTTTATTTTAATATCTTTATCACATACTACAATCACTTAAAAGACTTTCCTGCCCCCACATTTAAAGTACTCCTGACTACATACTATACAAAACTGATTTACTATATTACATGCAGTTTACATCATGAAATGTTTTATACAAATAGTATTAAGAACAAATTAGTTTTACTTATTTACTTTTATTGCCTTTCTAAATATTAAAGGCATAAAGTGGGGTATATGCACTACACCCCACTCACAAGTTTAACAAAGTCAACAAAAGGCCAGTCTTTCTCAGCCACTCTTTCTTGCAAAGCCATATTTCACAAATGTAACTGATGTTTTATAACCTCATATTTATTCACTAATTTCAGTATTGCTGGTCTTCCTGTTCACCTCTATCTTTCAGCACCTGACTCTGGTGCAAATCCAAAGTACTCCTAATTCTTATGGTTAACTCCTGTGCTTTTTTTCTCTCTCAAGCATTTGCCTTTGGAGCACTGGGAAACGTTTCACTGACAAAAATCTCTCTAAAAGCTTTATTGTCAGAAGAATGAGAAAGAGAGATAGCTCACTTTTTGTTGGACAAACGTTTGTATTTCCTCTTTAGCCTGTTCATCATAAAAAATATTGTTGATCCTCTAGGAAAATATTCTGAAAACAGTTGGATACAGCAGCTTGAATCTCACACCTACCTGATGATACTCCCTGATTACTGGGGTAAATGTGCTTCCCTTTTGCATGATGTACAATTTTCCATAAACACTCTGCTGTCTCCAATTTTTAATATTTTTCTATTTTTCCACATTTTTACAGGATCAACTTCTCTTACTGGTATGATTGAATCTTTACTAATACAGGTCTTGGCACCTTTCTCATGGCCAGGTTTGAAACATACACTCTTATATGCCCTTTCAAATACCAGTTTAGTTGCTTATTTGTGCTTTCATAAAAAATACTGCCCATTTCTTCCAGTTTCTCTGGTACAGCAGCTGTCTTCTAGCATTTTTTAAAACAGCTTTTTTTTTGAGAAGTCTCAAACTCAGCCAACATTTTCTTTATTTAAACCTCTGATTTTTGCAATTTTATCAGTTCATCTGAATAGCTGTTTAAAGCTTCTTCCACTTTTTCTAGCCTTTTGTTATTCAATGTTATGTCTATTTTAATCACCTTGAGTACATTTGATTTATTTTTCCTATAAATTATTGGAAGTCATCTCCTGTACAAAGTGGAAGCTTGAACTGAACAGCTGCATGATTTTTTCCAGTCAGTGTTTCTTCTTCACCTTTTCTTGTTAATTTTCTTTCAAGTTGTCTAAATGTTTTCTTTGCTGGTAACCAATACTTACCAGCCAGTAACCGAATTTTACTCAAACTGGCAGAATTACTTGCTCTTATTTTTTTAATTTCTTTTTTTCCTCACTGGGAGAACAGAAATTAAGCTAGGGATTAGCGTGCAGCCATCTTGGAAGTCCCCTCTAAAGAAAAGCTTTGGAGGTTTTATAGAGTTCCCAAGAGGCATAGCTAGCACAGGGTAGAGGGGACAGCTCCCCTGAGTGCAAGCTCATGTTGATTGGGTGGTAATGCTGTACAAACACTCAGAAATGAATGATCATGCTGCATTTGCGGTCAGGGCAGTAGTACTTCTGCTCTTCATGTGCCATATTTATCTCCACAAAGCTGATTGTTTTTGTGTAGTAACTGGCTTGCTTCAGTTTTCAAAGAACAGTTTCAGTAAAGGACCTTTTTTGTCCTTAACTTGAAGACGTTGATGGGAGGTGCTAGATCAAGGAACAGCACAGGACACCAGAATATCTAGCTATGGTTCTGTGTTACCCTGTAAGACCTGGACGTCTTAAATTTTCTACAGTTTTCCTGTCTTAAATTCAGAAAATTTCACTGCTCATATATCTTGAGGTTGTAATGGATGATTATATTTTCCAAACTGGCTTATAACTGAAATGCTTTCATAAACTTAATAGTACCAGAATTAAACACATTGTTTCCCCCTTATTTGCCAGCATTAACTTCTGCATTCCTATATACTCCTAAATTCATTATAACAGCTTATGCCTAGGGTTATCAGATTTATTTTTTTTTTACATTATCACTGTTCTGATATACTTTTTCACTGCAGGTTCAACGATTTATTTTATTCTAGTGCCTCTGCTACCTTTCAGTCTTTATTGCCCTTAACTTCAAGTAGAGTACATCTACAGAGCATCTACTCACTCAGAAGATGTGGGAGGCCTAACAGGCATGATCTACGGAACCAGTAGGTGCTCCCACAAGTTACACCTACAACTGATGCTCGGCGTGCACTGAAATTAAGTGAGGCTAAGACTGAGCATGCTTTCCTATGCACAGCCTACTTACAGATATTCACCAATGAAGTTAAGGCATATCAGACATATCCTCCTTGTGGCCTTTACCATTGATTTAAACTCCCTCCCTTGATAAGTGTACTGGCAGTCAGCTACTGAATTTCATTTTCTGGCTAGCTATCTGGCAATCAGTACTGCCTGTCAAACCTGGTTCAATAGTGGGAACAAAACACCTATCTCAGTTGGCCAGACATTACATAGTTAAGTTTTAGGTAAGACCATAAGACCACAAAAATGAATACAAACTGAAATGAAACTGCATCAAAAATGGAAGGAACCACAAATAAGAATGTAAAATACTTCACGGATATTTCAAAAGACAGGTTGCAGCAGGATGGATGATTAAAAAAAAGGTTCAGCTGCAGCAAATTAAATATATTAAGCAGTGAAATGCTTCTTACTTTGGCAAACACAAGTAAAAAAATAGGGCAAGGTTGATGAGACATTTAGTTACAATGTAGTATGGACAACTGCTTAGCATCTGTCCAGGCGCATGCAACTATTTGAACACCCATAAATATACCGTTCTAAAAGGATACAAGGCCTAAACAAAATATTCTACACGGACCAACTCAAACCCTGTCACTATACGCTGTATCCTACAGACTAAGAGGTGACCCGTTTCTGGCATACAAAGCACTGTATAACCCAATACCAATGAAATCACTGCACATCAGCAAGTCAATTGGCAAAAGAAATACTCAGTCTAGGAATTTATACCTCTTCTACATCAGCAGAATGGTTTGGAGGGGCAGGGATATCTCACAGAAGATAAATCTGCTGTAAAACAGACTCCCCCATCCACAAAAAAACAAAGCTCATCCCTTGAATCCACAGATAGCAAACAGAAAATTTACCCCAACACTACCAGCTGTATTTCAATGGACACAGGCAGCTCCTAAATGCTTTATCCTATACCCTGGTCCCCTCAAATTGTCTATGGCATGATCCTAGTTATTCTCATTGGGGGGTAATACATAATAAATGACCATGGGGTGGGTAAGGCCAACCTAACACCCAACAGGACAGGTTAAATCAGGCACAAAAGAGAAACTGGCTAGGCTTAAACTGGCCCGCAAGGGCAGCTTGCCTAGTACTTAACCTATGAACCCATAAGGGTAAATGCAAATAAGTGGTTAGTCCTGTAAGACTGATACACAAAAAATTGCTGTACTTGCCATGTGACCAGACGTCAGCAATCTATTGCTTTTCTCAAGTTTTGAAATCACTTCCGATAAAAAAATGAAAAAAAGGACGGCGCTATCTTCTTAGAGTAATACAAAATAACTGTATGGAAAAAGAAAAAAACTTTGTCTAGGAGCAAACAAATACAAAATACAATGAATAAAATGCAATGTAAAACGTGCAAAAATTCAAGAAATACCATTTAACTAAAGTATTATTTTTACTGCTTAAACTAAATGCTAGTACTGGTTTTAACATGCCATTGCAAAACCACTATACACTCGCTCGAAGCACTCCTTAAAATGGAGAACATTGACATTTGTGCTGTAACAGAGTGTTGGTTTAAAGCAGCAGAAAGCACCCCTGCACTATCAGGCCATAACTCATTCCAAACCTTTCAGCCCCAGAACTTGGACCAAAGCTCCAAAGGTGGTGGTGTTTCCATATTCATAAAGGATGTGTACACTTCCAGATTGGTAGCCCAACATAACACATCACAGATACTTCAGGTGCAGCTAACATTGGGTAAGACAGTGATTCAGGTCGTAGCCTTCTATAGGTCCCCAACCATGTCCCAAGACTCAAACTCCACATTCCTAAGCACCCTGGAGAATATTAGGGTCCAACCTAACACTTTCATACTGGGCGACTTCAACTACCCCTCCATTAACTGAGAAAACTACTCGTACTAATACACTTGCCCAATGTTTCCTGGAATTCATTAATTCCAAAGCCCTGGACCAGCTTGTTCTTACCCCCAAAAGAGGTAGCAACATCCTTGACCTGGTCATTACTAACATGGGCGACTGTTGCTCTACACCAATAGTCAACTCCTCACTGGTTAGATCCGACCACAAACTAATCACCTTGGAAATGCACATCCCTCCCACCACCCCCCACAAAGGTAACCACCAAGAAAAACTTCTCCAAAGCTACCTTTGGGCTCCTAAAGGAGGTGGCTAACTTCACGGCACCCATGCAAATGGAGAATAGTTGCATGACCGCCGAATCATACACCAATGCACTATATGAACACATACACAAATGCATGGATCTCACCATACCCAATGGAACCAAGACACTCTCCTCCAAAAAAAAAAGAAGCCAATCTGGTGGTCCCCTGCCATAAACAAACTCTACAACAGGAGGAGGCAATACCCAGATTTGCTCTGAGCTGCTACAGCAGATATTGCCAATATACTGGCCAACAAATTCAGTGCCAACTTTACCCCCCAAAAAGGACCAATCACAATACCTGTAGATTGCCAGGCACCCAGTATTACTGCTGCAAAGGTTAAAACAGCACTGTCCAAGGCCAAGAATGCAGCTTCTATGGGACCTGACAATATTTCTGGCAGTGTTCTACATGAACTACAGAGTGAACTGGCACCTCACCTGTGTGCCCTGTTCAATCACAGCCTCACCTCATGCTTTGTCCCTACCAAATGGTGCATTGTTGCAGTCATCCCTGTCCACAAAGGAGGAGCAATTACACACCCTGGGAACTATCGCCCCATTAGCCTGGCGAGTCTGATATGCAAAGCAATGGAACGCATCATCACAGACCTAATAAACAAGGACATGGGGAATCTCCAAACTCTGGATCCCACACAGATTGGTCTTGTGAAGGGTAGATCATGACTACTCAACGTCGACGACTTTGAGTCAGTAGAGCTGTGGATGAAGGCAAGGTGGTTCATAAAGCCTACCGTGATCTGGCCAAGGCCTTTGATACCATTCCCCTGGCTCACAGATAGAAAGTAGCTGACTCCAAATCAGACTGCCGACCAGTCACGAGTGGTGTCCCACAGAGTTCGGTCCTGGGTCCTCTGCTGTTTGGTATCTACTTCTCTGAAGTACAGGCCAATATGAACGGACTCTGGCTGACAAAGTTCGCAGACGATTGCAAGTTGGGAGCTATTATTAACACCCCAAGTGATGTTGACATTCCATACAAAGGCTTTAGAGAGACCAACGACTGGTGTCAGAACCATGGCCTTAAGCTCAATGCCAAAAAATGTCGTAATCCCCTTTGGGACAAACCTGGTTCCCATGAATTACCACATCAATGGTAGTCCACTGAACACAGAAGGAGTTATAAGAGATCTGGCAACACAGGTTAACAGCAAACTCTCTTTTGACCACCACATTGCCACTGTGGTCAGAAAGCCCTTCTATGTAGCACATCTCATTACTAAGTGTTTTGCATCCAGGAAGAAATAAGTCATTGTCTCCCTCTACTCTTCCCTCATTAGGACAATCATCGAGTAGAATGCCCCATTTGGCATGTACCTCACTAGACACCTGCAACAAATGGAGAGGCTGCAAACATACCTCCCAAAGAGGATCCTAGGCCTTAAACACTTGTCCTGTATAGACAGACTCAAAAAACTCCAAGTATTCTGTCTCATATCGCCTATTTGGAGGTGATCTCTGCTTGACTTACAAAGCCATGTCTGACCCCAGCTCTGTTAGAAATTATCCCAATCCCTCCGCAAAACATGCTCCAGGGACCTCTACCTCATTACCATAATCAACAGAACATGCTGGAGGGATAGGTTCATAACCCAGAGACTGCCCATGTTATGGAATAGACTTCCCATACATGTCACACAGAGCACCTCACTGGCCCTCTTCAAGAGAAATCTTGATGAGTGGATCGGAAATAGAAAATTCACCCCTGGGATCTCGACTCTACTCAACAGAGGCATTGGGAACTAAGGTTGGGTGGCAGGGTAATGCTATGGGCTAGGCTTGTAAAGGCTCCAGGGCCATTAGCCTAGTACACACCTATGAACCTAAAGAATTTTCTCTTTAAATAGGAGAGTAAGAAACAGTATATGATGAGTTTCTGTGTAACGGCTGGGTTCAAAACTCAGTGGCAATACAGGAAAGAAGACACATTTTTGCTCTATCAGATGATTTACCACATGGTTCATCTTTATCACAAATAAGAATTTTTCTTCTTTTTAGGAAGTTCCCTACTCACAGATAGCCATGTACCCCATGACACTTGCCATGACATAACATCCCATCTACATAAAATTTCTCGTTTACTGCATCTACCAGTCTTCCTATAGGCACAACCAATCACCTTCCCATAAATCAAAAATAATGATTAGCTTGCATCTCCACAGCTAACAAGCCTACTACCAGACTATACTTACTCCATTTACAGGGAGTATTGACAGCTGAGACTAGCTGAAGGGACCATCCACCCTCAGTGGAAGGGCAGGAAGATATCCCCTGACCCCTCAAGGACAGTCCACTCAAACTAAAAATAGTATGGTAAGCACTCTACAATATTTAATATCGAGGACCATCTTTGTGTCCTATGTCATCACAATTGGTAAGCATACCTCTCCATTTGCAGATATCAAAAATCGGGACAAAGACACTTGAAAAGTTAAAAAAAGGTTCTCAAAAAGTAGGCATGTCTGGTCAAAAATTCAGATAGCTAATACACATCACATTTGCATACCTAACCACCACACTTCTCAACCTAGAATCATCAAAAATCTGGACAAAGGCCCAAGAAAGATTGGTAAAAATGTGTGTGCTGATTAACATAAAAATTGCATACATAATTATGCAACCCTGCCCACTTCAACTGAATTGTGGGATACCAACTTTCAAACGCAAACTCAAGAACAGACAACCAAAATATGGCACCAGCCCAGACCCTGTAGTAAACGGTAACCATTTTTTTTTAAATGTGTAACAATGACGTTCACTGGGAAGGGAGAAGATGATGAGCCTTTGGATTTTGTTTTTGGTGACTTGCAGTATGTGGGTTTTATGGTAAAGGTAGGACATTTAATGGTAGGTAATACTCTGGCAAAAGAATACTATAGTTTGCTAGGGTCTATATTATATATTCAAAGCTTCAAAATTTTGAACCTCATATGCTCGACAACATATAAGCGAAACTTGAAACCTCGAATATATAATAAAAAATAAATAAAAAACCTTGATGCTCTGATCAGGGGGGCATGCCCCCCTGCACCCCCTCACAAATATACCAACTCCGAGACTGCACTTCAGTGTAGAAAAGGGAAATTTTCCCATTCTGCTCATACAGAGCTGTTGCCTTTCACCTTCAAACTTTTCAAAATGTGATCATATGGTGTCGACCATATGACATTCGAACTCTGAAACATTCGACAATTTAGTAGGGACCCATTTGCTAGGACCTCCAAAAGTCATTCTCCATGGCCTACTGATCAGTGACGAAGCTTGAATTTGTACTGCTTTACTTCTATGACGATTATTTGGATTTCATTTAAAACTTTTATTTTACACTTTATGGCACAAACACTAATAGACATCGGCTAAACAAAGCAACACAGTCTCACAATGAAAATAGACTTGGTATTAAAACTTCTCTGCCCTTGAAACTCACATTCACTAAAACAGCATTGAAACCCACATTCAAAGAAAATGCATCTAGCCAGTGGTGGATAAAGATTACCTCTTGGCTGTTTTCAAATCATAGGCCCCTTGCACACGATACATACATGTGTTCTTTGATACACCTTTCTGATTGTATTAAATTACATTCCTTGTACATATAAAACAGCATACTTGTTAGAGCGCATTTTAAATGTATTGTTTTGAAAAATTTTGCAGTAAGTAATGAAACAAAATGCATGAACCAATAATGGCAAAACTGCCCAATTCACAACATTTCCATCATAAAAGTGTACTCAAACTGCTACAATCCACCAGCATCAGTAAATATGCACAATCTCTGCAGAAGTAAAAGTCATCTAACTAATTCCACATTAAAGAGATGTGTAAGATTTGTAACTAATGAAGAGGTTGCTGCTAGCAAACCACTTAATATTTCATTGTTTCATCTACAAATAAAGTGCCAGTCTCCCTTGAGGAATAAATTGCCTGTGTTATGTTAAAAAAAATGATAAGCTAGTAATATTGCAATAGGGAATGGATGGCAAACTGACACCAGGTTCATAGTTACTAGGTATCTCTGTCAAAGAGGACATTCTCAGGACTGCAACATCTACCCCCTTTAAATGTACAGCACAGTACAGTATCTGCAATCCATCTACATACTGCAGGAGTAGAACCCACAGCCTTCTGCATCAAAAGTAAGTATTCTACCTGTTGTGCTACTAGCAACACAGACAGACTTGGCATAAGCAGCACTAAACTTCTCTCCCCTGAAGAGCTATGCAGCACAAGAAATCTGGGAAAAAAGCCAACATTTATTTGGGGGGACAAAAGCTCAAAACCAGGGACACATTTTTAACATTTCTTGTATAATCTTAGCAAAGTTGTTAGAATAAAATGTTTTGTGTTACCATGCATTTTCTGAAAGATAGGAAGACTGAAACCTAAATGGCTATCATTATTTAGTGAATTCGGTTCTCACTGCTTTGCCAGAAAACCACAAATTTTAAGAGGTACAGACCAAAGGTATGAGCAAAACATTCCAGTCATTCTGTAAAACTTTGGACAGTTGAGAACTATGGTTAACTCCTTGAATCACAAGTGGTGGTGGTACAGGTAGAGAATTTAAATTCTTGCTCCTTGTACCTAAGGTACAGGGTTTGAGTCTGGGTAGCTCTAACCAACAGTTATAACTAAATGGGGCATTTTCACACAGACACACCCTCCTGCCTGCAGTTGCCTGTTGTGCAGTTTCTCTGCAGCCAATAAATAAAGGTAAGCACAGTTTCTTCACAGCCAAAAAGTAAAACGAATGCACAGCTGCAGCTGTTAATGTAAAAAGAAAGCACAGTTCTCCTGCCCGCAGCCATTACAGTAAAACAAAAGCAAACTAGCACAGAGCCTGCAGCCATAAACAAATGTAACCTTCCTGCTGCCATTAAATAAGAAAAGCTCAGTCGTTAAATAAGTAAAGCCAGCTCACACAAGTTTCTCCACAACCAAAAAGTAAAATGAATGCACAGCTTCTCCTGCCTGGAGACGTTAATGTAAAAATGAAGCACAGTTCTCTTGCCTGCAGCTGTTACAAGTAAAACAAAAGCACACTAGCACAGAGCCTGCAGCCATAAACAAATGTAACCTTCCTGCAGCCGTTAAATAAATAAAGCTAGCTCACACAGTAATAACAAACGTTTGTCTTGCAGCTGTTAAATAAGTAAAATGCACACAGTAATCACATAAACAAATGTAACCTGCCTTTGTCCTGCAGCTGTTAAATAAGTAAAGCTGTTTACTATTTACATTTTTTACCTGGAGGAGGAGCCGAGCTGGGGAAGCACACAGATTGGTCTGCAAAAGCTGACATCATTGCACACGCCCTGCACGTGATGACATCAGGAGTAAAGACATAAAAACAGGAAATCTGGAAATTAAAGGGGCATGTGAAAATTTGTGGCACCACAATATTTTGCCCCTCAAAACTGGGTATTTACCGAGGAATTTGGTATGGTTGAGAGGTATGCTAACCACACAACCTGCCCCACATCCAACAGGATTGTGGGATACCACCACTCAGAAACACAGATTTAAAAAGTCTGAAAAACAGAGGGGACAAAATGACAAACTATAACAAGAATAATGATGTTCCTGCAGAACCCAGCACATGCCTAGAATGATGAGTACCTTTATAGCACAGTGATAGTACTTGCCATACTTTTAAAGAATATAAATAGAAAAAACAACTAGGTATGCTTTGATCTCCTCATGCTAGTATTTTTGCACTAGTGTAACTCGTACAATATCCACATCTTTTTTGAATTTCCATCCAATGTACTTGGTACAAAAAAGAATTATTGATTGCAACTTCAGTCTGGAATCTCTTAACTAGTTCCTTCAGTTAGAAGATATTAAGACCAAAAGAAAAGTAAAGCAATAAGTATGGTGCTGGCCAGAAAGATGTCTGTGAATGTGTGCACAGAGGCAGAGTAGATATGCTGTAGTATACATGTTTGAATAAGGATGTCTCTAAATAGGTGGACTTGTTAAATCAGTGGGGCCAGACAAACTGACTCTATATCCTAAGTTGCTAAGAATTAAACAGAAACTGCTGCATTATGTCATAGGATTCAAAGTAATAAAGTGCATTTAGCTAGTAGACATTAGACTGAATCCAGTGATTTCAACACCTTAATGCAGAATAACCCACTACAATGACTAGCTGACATTACCCAGATCTTTGATGTAAACATTGACTCACTGGTTTTGTTCCTGCTACACATCAAATGCATCTGCAAATAACCTTTCAGATACTAAATTAATACATGTACCTTCTTTAGGAATTTGAAGTTAACATTACTATTTACTTAAAATTTTCACTAACTGAACTGATTGTCAAATGTGACTGCTTTGACATAAACCAACACCGTATTGTCAGCTTACCAAAAATGCTGATATTTCAAACACTGCAACATTTTTGCTCATTTCTATTTCTCCTTGCAACATTGATGCAAAAGGTAGATATGGAAAGCAGTCTTCTTTAGTAAAGGTGACACTAGACATTTTTTATGGTATAGAAAATCAATTTAGCAGTGGGAGTACAGCACCTCTGAAGCAGAACATTGTGTTTCTTTTAGAAATGCTCAAAAGCAGTGATGAATGGAGTTCACAAATTAAAATTGAAACTATAGTTCCTTGCATGTTTTACAGAAGAGAGAACAGGAATGTAGAATAAAAAGCAGGCCTTCAAGAACTGAAATGCCATGGGCTAATTAATATCAACACATACTAGCAGCTCAAGTTCAGGATACGATATTCCCCAAAGCAGGGAAACTCAGTGATTTGAGTCGGCAATAGTTTGCACCATATTTAACTGTTGGATTAATAATAATCTGACTGCTAAGGAAAGTAAAATATCACCATTTGCTACACCTGGCAGAGCACTGTGCACCAGTACTCCATTACGAAATATGCTTCAAAAAATATATTTTCTTTACTTCACCTTGACATATCCAAGTGCTCAAATCAGCTGTGCTTCTATGCACAGCTGATTTCCACTGCTTGATTATGCACTACAAATTTCAATGATTTTTGACTAACTGAAAGCATATAAACAGTCACAATTATAGACTCATATTTCTTATTTATCAGAAATGCTGACCTACACACAAACATCACTATTTAAAATATGATCAGATTCATATCAGTCCTCACAACAGTGCTATACTCCCAGTGATAAACTGATTGACATCTTATGTAAGCCAACATGAAATAAGTAACAGATCAGTAAAATAAAAAAAAAGCAACAATCCTCACACAAATGCACTCATACAAGTCATTCTCACACACAACAGCACATACCAACCTTCTGCTAAAATTCTTATTAACAATACTACTCGCGAGGTACTACAGTAAGCAGTATGAGTTCATAATTTAAACAGAGTACCTCTGCACTTAAACTGAACTGGTCATCTTAAATGGTTCCATATAATCAAAGTTTTACTCATGCAAGACACTTAAAACCATTACGACTAAAGAATTATTTAAATTTACACATGCTTTGTAAAAAAAAACATTCATAGTTAAAGATAAGCAATCCTGACACACATACACAGTTGCAGGTCTAGTGACGGTAATGCGCAAGTAGACTGATGACATGGCACAGGTGGCTAAACTGTAATTTAAAGGAGTCATTCCATATTTTGTGTCCTGGCCTGACTCAGAAGCAAAGACCATACTACTGGCAAGCTCCTGGGGGAGCATTAGAGGGTGGGAATTCGATGCATTCTAATAGTTCCATACAAGGAACATCACAGGCTTGAGTAACCAAGTCAAAAAATTCTGTATTTTCTGGGGAAATGCCACACAGTTGAAAAGTATAGCAGTAAGACAGTGGGGTGGAAAGAGGCAAGAAGGACCATACTTCAAAAGAGTTCAGAAATCTCTGTACAAAAATGCCAGACTAATTTTTATGTTATCTATTTGCTGACCAGGTAAGCCCACTGGACAAAATGTCTCTTTCTACAGCAGTCTTGGAAGCGATATCTTAAGTGACTTGCTCAGTGTCACACAGTAGATAAAAGAAAGTGGAAGGAATCAAACCCTCTACCCTGGCCACAGGAAGCAAATCATTAACAGCTCAGAGTTTTAGTCGTTTGTGGGATAATTGCCAGATTAGACTTCCTAGCAGAAGCCTGACTCCCAAACAGGCATAGGACTTAGAGAAGCACCACAAACTCAATGGTTTGGTCCTCATATTGGCAAAAGACATATCCCAAAACAAACAATGGAAGCAGCTACTCTCAGAAAGAATTAGGCTATGAATGTAGTTAATGATATGTGGGTGAAGCTACATGAAATCAGAAAAGAATATAGTGTCCAAGCATCAAGAGGTGTCATCTACCAGCCCTTTTCTCTTCACTGTCAGGGAGTGATAGAGGCCACTGATTCATTTTAATCTGTGTAACCACTTTAAGGAATATGTGCATATATTACATAGATTATATTGGGGAGTGTTAAGTTCTTGTTTTGTTCCAGTTTCCACCCCTTAAGAGGACCTTGTGAGGAGATGGGGAAATAAATGGGTTAGTTCATAAGCTAAAATCAACACCACCTTATAAAAAAAATGGCATCAAAGTGGGTGAACTCAACTTCAGAACGGGCTGAAGCATGTCCCACAACTATGGGTCTGAAGTGCCAACATTCTTCTACTAGGAGCAGAAATCCTAGGAAGGAAGTTTAGCCAAACTATGATGTCTAAGACCACTAAACTTCCAGGTGCAAAGGTGGAGAGGCAAGTGTGTGAAACATGATGTCTTAGGGAAGGAATTGTTCAAATGAAGTACAGAAGCAACACTATCAATGGAACTGCTTGACCATTCAGAGATGGGTCTCAATCCTACCATTCATCACAGAAGATAAATAGGAAAATGAAAATGAATTTTTTTAGAAAAAATGAGGCCCAGATATACAAGCATCTGAAACCTGAAGACAGACACCTGCAACTGACAAACTGAGACAGCAACACTGGGTGCCACACTATCCTATCCAAAGATTCCAGAATACACAGCTGAGACAGTCATCAGAGGAGGAGGGCAAACTCAGCTAAGCTATTCTATGTAGGCACATAGTGATCCCACAGCTCTAGCCACAGCATCTACACCATTCAAAATACACAGGAACTCAGCCTCAGCAGTGGTAGACAGGGTCTGGAAGAGGTCCTCCTTTAGCCCATACTCTACAGGTTTATTTAGCTTTCCCAGTGCAAATTCCACCAGGAAGGACTGGATGAATAGAGTAAATTCAGAGCTGAGGTCCTAAGACCTAAAGTGATAGAGGACAACACCCTCTTTCCGCACCTTTCCAAACCTTTAGAGACCTGGTCAGGCAGCACAGAAGAAACAGGATACAGTCCGTGGAGCCACAGAGGAGTCGGTTTTAGGATGCTTAGACTGCAAATCACTCCAACAGACCAAGGCACTATACTGGGCATCGTTGTTCTCTGAGGCCACAGTCCAGAGTGAGGGCAGCTCTAAGCTTCCAAGATAACATATGTAAAGAATGTCTCCAAAGGGGAATTAATATTCATAACATCCAGGAGGACCTTACTCAATTAGAAACCCAGGGAAAGGGGAGGAAAGGGAGATGGAGGCCAAAGTATAACAGATCTCATGAGCTGTAAGCTATTTCCAAATGAAGTCATCCAAGGGGGAGCATAAAAAGTGAGAAGGCTAAGTGCCCTTGCCTGTCTTAACAATAAGCACCATAGTACCATCAAGTTCCCATAGGGAGCACAAGGGGATGGGAGTCCCACATTCTCCAAAAGCCCCACAGAAAGTACGACACACAGGCTTGAATGACCATTCATATGTGATACTTGAGCAAACAAGGCCCACGTGTAAAGGGGAAAATCACAAAGCCTAGCACTGGCATCGCACCGAAGTATCAAAGAATAAGGTCATGTTCCCATAACTCAAGCTTCTAACAAGAATTAAACTAGCATCTGATAAGCTCCAGCCTTGGCATAGGCTCAACCATCAAATCTTCAACAGGGTTGAGGGTTGGTATAACATTTAAAATGTTACCTCTATGCACTGCGTATACTCAATTTGGGACCTAGAGACTCAAAGAACACACCCTTAGATCACTATAGACAGCTCCAGGCCAGAGAACGCACCCCCAAGGGTGGGGCTGGGTGAACCTTGCCTGGGTTTCTGGTCCTCTGTGGTGGCAGCAAATGGGGATAAGCTCAAATGTCCACTCGTTACTGGATATGATCTTCATCCCTATGAGGACTAGAAAGCCTCTCAAGACAATAACTTGTCGTCAGTAGGAATAGACCTTGACAAGTCCTTTGAATTAAATCCCCGGTGAAGAAAATCCCTACATGCTATGACCCAGACCCACCCATCAACCCCCTCCAGGAGGAGTTTCATTCTATCATGGCAGGATCTGGATGAGGAAGGACATATGAAGGCAGGAGCTTTTGTTAATGACAAGGATCAAGATCCAAATTCTGTGAACAGGAACAGAAAAAAAAAATTGTCACGGGCAGGGAATGAGGAGATGACCACATTTATGCAATAGATGCATTACATGAATGCTAAGCATAACCACAGGCAAAGCTCAGCATCGTAAGAGGTCAGTGTGGAACACAGATCCTGGCAATGTGTGACAAAGCAGGCAAAATGTGAATCAACCTATTTTCGCACTGTGTGAAAAAGCAGCATTTCCACCATGCCTGGCTGAAGAGGTCTTTCAAACAAAATCAGTAAGCTGAAGTACACATCAACCAAGAATTAACACTGAACACAAGTAAAATTATTTTATAAAAAACACAGCATGTAATTGAAGTAAAAAATAAATAAATAAATAAATAATAAAAAAAAAATATATATATATATATATATACACACATACAATCGGCAAACACCCTACCATAACTAAATATGCCATCAACGACATATCATCCACTTAAATCCAATAGCAAAAGCAACAACTCTGCATGAGACTGAGCTCTCATAACCTATGCATTTTTTCACAGAAAAATTACATTTCACATGACTTATTAAAAAATACCTCTCAAGTGTACTTCATTCTAAGGACTGTTCCTCATTTTGAGTCTTAAAAAAGTCCATGTTCCTTGAAGATCCACAATGAAAGGGTCAGTCACAAAATCACTGTTAAAATTTTTTAAAAGATATTCATGGTAAATAATGCTGAATCATTAACACACAAAAATTACTTGTAAGTATAAAGGAACACATTTCTGCCATCATGTGAGATCCTAGTTGAAGTTATTAGCAACTTATTCTGTCTTCCTACAGTCAGTGGGGAAGTAGAGTGGAGTGGCAGCCAGGTAAACATAAAGCTGCCAAAATTTCCCTACTCCCTCCAAATGCACAGCAGAGAATTCCACCATCTCTCACACACAAAAGACTTAACTCATATTCAAGGTGTACAATACTGAATAATATTAACTCAGTAAAATAACAACATTTTTGCCATCATGTGGGCTCCTAGTTGAAATTTACTAGTAAGCTGTTCTGCGGCTGCCTTCCTACAGACAATGCAAACTTAAAGCAAGCTACTATAATTCTCCTACCCCTCTAAAAATACTAAGCTGCCAGACTTTCCTTACACCCCCCACCTCCAAATGCACAGCAGAGAACTCCCTATTCTCAACAATACAAACTATAAAATACACAAAAGTTTGTCTAATTTTCCTCCACTATTGCAGTAAAACTTGGTCTAAAAGTTAGGCTCTTAACTGTTGCCAAATATACATGGCCAACAGATATACTTCCTCAGAGAATAAATTACAGATCATTTTGAGAGTACTAGCTTGCATACTGTACTGTAGTCTCCACTCTCAACTGATCTTCTGTTCCACATCTACGATCCTTATCTCCTTGCTTGCAGGATGAAGTTGAACTGCTGCAGACCCCAAAAGTTTGAAAGCTGCCGAGCTAATCTACACTGGGATTTTCCCGAATCCTGATGCTACTGCCCTCCTAAAGAAAAAGCTGCTATTACCTTCTTCACTGATAAACTTCAGGCTAATGTTAAATACACAAAGTAAAGTAATCTGCCCCCCACAACAACTTTTTTAATGCTCTGCAGTGGCAGAAAAACTGTAGCCCAGAAAGTCGCTCATTGATTGGTCCTGTTTCGGCTTCTCCTGGTTGGCCCTCCTTACATCAGAGGTCGACCTCTGACTGGCTCATATTAACTGTATGTCAGTTGGCTATTTTTGTGGTATATGACCCCATCAGAATGCACAAAGTGGAGTCAACACTCAGTGTGGAACTGCGGAACTATGCTAGCGCCATAGCTTAAATATGGCACATTCCACATAATCCGGAGTGTTTGGAAGGTGAGGACACAGGTATGCAGTCATTCTGAAAAATGATGCAGAAAGTACAGTTTTGTACCTACCATAAATGTAGATGTTCGCGTGTTCACACTGCTGCAGTCATCATATTTGGGTTATCCTGCTGTCAGGTGGTCCTGCAGTCGGCCAGAGTTCCAAAGTCTTGGTCCGGCATTGGTGGCTGTCGCTTCTTCCCTGACGTCAGTGCGCCAGGGGTATATAATATGCATCCGACACCATTTTCTTCAGTTTTTCTTGCCCCAGATGTCAGGTGCCCCCTAGTGGGTAGGCAATACATATCGCTAATCAAAAATATACATATAAAATAAAAACAATACCTTCAGTTACCAGTAAATACACCCCAAAGATTGTATAGGATAGAAGGGTATAGATAAGTCCAGCTAGTTCAGAGGGGATGGAGGGAGGGTAACCTGGACTGCAGCAGTGTGAACACTAGAACATCTACATTTATGGTAGGTACAAAACTGTACTATGTTCATCGTGTTACACTGCTGCAGTCATCACACTTGGGTTGTCTATAAAGAGTTAGGAGTGGCTAAGAGGCCCTGCAGAACTGCAGTGGCAAATCCTGCTCTGGATTTAGAGTAAAGAGGCAGGTGGTAATGCTTGGTGAAGGTGTGCATTGAACTCCAAGTTGCAGCCTCCAAAATTTCCTTGGTAGGTACTCCTCTGAGAAAGGCTGCTGAAGTGGCTGTTGCCCTGGTGGAATGAGGCCTAATGTTATTAGGGACTGATTTTCCATGCTGTGTGTAGCAGTACCGAATACAGTGTCCTATCCATTTGGATATAGTCTGCTTTGAGATAGCTTTGCCTTGTGATCCTGCAGCATATGCTACAAACAGTTGATCAGTGTTCCTGAAAGCTTTTGTTTTGTCCAAGTAGAAGCGTAGCTTCCTGTGTATGTCCAAAGAATGTAGAAGTTTCTCCCCTTTATTTTGGGAGTTTGGATAAAAAGTAGGCAAATGGATGGTTTGGTTAAGAGCCACACTAGATACCACCTTTGGCAAGAAGGTAGGGTTTGTCCTTAAAGATACCCTATCCTGATGAAAAATTATAAAAGGTTCCGCTGCCATTAAAGCCTGTAGCTCTGAGACTCTTCGTGCTGAAGTTACTGCCAGGAGCAGAGCTGTTTTCCATAATAAAAATTTTAGATCGGCTGTATTGGCTGGCTCAAAAGGTGGTAGGGTCAGTTTTTCCAAAACGAAATTGAGGTCCCAAGTTGGTGTTGGTGCTCTCCGGGGCGGTCTTATGTTTTTAGCCCCTCTGAGGTACTGCTTTAGCAAGGGATGAGAGAATAAAGGAGGATCCATGTTGTAATGTGCAGAAATGGCAGAGGCGTGAATCTTAATTGATGAAAAGGATAGGCCTCTGTCCAGCATCTCAGTTAAGTATTGTAAAATCTGAGGGATGTTTGGAACAAGAGGGTCAAGGCTGTGAGCCTGGTTCCAGGCGCAGAATCTCTTCTATTTTTCTGAGTAAGCTTTCCTGGTGCTAGGCCTCCTGGCCTCCAAAATGACATCCATAATAGCTTTAGAGAGAGGTATTGTCTGTTTGACTAAAGTATCTGCCATGCAGCCAGGTTTAGGGTTTTGAGCTGACCGTGCAGGATCTGATTGTTTTGTTGAGTCAGAAGGTGTGGAATTTGGGGCAAAATCCATGGTGGGCCCTGAGCCAAGTTCCTTAAGATAGGGTACCAGTGCTGGCGTGGCCAGTCTGGAGCAATCAGGATCATCTGTGGTTTTTCTTTTCTGGCTTTTAGGAGTACCTTTGAAAGGAGAGGCAGTGGTGGGAAGGCATAGACTTTTAGGTTTTTCCAGCTGAACAGAAGAGCATCCACTTTCCATGCTTGTTTGTGATAAGTCCTTGTACAGAATTTTTGTAGTTGGCAATTCAGAGGGGAGGCAAAAAGATCTATGTCTGGGCATCCCCATTTTTGTGTTATCATGCTGAAGATTTGTGCATTCAATTTCCATTCGTGAGGGTCCATGATATTTCTGCTTAGGTCGTCTGCCAGAGTATTTTTCTTTCCTGGCAGGAATTGTGCTTGCAGGTGCACTTGGTACATTAGAGCTGTGTTCCACAAGGTCATGGCTTGCCTGCAGAGGGGATAAGAATGAGTGCCCCCTTGTTTGTTTATGTACCACATTACTGTGGTGTTGTCTGTCTTTAGTAGTAGTTGTCCTGGATGTAGAAGGTCCTTGAAAGCTGTTAGGGCATTTTGAACAGCCAACATCTCTTTTTGATTGATGTGAAGATGCATCTGGTCTGTGGTTCACTTGCCCTGAATGCATGTTCCTGCCATGTGTGCTCCCCAGGCATACTCCGAAGCATCTGTTGTTAGAGTTTGCCTGGCTGTGGGTTGGGTGAAAGGCTGACCCTTGTTTAGGTGACATGCCTGTGCCCACCATCGAAACTCCTGTTGTAGGCAGGGAATTATTGGAATTACTGCTTCTAGACTGTGAGAATGTTGAGTCCAAACACTTTTTAGGTACCATTGTAATTTCCTCATATGCAGTCTGGCATATGGTATTAGTAGTATGCCGGATGCCATGAATCCCACGGCCTGCAGAATTTTTCTTGCAGGGAGATGGGACGTTTTTGCCAGTAGTTGAAAATGTTGAGCTAGTTGCACTTGTTTGTCTGGCATGAGGTAAGCCATCTGGGCCGTTGTATTTAAGCTAGCACCCAGGAATGTGATCTGTTGTGAGGGCACTAGTTTTGACTTATTTTCGTTTACTGTGTACCCTAGAGAAATTAGCAACTTTTTCACAAACGCCAGATGCTGTAGAAGAATGTCTTTTGTCTCTGCTTGAATGAGGCAGTCGTCCAGGTATGGATATGCTTGAATTCCTTTTTGTCTGCAAAATGCAATTACTGGTGCCAGGCACTTTGTGAAGACCCTGGGTGCAGTAGATAAGCCAAAGGACAGTGCAGAGAATTGGTAGTGCATTGTACCAGCTTTGAATCTGAGGTATCTTCTGCAATTTTGTCTGATAGGGGCATGCAGGTATGCCTCTTTGAGGTCCAGAGTAACAAGCTAAGCCTTCTTGCCCAGCATGGGTAGAAGCTGTTGTAATGTCAACATTTTGAATTTCAGTAAACACAAACCACCGATACTCTCCACCAAACGTCACAAAAGGAGTACAAAAAACCTCCGCTGGCTATACCATAAAGGGCTACCCTCCAAAGTAAATCCAAACCAAATGGTAGTTGGTACAATTCCACAAGTCCACTAACACGTAGAAATCCAATGCTCAGGTAGTGAAAAAATGTTTATTTAACGTACAAAGCTAATACAGTTACAAAAACAGAAATGGGATTGAGCGCGCTTTCATCTGCAACATCCAGACTTCATCAGAATCCATCATTTGTTGTAACCAGTTACCTTAAATACATTTCTGTTTTTGTAACTGTATTAGCTTTGTATGTTAAATAAACGTTTTTTCACTACCTAAGCATTTGATTTCTACGTGTTCGTGGACTTGTGGAATTGTACCAACTACCATTTGGTTTGGATTTACTTTGGAGGGTAGCCCTTTATGGTATAGCCAGCGGAGGTTTTTTGTACTCATTTTGAATTTCAGAATATCCAGGTAAGTATTCAGAACTGAAAGGTCCAGTATAGGCCTCCAGGCTTTGTCCTTTCTGGGGACCAGGAAGAGTCTCGAGTAAAATCCTTGTCCTTGTTCCTGTTGTGCTACTTTTTGTATAGCTCTCATGTCCATGAGGGCTGAAATTTGTTTTTGTGCCTCTGCCCATTGATTTTGTGGCAGGTCTGGCATTCCCTTTAGCTTTGGTAAAGTATGGAAGTGGAATGTGCAACCTTGAGACACAATATTCAGGACCCATTTGTCTTGGGTAATGGTTTGCCAGTTTTGAGAAAAAAGTGCTAGTTTTCCCCCTAAGAGGGCTTCCAGAAGGGACGTGCTTGGCGTACGCAAAGGAAAGTCATTGTGACTGTTTCCTGTAAGATTGAGACTTGTCCTCACCTCCTTTTGGGGTTGAGGTGCCCCACTGTCGTCTGTTTGAGCTTTGGGGTTGAGATCTGCCTCTTGGGCGTCTGTATCTGCCTCTCTGTGGCCTGTCTGACACTGGAAAGGACCAATTTTTTGTTGGCCAATTTCTGCTAAACCGAGGTGGCAGTACCTGTAAGAAATCCTTGACTGTTTGCATAGATTTAGCTTTATCCTCCATTTTCTTTAACACCTCTTCTGCCTTAACACCAAACAAGGTATCATGTTGTAAAGGAGCATCCAATAAGTTTGCCTTAACATGTTCAGGTAAACTCTGTTCTTTTAACCAAGCATGTCTTCGAATAACAAAACCTGTAACTGCGGCTCTACAAGAGGCCTCTAAAGAATCAAAACCACATTGCAGAGTACGTTTTCCCACCTGTTCAACTGCATGCAATAAATCCTGCATTTCTTTACAATCAGGAGCTTCTGAGCTAGCAAGCATTTTCTGTTTTAACCGAGCCATTAAATATTGTTGGTACTTAAGCATGTGAAAGTGGCAATTTAAAGCTCTTACTGCTAAAGTTGCAGACGTGTATACTTTTTTCCCCATCTATCCAAAGCTCTGGAATCTCTGTCAGAGGGTACTGGATTTTTTGCAATGGAAGCCTTAACCCCTTTTGGACCCTGGGAAATAGTTTCTGGATCAGCAGAATGGTTTTTGTAAAGAAACTTGTAAGAGTCAGGGACTCTATAATACCTATCTGGTTTGGCTGGAGCAGGGGGCAAAGAGTCAGGAGATAAGCTGGATTCAGAGAACACATCATCCACAATGTCTAGCATAGGTGGAATAGCCAGGGGCCTGTGCTGAGGCAATAAGAGGAAATCCCTGAGCCTTTTCTTGGATTCTGAGTATTCCTGACTTTCCCAATGGAAATGTTCCCTCATGGTGTGTAAAGTTTCCCCAAAAGAATAATCCTCAGGAGGAGAGGCTGAAGGGATAGATTCCTCAGCATCAGAGTCCTCATAGGGGGGTAAAGAGTATCCTTGATCTGAAGAGGAATCAGAGGAAATGGAAACCTGATCAGAGGAATCATAGTCTGTATCCTGCCTAGGCCTTTTCTCAGGAGGGGGATGAGAACCCCTGATTAGAGTAATGAGGTCTTCGGCCATTTTAAGCATCTGTTTCTTAGGCATGGAGGACTGTCCAGGAGAATGCTGTACTTGTTTCTTTGTCTTTAATGGTACCTTTGTCTTGGCTGTTGTTTTAATGGTAAGCTGTGAAGGTCTGAAAACACCCTCAGAAGCTGGTGCCTGCTCAGCGGCTCCGGACCCTTCTGAGGGATTAGTTTCCGTAGGCCCAATACCTTGAGTTTCCAGAGGCCTAGTTGCCTCCACGTGGGAGTCGGAGGCGGCCTGTGGCTCTGAAGTAGCGGGTGTCAGGAGCTGCGAAAGCGCCTCACTGAGAACCGGCGACTGGCCTAGAAGAGGGTTCGTTGTTGGTTTTGGACCTCGGATGCCTGTCTTTATCCTTGCCTTTGCGTTTTTTCGGAATTGCAGTCGTCAGTTGATCCGACGGCATAGTACAATTGAACCTTCGGCCAAAGTAGTGCAAAGCAAAATCAAAACGTCTTTTTATAGTGCGTTTGTTAAATCTAGCACAAAACCGACAACTAGTGACTTCGTGATCAGGGCCTAGGCATGGAATACAGTAAGAGTGGAAGTCCTTATGAGGTATTTGCTTCCCACAAGAAATACAATTATTAACTTTTTCTGACATCGGTCTGAGGCAAGAAAAAAGTTTCCCTAACGGGGTACTTAGCTTTATTGAAGACTTCGGATCTGAAATTCGACTTGGCCGACTGGAACTTGCGAACTGCTTCTGCTTCGGGCACCGTGCGGCAAGAAAGACTGAAGAAAATGGCGTCGGATGCATATTATACACCCCTGGCGCACTGACATCAGGGAAGAAGTGACAGCAACTGACCCCGGACCAAGACTTTGGAACTCTGGCCGACTGCGGGACCGCCTGAAGGCAGGATAACCCAAGTGTGATGACTGCAGCAGTGTAACACGATGAACATCTGAGTGGTGATGAAAATAATAACTAACCACAGCATCCCTAAAGGAAGTCAATTACATACAATGACACACTAAGAGGAGACAGATTTGAGTGAATACAAGAGCAACATTTAATTGTGACAGGCTGCTTTTAGCCACTGGAAATGCTCTAGACTCTAACTAGGACAGTTAAAAGTGAAACAAAACAATTCATGCTTCATACATCTTGCTATGCAATACAGTGGCTGAAGATGCATGTTTCTCAAGCTTAAGGACTCCAGCCTAATTAAGCAATACTTTGTGTACTACATGAATGAATAACGCTGTCATGCGAGTTGGACTTTGGCCTATAGTAAATGAGGTTGAATGCATAACTGCTCTACTGCTTGTCGAATGCAAAATGCATGAGGAACCAATTCTCAGAACACAATTCAGTGAAGCTGAACCCCCTAATCAATGTTTTCCATAGGAAATCACTGCCAGTGCAGTCTACAAGTGTGTGCTTGTTAGCAGTGATACTTTTTTGGGGGAGATTGCTCCCTTTTTCATGTTTGTGTTATGTAATTGATTAAATATATATATGTGTATGTGTGTTTGTGGGGTACAGGGATGCTTGTCTCTTTACAAAAATAATGCTTGCAGTTAATTTGTGTGGTTGTTGATTTCTTGGCCAGTTGTGTTTGGAGAAGTCTGTTCCCTGCTGAGCTGTAAATCAATGAGTCATAGTGGAAGCAGAATCCGCAAATACAAACACTCATCAGGTTTATAACTACAAAGGTTGACCAAGTGTCTGAATTAACTACTTAGCCACTCATTTAATTATTAAAAAAAAAAAAAACGTACACAATTATTTCACTGGTAAACACCTTTTTAATAGGTCAAATAACTGTACAGTTCATCATATTCTTCCTGAGAATAATTTATATCCCTCCCCAAAGCAAAAGAAGGGAGAGTGACAAAACATACTGTGGGGATAACGTAGTTTCTTTTGTTTAAAAGTATACCTCCTGCAGTAACTCCCAGGTAAGACAGAAAATGGCTGGTTAGTAACTACAGCAATTTAAAATAATGCACATGGCTTTAGTGTTTTAAATAACAATGGGTCAAAGAAGGCAAATGACTAGTTGAAGGACTATTTCATACCTTGCATTTAGTTCAGATAAGCTGGCATGAAGCAGCTCTTCTTTTTCCAAGAACATGCCTACCAATAAAATAAAAACAGAAAACAGAACAGTATCAAAACTAAACATCAAAAATATAACACAAATAATGGAAAAGACACTGGCACATGATCTGGTCAAAAGACATATAACAGTCTAAGTTAATTCTGCACCTATGCTTCATTATTAACATTAGGTAATGCACAGCTGTACATTTTACATATTTTCACTTGCCTTGAACATACAGCCTTTTAACATACCCCCTTTGCTTTCATGATTAGTGTATTGTATTGCAAGTTCAGTGTTTTCATTACAATATTCCAGTCATTACAGTTCTTGTAGTGCTGAAGGAGAATACGCCTTTAGGTTTTTCAGAATTCTTCACATCACAATATCTTAAACTGATTTTTTTTACTGGAAGAGCTTTTCTCTTGACTTGTATTTTAAAACATTCCATTAGTTTCTGCCATCTGAAGTTCACTAGATATAAAGTTTGTCCGTGCTTTAGTGTTTTATTTACATAATGTGATAGTCAGAAATAAAAAAAAAATGCAACATTATGCACAGCAATGTTGCACTCTGTGCTAATAAACTCTTCTTTCCAAAGTTAAAAACTTGATAAATACTGCTGATCAGCAGAGGATGAAAACAGTTGCCAGTCTGGTCTCCTGGGACTGGTGTCTAAGAGTCTAGGGCTAGAAAGGTTTAACTTCCCACTGCTGGTGGTGCTGTATAATGCCCTCCTAAAGGACTGACACTTGACCAAGAAGAAGGCACTCACTTTCCTTTCTCCCACATCTTAATGAGGCCTGGACTGGCCAATCATTTTTAGCCGTGCTTGATCGATGACATCTAGTAGATTTTTGGCATCTACAGCTAAAGCATGGGCAGCTGTCAGCATCTGTTTTTTGTAGTCCTGTTGGAGACTGGTCATGACATACTGTTGGGCCAATTTCATCTTATTAATCAGTTCAGCCAAGTCTGAGTTTAGCAGCTTCTGCGCCATCTCAATCTAAATAAAACAGAGCATAAAACCATCAACAACTATAGTTAACTTTGGCATCAAGACACAATAATACAGTTTTGCTCCTAGTTGCTTCAATTCCACTTAGTAGCTTAGACTTCTAAACAAGCCTATGAATTAAGTGGTTTAGGCAGCCTAGTGGTCAGACTGCAGCAAAAGTCATGGATTGAGAGTTTCAGCTTCTGAAATATCACAGAAGTCACATGCGGCGTTCCAAGCTACAATGTAAGCACAAACAGAAACATGACTCCACCAGTATCACTAAATGTGGATGTTAACCTCTCCTTGCTACAATGCAAAATCTCAGAGAGCACCTACGTCAATGAAACTGGCCTATACTGTGCTATAATGCACAGAGGCAACACTAGCATGGTTCATTAACAGAATCATGTTGCTAATATGCCTGTGACCAGCCCACAAGACTTAAACATGCTCATTAGGCCATAAATATCCAAAGTACCAACCATTAATTTAAATGTGGAAATCCTGCCTTAGAAACAGGGCACACTGTATGGCAGAATGTGTGCCCTGTCCTGTATGTTACCACCTACAGTTCTGATTAGGGGAAATGTGCAGACAATGAGGTAACAAAGTGTTGTATGAGTGTGCTGCAGGAAGACATTGTGGTGAGGGTACAGAATGTCAAATGTAGCAAGTGCACCTAGACTGTTTTGTTTTATGGGACTATATCACACACACACACACACACACACACACACACACACACACACACACACACACACACACACACACACACACACACACACACACTCCAGAATTCAATGTGTAAAACATTTACTGTAACCAGCTGCTGTGTACAGCACAGCACAATATGTGCATTACAATGTAATCCCGCTAAGGGCACACACAAAGAATGGTAATACTGCATACAAGTGTATAACTGTGTACCTTGTCTATCAGACTACTTTCTGTAGCTGCCACAGTACTATGTATTGTGGCAACTAAAGAAAATAATGGGATACACAAGGTGCATATTGGCAAAACACAATAGTATCAGGACAGTCCTGGATATGGACGCATTGTCCTGTATGTTTTTCCTTAAAGCCCTATCTCTATATTTTGTCTCCTGCCTGGCATACAAGACATGCTCAGATCCAGCTCTGATGGACCTTTTGCACATGTACAAAATGAATAGCATCAAAACCACCAAATCCAAAGATTTAAATTTTGCTTGTGACAGAAATTAGACATGCTCACAAGACATGTGTGTCTCAGAGGATTCCAATGCACTGGAAAAGGCACCCTTTCCACATGAAGCAATGTCCAATCCTAACCTATTTAAGAGTAACCCTGACCAATGGATGGGAAATTGGGAATTCACTCCGGGACAGGGCCCCCCTGTCTCTGACAGAGACAAACATTAATGCCCAAACTAATAAAAATACTCTGCACATAACCTCTAAAAACATCCTAACATACCTCCTTCAAATAAATCCCCATGATACACAGGGGCAGAAATAAGTTGGTTTGCACGGCTAGGCTTTTAAAGGCCCTGGTGGTCATTAGCCTAGTACATACTTATGAAAACAGGAATCTGTTATGTTATGTTGGTATGCATCCATAAGCAATGCACTTGAAAAAAAAAAAGAGAGTACCCTCACGTCTCATGCAAGTGGACCAGCAGTCACTAGCATCTTACTAGATAAAGAAGAAAAAAGCTGGAAGAAAGACTCAGCCAAGCTTTAGCCTTCACTGTGTAATACCTAAAACCTCCTGCAGTAGAAGCCCATGGGATGGATGCAAATGACCCCTTAAGGACACAACTTTTTACTGTTTTTAAATCATTAGGAGTACATTCAGGAGAATAAAGCCAAACCTCAATGACTGTAGACATGTCATGTTTCAGACTTTGTGTGACCTCCGTACAGTAGCTGAAACATGGGCCTGCTCATCTCTTTAACTTTGGTTCCCAAGCATTGTATCTTCTAAACAAGATCTGTTTTTATACTATATGTTCCACATACTCTGTTAGCACATTTTATCTTTATTAGTGCTTTGGCCTGAATGTTATTTCACTGAGCTCACTTGCATCCTTCACTGAAAATGCTTTTATACTGAAACTGCACTGACTTAATGCATTTACAATGTGAAATATGAAATGAAGACACAGGCATGTTTTAATATGGTTGCATTTCTAGGCTCATGCAAAGAGAACACTGTATTTATTTATGAAGGAATTTCTGGAAAAACTGTATTTATGTCAAGCCTATTCTTACAGTTGGACTGTGTAGTGTTTTTACCCTTTGCTTGGATGTTGTTTGGGATATTAATGGTTATGGGCATTCTACTGGGTATAGCCAAACAATCCACTTAAGCTGCAATGAGGTCATGAAAATGTCCGAAACATGGCACATCTACGGTAGTAGGGTTTGGCTTTAACGGCAGTGAATGAATCCATAAAGATTTAAAATATAAAAAAGTCATGGGCATTGAGACTCCATGTAGCTGAAATACTGATATATCCTTAAGGGGTCATTTGCATATATTCCCATGGGCATCCACTACAGGAGGTTTTAAGTATTGCACACTGAAGACTCTACCTTGGCCAGGACTAAAGAAGGATAAAGGATAATTCTGAGTGTCTGTGAATGGTTATTGTACTGCAATGTAATGAGGTAGTTTTAGGATAGTGTGCATGCCAGTGCTGTGTGCACTTCAGTGTTTCTTTCAAATGTACAAAGTAACTGAAGCAGTATTTAATGTGTTACAATTGAAGTATCTTACTATGGTGATGCTGTTTAGCAGTGTTATGATGTGCAGCACATCACATTTACAATGCAATTTCTTTTTTTCTGTTTTTGGAAATGTTTTGACCAGAAAGGACATAAGTCTGAATTCCATTTTGGATGGCAGTAAACCAGGGTCAGCAATCAACATATGTCAATGGAAAGTAAGCAAAACTGCAACATGACTGAGTCTCAAAAGAGCCATCTCTTTGTTAGTGTGACAAGGGGGTTAACACTGATTATATTAAGGGACAAGGTGTATCAGATGTTAGAAACTGTATTGTCACATGCAATATGTCCTCCAAGAAAAAAAAAAAAAAAATTTTTTCAAGTAACATCAGTTACTTGCCTTCTGCACTGTGTCTTCCTATCCATTCCAACTTTCAAACTCTGGACACTTTCCACTGTGATCAACAACTATTCAGAACAGACAACTTCCAAGATGGCTGCACATTAACAGCTTAATTCTAGCTCTCCCAGTGTGAAAACAGAAACTCTGCACAGAAGGCCAGTAGACTTGTGTTTATGGGTAAATTTCAATAACTGACTAGCAAGTCTACTGCCTGGATGCCAGGAAAAAAGAAGACCTGGAAAAAATCAGCTACAAAAAGTGAGGAAGAAACACTGACTGAGGAAAGTTCTGCAGCTGTTCAGCAAAAGCAAAGCAACCTCCAGACGAATTCCAGTAACTTACAGGAAGATACAAGACAACTGCACACAGATCTGGTTAAAATAAATGAAACACTGATGAACTACAGCAACACAAACAATACAAGTCTGGAAAAAATGATAGAAGCTTTAAACAAATATTCAGATGACAATATAGTACTACAGAGAGAACATACCACGGCCACTAGGGAGTAAAAACTTTTTCAATGTAAGCGGTTTTGTGTCCATTAAAAACAATATTTAGTGGAACAGCATCATTGATTTTAATATGTGAAAGTAGCATGAAGTTATGGGAAAGAGTAGTGGAAGCTAGGTTAAGAAGGGAGGTGATGATTAGTGATCAGCAGTATGGCTTCATGCCAGGAAAGAGCACTACAAATGCGATGTTTGCTCTGAGAGTGTTGATGGAGAAGTACAGAGAAGGTCAAAAGGAGTTGCACTGTGTCATTGTGGATTTAGAGAAAGCATATGACAGGGTGCCTAGAGAGCAGTTGTGGTATTGTATGAGGAAGTCGGGAGTGCCAGAGAAATATGTAAGAGTGGTGCAGGATATGTATGAGGGTAGTGTGACAGCAGTGGGAGTGACGGATGCGTTTAAGGTGGAGGTGGGATTACATCAAGGATCAGCTCTGAACCCTTTCTTATTTGCAATGGTGATGGGTAGGTTGACAGACGAGATCAGACAGGAGTCCCCGTGGACTATGATGTTTGCAGATGACATTGTGATCTGTAGTGAGAGTAGGGAACAGGTGGAGGAGACCCCGGAGAGGTGGAGATATGCTCTAGAGAGAAGAGGAATGACGGTCAGCAGGACTAAGAATATATGTGTGTGAATGAGAGGGAGGATAGAGGAATGGTGAGGATGCAGGGAGTAGAGGTGGCGAAGGTGGATGAGTTTAAATACTTGGGATCAACAGTTCAGAGTAATGGTGAGTGTGGAAGAGAGGTGAAGAAGAGAGTACAGGCAGGATGGAGTGGGTGGAGAAGAGTGTCAGGAGTGATTTGTGACAGACGAGTACCAGTAAGAGTGAAAGGGAAGGTCTACAAGAGGTTAGTGAGACCAGCTATGTTACATGGGTTGGGGAGTGGCATTGACAAAAAGGCAGGAGTCACAGCTTGATGTGGCAGAGTTGAAGATGTTAAGATTGGCACTGGGTGTGATGAGGATGGACAGGATTAGGAATAAGTATATTAAGAGGGTCAGCCCAGGTTGGAAGGTTTGGCGACAAAGCCAGACAGGCAAGATTACGTTCGTTTGGACATGTGCTGAGGAGGGATGCAGAGTATATTGGGAAAACGATGCTAAGTATGAAGCTGCCAGGTAACAGGAAAAGAGGAAGGCCTAAGATTTATGGATGTGGTGAGAGAGGACATGCAAGTGGTTGGTGTGACAGAGCAAGATGCAGAGGGCAGGAAGAAATGGAAACAGTTGATCTGCTGTGGCAACCCACAACGGGATCAGCCAAAAGAAGAAGAAGAAGATTGTGACTTTATAAGGAAAGAAAATGATCGGTTGATTAATGGATGATGTATGTATTTAAGTCAAGTGGCAGTGCATTTTGAATATGTCTGAAGAAGTGTCCAGGCAGGACACAATGGTGCTTACATTAAAGAAGTTTTTTACTCCCTCATGGCTGTGGTGTGTTCTCTCTGTAGTGCTATATTGTTATATCGGACTTTCTGTCTTCAGTTCAGAGAGACCCTCTAATCTCCGAGCACTGTTTGTTTGCAAATATTCAGATGAGGTGATAAATGTGCAAAAATCAAAGGTCGAAATGAAAATGCTGGCTGAATATGAGACTGCTCAGGAAGTGGTGTTTCAAGAAATAATAGAATTAGAAGACAAAGCATGTAGGAAAAACCTGAAATTTTCAGCTATACCAGAAAAGATGGAAGGAACAAACTACATTAATTTTATGAAAGCACAAATAAGCAACTGGACAGGTACTCCAGAGCAGGAGTTGTTAGTTGAAATGGCAAATCATATGTATGTTCCAAACTGGGCTATGAGAAAGCAACCTAGGCCTTTAAAGATGCAATCCTACCAGCAAAAGGAGGTGATTTTGACAAAACTGTGGTAGAAAGACAAAGTACTAAAAGTGGGAAAGAGCAGTGTGTTTCTGGAAAATGATTACTCATTGTTGACCAGGCAGAAGAGATGCAAATTTATTCCACTATGCAGGGAACGTCGAGATGCAGGTGTGAGACTCAAACTGCTGTATCCAGCTGTTTTCAAAGTATTCTTCCCTGGAGGGACAAAATCATTTTTTTGATGAAGTACATGCTAAGGAAGGAATGCAAAAGTTTGTCCAACAAAAAGTGAGCTGTGAAACAGAAGGAGATTCTGTTCCTTGTTCTTCTGGTGGTAATGATATCACAGAGACTGTACTAGTGAAACCTTTTCTGGTGTTTCATCAGAAAATATTTGAGTGAAGGAAGGGAGCATGAGAGTTGACTAAAAGAATTGAGGGTATGTCGGAAATGAAGCAGAGACAGGATTTGGGAGATGGAGATGAACAGTAATAAAACCAGTAACAATGTGGGATTACAATGCAATAATTACACGTGTGAAATATGACATAAAAAGTAAATTTGGAAATATTGGACCTTTTCAGAATTTGTTGGACTTGTGAGGAACTCTGAAGCTTATGTCCTACTTCATCTCATTAATGTTTAAAAAATGCTTTGGGGAGGGGAAGAGGAGGGAGAAAGTTAACTGTAAGTAAAGAATTTATTTTCTTACTACCACTATTTTTGTGGTGTATAGTTTTCTTTGCATGCAGTAAGGTAGAGTTTTCTCAGTTATTTTTAAGTGCAATAGGGATTGTAAACAGGTGCTTCTGATTTTTTTTTCTTTCTACCTTCTTTTGTGTTCAGTTTTAAGAAATGTAAGCAATGCAATGAAAAAAATGGTTAAAACAGCATGACAAAAGAAAAATTGATGTGCTTTTTCTCATTTTTGCATGGGGAAATGACTGGATTAAGTACCTTAGATTGATTTAGTAACAAGTTTTAAGAGTAAGCAAGTAAATGAAAAAGAATATTGAATATTATAAGGCTTTTTTTCTAGCAAATACATGTATGCTCAGTAGCAATTCTGCAGCTGGTCTTCATGTTTCCATGGAAATAATCTGATAAAGAGACTGACTTGCCTGGTTCTCATGTCTCCATGGAGACAATCTGATAAAACTGGCTACAGGCTGGTGGAGAGTGAATGGTTGAAGGAAAAAACTGAGAAGAGAAACTGGATAGGACATAATGTTCTCTGAAAGCTTTCAGGAGCTTCCCAGCTGGGAGAGCTATAAAGAAAAAATAAAACCAATTAGTACTTAGTAGAAGCACAGGCTGCACCATGCATGTTTAACATGTTTTTAGGTTAACTCAAGTCTGTGAGTGTCATTGTCAGTCTAGTACTTTTGTTCTTATTAGGAGGGGTAAAACTTCAGTATTTGAAAGATGTACATAGTTTTGTGTGTTAGTATTAATAGGTCTTAAGGGGGTATTGAATGTGTGTTTGTTTTGCTTGAGGTCTTTCAATAAAACAAAAAGTTTTGTAAGATGTGACATAGGCTCAAATGGATATGACAAGAAACAACTATATACAAGTTCAACCTGTCAAACAGTGTACACATGTAACACAAAAGCTGGAACTAGACATTTAACAAAAAAAGGTGTTATACATAAAAGTGGGAATAATAACTATTTTAATGCAATGATCCTTTCAGTAATATATTTAAATGTCAACATTTTCTCAGACAAATACAAAAAAAAGAAATAGTACTGAACTATATTAAAAAATGTAGACTGCAAATATCTATGTTACAGGAGGCACACTTAGAAAGATCTGAACATGTGAATTTGATAAAGAAAGGTTTTCAGGACAGTTTTTCAGCAGAATACCTAGGACAAAGGAAAAGAGGAGTACATATATTAATTGCAACTGGAGCTCCAATGGTGATAGAAGAGGATAAAAATATAATGATCTCAGATTTGTAGTACTAAGAGGCTACTGGCAAGGGAGGAGGATTGCACTGGCATGTATTTATAGTCTAACTAAAACTGCTACAATGGAACATAAGAAAATTCTGGGAGAAATAATCAGTTTTCAGAAAGGAAAATTACTTGTAGGTGGGGAATGGAATGTGATTTGCAACAGTAAAGATTTTGTCTGTGGGGAGAAGGGAAAGTATAACAAAGCAGAGTAGATTTTTGAAATTTATGAAAATATTTTGCAAGGAAGATATGAATTCAGTAATAGGAATTTGGAGTGAATTTACATATTATTCCCCCAAGATATAAAAACTGGCCTAGGCTAGCCAAAAAGAATAATTGTGTAAAATCTTACCATAACTACAGATGTCCTTCACTTCCATCTTGCAGTATTCTTGTCGTGGGATTTCTTGCCCTCAGGCGACTCATATGTCGGCTCCTATACAAAAGCTTCAACTTGGCTGTTGCAGCTGGGAGGGACGTCACAAGTAAGGCCATAAACCAGGGGCCTTAAATGTGATGTCTTCATGCACAATCCTCATAACTTGAAACTCAGCAGGTAGAGCAGAAGCAGGAGGAGGTGCCAGTGGTGTCAGGTATGGACCTCTGGTGTCCTTCTGTAGTACTGATAGGTCCAGTGTGAAAGGTGTAGGATATTAGGACCTAGGGAGAAGGTGGGATGAAAAAGGAGAATAATGAGGGGGGTTTTGATGAGGGGGAAGGAATACTGCAACATGGAAGAGAAGGACATCTATGGTTATGGTAAGATTTTACACAACTACTCTATGTCCTTCTATTCCTATATTGCAGTATTCTTGTTGTGGGAGAGTACCACAGCTTAGTTGGATGAAAGGATGGTGGATGCAGAAGAAGATTCTATAAAGCCCTGTAGGATTGCCCTGGCAAATCCTGCACGTGCTCTGGAGACCTGGTCTAGCTTGTAGTGTTTGGTGAAAATGTGGATAATGGACTATGTGGCTACTTCCAAAATGGAAGCCATGTCCAGACCTTTTAGGAAAGCCTTGGAGGTGGTCACTGCCCTGGTAGAATGGGCTTTTACTCCCACTGGGGGATTTTTCCCATGGTGGGAGATGCAAAGACAGATGGCTTTCCTGATCCAACATGTGATGGTTTGTTTGGAGACTGCCTTGACCAATGGTCTGAGATGGAAGGAAACAAAGAGTAGTTTTGATTTCCTAATGGATTTTGTTTTGTCCAGGTAAAATCTTAAGTTGTTTGTGTACGTCCAGGGAGTGAAGTATCCTCTCCCCTTAATTGGTGGGAGAGGGTGGGAAGGTGGATAGATTGGTTTAATGACAAATCATTGACCACCTTGGGTATAAGGGAGTGGTTAGTTCACAAGGTTACCCTGTCTTTGTGGAACGTAGTGTGGGGGGGGGCAAACCATTAAGGCTTGTAGCTCTGAAACTCGTCTGGCTGAGGTGATAGCCACTAGTAGGACCATCTTCCGTGTACACATCTGAAGGGAAGCTGTCCCAGCAGGTTTGAATGGGTGTTGGGTAAGCTTTTTCAGGATGAAGTTAAGGTCCCACGATGGAGGGATAGGCTTTTTTGGAGGTCTAATGTATAACACCCCTTTAAGGAAGAGATTTACATTGAGTCTGGCTAGCAAGGGAGGGTCTCGAAGCACTCAGGCTGATATTGCAGAAAGGTGTACTTTCACTGGAGAATAGGAAAGTTCACTTTTTACCAGTTAACACATATAAGTAAGAACTAGGGGGGATCAGCAATGCAAGGGTCCCTTCCCTTGTCTAGACACCATTTAGTAAATCTTCTCCATTGAGCTGGGTATGGTTTTCTTGTTGTAGGTTTCCTGGTCTCCCACAAGACTGAAAGCACGTCCTCTGAGTAGTGGTGTCTGAATGGGATCAAAAGTTTATCATCCACAATGTCAGGGACAACATCTGCAAGTGTGGGTGGATGAGAGTTCCCTTTTCTTGTGTCAGGAGGTCCACCTTGTAGGGTAACTTGCAGTGATTGCCCTTGGCTAGATTGTGAAGTAGGGGGAACAAGCGCTGCCTTGGCCAGTAGGGAGTCACTAACAAGATTTTCGGTTTGTCTCTCCTGATTTCCAGGAGGACTTTCTGAATCAGTGGGAAGGGGGGAAGGCATAAAGAAACCTCCCCTCCCAGGAGATGTTGAAAGCATCTGCTCTCCAGGCTAGAGGGGAGCAGGTCTATTTGAGGAGTGCCCCACTGGTGGACAATATCTAAGAAGATGGTCCTGTCCAGCATCCATTTGTGTTGTGGAGAGGATGTCCTGCTTAGAAGATCTGCTTGCTTGTTGTCCTGCGAGGGAATGTAAGTTGCCTGCAAGGACAAGTTGTGGCAAGAGGCTAGATCTCATATCAGCAGGGTTAGTCTGCACAGTTGATATGCCTTTGTCCCTCCCTGCTTGTTGAGGTACCACATTACAGTGGTGTTATCTGTTACTATCTGAAGAACCCCTGGTAGAAGCAAAGGGGTAAAGGTTTTTAGAGCTAAGAAGACTGCTGTAATTTCCTTCACATTGATATGCTTGGCCCTCAAAGAAGGATGCCAGGTTGGTTGAACCCTGTAAGATGCCACTGTGGCTCCCCACCCAGAATCTTAGGCATCCGCATGCATTACCTGGGTTGGGGGGTGGGCTGGAGTGGAAGCCCCGGGTTTAGCTGGACTTGTTGGATCCACCAATTGATCTCTTTCTTTAGACAGGGAAGGAGGGGAATTACTTGCTCCAAGTGATTCTGGTACTGGGACCAAATGATTTTGAGGTACCACTGTAGCTTGCACATATGCATTCTGGCCAGTGGAAGCATAGGGGTATGTTGCTGCCATTACGCCCAGGAGTTGAAGGAATTGCCTTGCAGTTATTACCTGTGTCTGTAGCAGCGCTTTGAAGTGGGAGGTCAGGGATAGGACCTTGTCTTGTGGAAAAAAGGCCTACATTCTGTCTGTTTGGATTCTGCAACCCAGAAAAATCTTGCCCTGGTCCAGGTTCAAGGAGGACTTTGGAAGGTTGAGGGTGAACCCTAGATTTTGCAGAATGGACATGGTAAAGTGCAGATGATTTGAGAGGGTATCTTTGGTCTCTGCCAGAATTAGGATGTTGTCCAGATAGGGGTAAATATGAATTCCCTGAGTTCTGCAGAAGGCAATAGCTGGGGCCAGGCATTTTGTGAACACTCGGGGGGGGGGGGGCAGTGAACAAACCAAAGGGCAAAGCAGTAAATTGGAAACGAGAGGAGGGCCCAGAGAAATGCAGAACTCTTCTGTGGGAAGTTCTGATAGGTACGTGTAAGTAGGCCTCCTTTAGGTCCAACATGGCCATGAAGGCCTTGGCTGGTATGAGAGGAAGCAGAGTTGGAAGTGACAGCATTTTGAAGGTGGGCACTTGAAGGTAAAGATTTAAGAAGGAGTGGTCTACGATGGGTCTCCATGGGCTGTCTTTCTTGGGAACCAGGAAGAGACGGTAGTAGAGGGGACAGGTTCTATGGTACCCAGCTTCAGAAGGTCTGTCAGAACCTGTGGAAGGAGATGCAGTTGGTCTTTGGGAGGGAAAGGGATGCCTCTCATGGGTGTTTTTTCTTTCCAGGAGAGGAAATATCCTTTTGGTATAATGGATAGTACCTATCTGTCTGAGGTTATGGTTTCCCAGAAGGGGAGGCAGTGGGAAAAACATGCTGAGAGTGGTAGGAGGGCAAGGCAGTCATGCAATGTTGGAGCCTCCTCCGTCCTGAAAAGGTTGTCTATGTTGAGGATGCAGGGCAGCAGATCTGAAAGTGGTGGGTCTTCTTGCACCTCTTCTAGATCTGGAAGAGAATTACCCACCTGGGCTGGGTTTCACCTTACAAAGGTGGCTTTAGCTGGATAGTTTCTTTAGTACTTGGGAATGGGGGACACCAATAAATGTTTTATGTCCTGCAATTCTTTACTTTTTTCTTGCAGATTCTTAAAAAGATCTGCAGATTGTTTTCCAAAAAGGAAATTGTGGTCCAGGAGGGCATCCAAGATCTTTGACTTAAAGTCTTCTGAGAGATTTTGAAATCTCAGCCAGGAGTATCTCCTGAGAACTGAAGCAGATGCTGCAGAGCGAGCAGATGATTCAGCAGCATCACAGCTGCATCTAATCGAGTGTTTGGCTACTTGTGTAGCCAGAGAAAGTTTGGAGGTGATGTCAGCCTTAATGGGGCAGTCAGGGATAGTGGCCAGCATGGAAGAGGCTTGAGAGATCAAGTCGAGAGCATATTTAGTCATATGCATTTGATAGCTAAAGGCTCTGAAAGCCAAAGTGGAGGAGGTGTAGACCTTCTTAATAATCTTATCCATAGATTTGCTGTCTTTATCTGTGGGTAGTAGTGAGGCAGAGGGAAGGAGTCTGGATTGCTTACCAGAATATGTGGCAATCACTGCTGGATCTGCTAAGGGTGGTTTGATTAAGAATTTCTGCTCATCAGGCACCTTGTAAAAGTGATCTGGTCATGTGGGGGCAGGTGGCTGAGAGTCTGGAGACTTAGATGCAGAATTAAAGGCATCCAGGTATGCAGCCAGAACTGGTGGAACAGCAGAAGGGGAGGGGGATTCTACTTGAAGCAGCTCAAAATATCTCTTTTGGGTATCAGACATTTGTGAGGTATCCCATTTGAAGTAGTCTTTCATTTTGGTGATTGTCTCACCAAATGTGATATCCTCTGGGGGTGAATCACCCTCTATAGATTCCTCATCAGGAGAATAATACTCCTGGGGTGAAGCAATTTGGGAGGTGTAAGATACTGAGTCCTCAGAGGAGGAAAAGGATGTATCATGCTCTTCTTCCCTAACCTGAGATGTCGAGGGGGAGGGAAGAGGCTGAAACAGGCCTAGGGCGGAGCAAAGGTAGAGCAGTAGAGGACGAGGCTGAAGGCCTAAGGGCCATAAAGGCCTGTATCAGGGAAGAAGTGAAGGATTGCCAGTCAGGTAGGCCTTCTGCAGTGGGAGAGGCATGCTTGATTTTCTGTTTCTTTTTTGCTGGGGTAGATGTTGGAGCAGGCCTGGAATCGGGTCTGGTAGGAACCATATCTGAAGGCAGGATCCCAGTTGGAGGCTCTACAGATTCTGGTTCCCCCCTCAACCTTGATGGTAGTCATGGTCTGGGCTGGCTTCGGGGACATGCCGGTCATCAACTCAGCAACGGCCTCCACAAAGGTAGTCGTTGAAGTCGACGGATCCGTCAGGCATCCCTCAGCTCCTAAATCGGCAGCTGGCAGGGTGTCCAGTAACGGAGCAGTAGACAAAGGTGGCCTAGGAAACTTGGCCTTCTTATGCAGAGGTTCTGATGCAGTTTCTGAGGCGGGATCCATTCTTAGTGCTAACCGCTTAAGGCGCTGGTTTTCTAAACAGAGGTTGAGCGTGGCCAGACAGCTGTATATGGTCTTCGGCATAAACAATTGACAAATGGAGCAAGCGGCATGGTCGTGCTCCCGGCCTAAGCAAAAAACACACCAATCATGGGAGTCTTTATGGGGTATCTGGCACCCGCATTGGCATTTACCCTTATTACCTGACATTGGCTATAAATTGCTACAACAAACCAAGCCTAAGCATAAATAATGAGATATGAAGAAAAAAAAAAAAAGGGTTACTTAGCTTTATTGAGACGTCTGATGTGAAGGACCAAACACACGCGTCAGTCGACTGAGGCTGAAAAGTTCTGAGGATTGTACATGCAGACGTCACATTTAAGACCCCTGGTTTATGACCTTACATGTGACATCCCACACAGCTGAAGCTTTTGTATAGGAGCTGACGTACGAGTCGCCTGAGGGCAGGAAATCTCACAACAAGAATACCGCAACATAGGCATAAAAGGACATTTTACATTTCACAGGAACATGTGCTTTTAACTGAAGGTCTTGATATGCACCCAATAACTATTTCAGATCATGTGCCAATAATAACTAAAATAAAAACACAGGGTAATGAAATAAAAATGAGACACTGGTGCTTTTCCACTTATCTGTTGAAAAGAATGGAATTTAAAGAATGAGTAGTGGAGATTATTCAGGAGCTATTAGACAGGACAGAAATTTCTTTTGAAAATGCAGCTAGGGAATGGGATGAAATTAAGGTGGAATTTAAAAAAAGGGTGGAAATAAAGGAAAGGGAACTATGGTTAAGAAGTAACAAGAATTATTTAGTGGGACTGACAAATGTTAAAGTATTACCGAATAGGGCAAAATCTCACAGAACAAGAAGAGGAACAACTGCAGAATGCTAAGCAGAAAATAAGGGATTACCTCGATAATATGCATATGCACGATTTTAGAAAGATTGCTGTTTAGCAACTATTTTTTGACAATAACAGAAGAGCACAAAAACTTTTAGCACGATGATACAGGCAACAGAAAGTAGAAAGGGCTGCCGTCCAGCTTAGGAAACCTATAACAAGGAAGGTAACGAGATCTTGTAGAAGTATTAGAAATATTTCAGAAATTCTAAGAAAGTCTGTACAAAGCAGAGAAATATGGAAATCAAGAAAAGATACCAATGGAAATGTCTATGGAAGAATTAAATATGCCGAGGTTAGAGGTAGATGAGGCTCAATTACTAATGGTTAGGATAGGAGGAGATGAGATAAAAATAGTGATGTATAATCAATCTACAGGAAATTCCCCAAGAATATATGGTATTCCCTGTGGAAGTTTGGAAGCCAGGTGGGAATAAAATGATAAAGATCTGAAAGGGTTTGTTTAATAGTATTTTAAGAGAAGGAGAAATACCAACCTTCTGGGAGAAAGCAGTGGTAGCTGTAATACCTAAAGAGGGTAAAGGTAAAGATCCATCAAGCATCCAGCTTCATACAGGCCCATTTCAATACTAAATCATGAGCATAAAGTGTTCATGTCTATAATGGCAAATGACAAAAGTAATGCCAAAATTGATAGATATGGATCAATGTTGTTTTGTGGAGAGAAGGCAAACATTTGGCAACATTAAAAAAAATTGATGATCCAGAGGGAATAGGAATGTATGAAGATACAATTGTTGGTGGGTCTTGATGCAGAGAAAACATTTGACAGAGTAAGCTGGGACTTTGAGCAGGCAATGGAAGCATTTGCATTTCCTGAAAAATGATAAGGTTGATTAGGAGGATATAGGAGGGATCGGAGGTGAAACTTAAAGTGGGTGGGGTCTTCTCTGATAATTTCTGCTTGCGCAGAGGAACCAGGAAGGGATGTTCTCTTTCCCCTTTGTTGTTTGCATTATGTTTACAACTACTGGCAAAGAAAATAGTGGACTCATAAATTCAAGGATGAAATTGGTATAGTAGTCAAGAAAAACTGGCTCTATTTGCAGAAGATATAATTTTATACCTGACAAAACCAGAAAGAGACATTACAGTGTTGTGGAACACTTTGAGACAGTTTCACATCTTTTCGGTATACAAAATTAATGAAGCTGAAGTAAAGGCAATGTCAGTAAATTATATATCCACACATGAATTGGTTTAGCAATATCTGTACTTATGGGGACATGATAAAATGAAGTATTTATCAGTATGAATTAACAATGATTCTGATGTGGCACTTAAGGACATGTGGGGAAGAGACTAAAAAGATAACACAAAAACTGCGAAAATGGAAGCTTTGTTACATGGATATGGGCAGTAAAATACAAGCAGTCAAAATGTTTTTAGTCCCTTCAGTCTTATTCACAGGTCAGGCATATTTTTATCAACCAGATGAGAAGTTGTAGATAGCAATTAATAAAGAGCTGAAGGACTTTACTTTGCAGGGGAATACAGCAATACTTCCAGTAGAACAGGGCAAATTCGATTACCCAATTTGAAGGGGTATTTCAGAGATACATGGTTAAAGGCTCCTATACATAGCACAAGTAGAAAAATATAATTCAAAGTGGAAAGGAATGATGATGAAACGGGGGAAGCTCGAGAAACAATGAGAGATGGGATTTTGGATACAGGTCTTTAAAGAGAATAACAATAATCACACAGAATATTATATCCATAAAGTAGCAGATAGTATTCTAAGAAGTAAGCCAACATGGGAATGGAGAAAGGAGATTCTGCTGATAAGGATGATAGGCAAGAGGGGGCTGGAATTTATTGGAGAAAAATGGCATAGGAACCAAGGTATTAACAGCAAATAACGAGAGAGGGAAAGGTAATAGAATGGGAAGAGGCCAATAATTTATTTAGAATGCAGGTTAGAGATTGCCTATACTCTGATATCAATCCTTGATAGGGTAAGCAAAGAGAAGGAAAAAATGGGATCCTAACGAAAAGACCAGCATTAGTAGAGTTTTCAGTAGAACCTAGAACAGAAGCTGCCATTAAAAAAGGAATAATTAGTAGAGCATACAAAATATTGCATGATAACTATAAGAATCAATCAGAGGAAGTTAGAAAGGATTGGGAAGACAGGCTGGATAAGCATTTCACAAAGAAACAATGGAAGGATGTATGTATGTATATCTCCCAAATATATAACAAAATCTAGAATATTTAGGATTTTTGCTTGGAAATATTTACATACATATTTTTATACCCCAAGTAGACTACAGAGAATTGTTCACCAGGTAGACAGCAAATGTTGGAGGTGTGACGGGGAAGAAAGAGGTACTTGGGAACATACTTTCTGGCAGTGCGGTGGGTTGGCATCCCTGCAGGATGCACTGTCGGAGATGCTGGGTGGCAGACTGGCATGATGAAGGAGAAAATTTTTCTCAGCTATGATAATCGTAATTGCCTAGACATGGTAAGGCCTTGCTGTATCTAATTATTGTGGCTGCCAAAAAAGCAATTAACTAGAAAATCTAGACCAACTATATTAGAAGTGCAGAGTATAATAACAGATATAAAACAACTGGAATGGAGATCTTTAGAAAAAGACAGGAGCAAACTACATAGGAAAAATGAGAATTGTGGGAACACTACATAAAGGGGAGGAATGAGATTTAAAAGAAGGTAGGACTTAAATAAGCTATGTAATGTCTGACTGAAAATGATTGGGTAGATTATAAGTGATGTATAATGTTTGCAACTGGGAGAGTTTCAGTATGGTTTGTGATGTAAAATGCTTGCAAACAGGATTTTGTCTAAGTGGTTTGTTTTAAATTATATAAATGTATGATTGCTTGTGTCGTTAGTTGTGGTTTAATAAAGCTGTTTCTTGTTTAAAAAAAGGGGGCAGGAATTGGATAATTTATTTAATGCTGCTTAGGTTATACAATATATAACAATATATGTGAAGTATAATGCTTGTAAACGTTTACTTGTTAATACAGTTTGATTACTTTTGTAGAAATGTAAATTTGCCTATGGCACAAGTGATAATTCAATAAAGGTGCGTTAAAAAATACTGTTCAGAACAGGATCTCAGGGAATTCTTATCTAACCCAGACACACAACTTTCTACTGAGCAGTTTATTAAACTCTACAAATACTTAATTCATTTTAAACCTGGATGCTTTACAAATCTTTGTAACTTCTGTTACTGTTTAGGACTGCCCACCTAACTATATTAAATACACACACACATTATAGATGTAAATGTGCAAATCTCTCTCTCTGTATATGTAATTACACACACACACACACACACACACACACACACACACACACACACACACACACACACACACACACACACACACACACACACACCTACTCTGTTTGAATTTTTGTATAAATTCAACTGGGAGACAGAATAAGACAGAGTCACTCTGGGTCAAGCAGGAAAGTGGTTTGCTGAAGTAGGGATAAGGACAGTTTCCAAAGGCAAAATGGATTCACCGTAGCTTACCAAACTGGACCCAGTGAAAGCACAGTTGTGTAAGTAAACTTACCATGACAGCAGATGTTCGAATGATCACTTTTGCAGTAGCCTTAGCCATATGGGTTATATCCCTGCCAAGGATATAACAGCCTGCCAGCTTCCAAAGCTTCAGGCACCTTCCACGTAACCATAAAGTCCAACAAGTTGAGCTGAGCTGACTAAAAGACAAGCTTAGGTGCCAAGCCCTTTAGAGCTTTCCTGTCAAGACAGAGGTAGGCTGAGTACTGAAATGACAATGATAGGGAGAACAAAAAAGTAATAATTCCCCGACGTAAGCAACAAACAAACAACATGGCAGATGGAGAGAGGGAGGGACTGCTGCAGCAGTGATCATTCAAACATCTACTGTTATTGTAAGTTTATTTAAACAACTGTACTATGTTCATGGTACTGCTCACTTGTGCAATATTATCTATATGGGTAGATTCCCCTAGCTTGTTACGTTTGAGAGGTAGAAGGGGAAGAGTCCAGGAGCCCCTGGAGAATGGTCACTGCAAAGCCTAATGTAGACCTTGAGATGGAATCAAGCTTATATGCTTTGTACCCCCTTTGCATAAGTATGTACAGAGGACCAAGCTGCAGCCTCTAGAATACTTCTAGAATCTGATCCTTTCCAAAAAGCCATAGATGAAGCTAAGGCCCTGCTAGAGAGGGCCTTGACCCTGGCTGGAAGAGTTTTGTTGTAATAAGTATAATAACAGGTAATAGGCTTAAACAACCATTTTGAAATAGTCTGTTTTGCAACAGGTTGTCTCTTATTTTTACCTTCAGAAGAAAGGAACAATTGATTTGAGGATCTGAATGATTTAGTTCTATCAAGGTAGTACCTGAGTTGTTTGTGGACATCCAAGGTATGGAGTATTCTTTCTCCCTCATTTTTGGGTTCAGGAAAGAAAACTGAGAATGGACAGTTTGGCTTAAAGTAAACTCTGATACCACTTTAGGTGTAAAATAAGGATTACTTCTCAAAAAAATAATGTTGCTGTGAGAAATGAGATAGAGTTGACTCACCACGAGTTTACAACTCAGGTACTCTTCTTACAAAAATCAGATCAATCAGTAAAACTGCTTTCCATGTTAAGAATCTCAAGTCAGCCAGGTTAGCTGTTCAAAGGAGCAAGTGTTAGCTTCTCTAGCACAAAATTAAGATCCCAATGAGGAGCCACCAGTTTTCTTGTAGGCCTGTTATGCAAAACTGCTTTTAAAAACATTTTGACACAAGAATGCATCGAAAGAGGAGGTTCCATGGGCAGACAGTCTGAAATGGCCAATACATGAACTTTGATAGAGGAGTAACAAAGGACATAGGATAGCAACTCACACAAATATTGTAAAACCAAACAACTGGCCCTGAATAGGTGCTAGTTATGTTATTGGCAACAATTAGAAAACTTTTTCCATTTGCTAATATATTATTTTCTGGTAACATGCTTTCTTGCCTCCATTAATACCTACTGCATGGCCTCAGTAAACAGGTTATTAAAGGGATTAAGACCCCATCTTCCAGGAAGTCAGTTTACATTAATTAGTGTCAGGGTGTATCAAACACTCTTGTTCTTGTGTGAGCAGATCCAGTTTGTGAGGAAAGTTGTAGTAATTGTCCCTGGCCATTTCCAAAAGAAGGGAGAACTGCTGTTGCCTAGGCCAGAAGGGAGTCACTCCAATGATAATGGTGATTCCTTCAGAATTTTCAGAAATACCCTGGACATTACTAGAAAGGGTGGAAAAACTGTGAAGCTATATTCCAAGCTAACATGGCTAGTTTGCAGAAGGGGTAAAACCTGGTTCCCCCTTTTGCTTGCTGCTGTACCACATGACTGTGGTACTGTCTGTCACAACATGAAGTGATCCTGGGGACCAAAGATGATTCAGAGTGTTGAGTGCCTTGATCAGGGCAAGCATCTCTCTTATATTTATGTGCTTGCTTCTGTCCTTGATGTCCCACACACCTTGCACTTTTATCCCTCTTGAAACTGCTCCCCAAAAAAGTCCATGGCGTCTGTGGTGAATGACTGTTTTGGAACAGGGAGGACGAAGCGGGAGACCTGGATTTAGGGACACCTGTTGTCTCTACTAAGTGGTTTCTGTTCTGACAGACCCCAACACTGGGATCTGAAAAGACAAAGGGTGTTGGTGCTGAGACCAAAGAGACTTCAAATACCACTGTATCTTTCTCGCGTGGAGTCTTGCCAGGGGTATCATGAGAATAATACAAGCCATGAGACCCAAAATCCTGAGGTATTCTCTTGCAGTGACCGAAGTCCGAGTGGAAAGCTCTAGAACTAGATCTAGATATAGATCTATTATTTCCTGTGTAAGAAAAGCTATTTGAACCATGGTATCCAGTTGACATCCCAGAAACACAATCCTGTGAGGAGGAGTCAAAAACTTTTGAATGTTCTTCTGAAATCCCAGTTTGTGCAAGACATGCCTCACCTAAGAGAGAGAGAAAGATTCTGACACTTTGAAAAAGGCTCTGCATACACAAACACATTGTATAAATATGGAAATATGAGGATACCATACCCTGCAGCCTGCAATTAGGTATAACTGGAGCTAGACACTTTGTGAACACACTTGGAGCAGTAAATAATCCAAAGGGTAAAGCAGAGAACTGATAATGTGATCCAGACAGACAAAACTTTAAGAAATGCCTAAAGTCTGGATGAAAAGGAATATAAGCATTTTTTTTAAATCTAATGTTAGAAAGAAACTTGAATGACACCAATTTGAATTTGGGCACTATCACAAACAGGTTTAGGAAAGAGAGATCCAGAACTGGTCTCTAAGCATTTTTTGGCACTAAAAACATCCATGAATAAAACCCTTTCTTCATCTGTGAAGGGGGAACAGATGCCATCACTTCCTTGGACACCATGTGGTGAAGGACGGGTGGAAACAAGTGTGTCTTGTTTGGGGGATGTGGCATTACCCCTTGCAAAGGAATAGTTTCCTTCCATTGCCATCTGTAACCTTGATGAATGACATTTAGAACCCATTTGTCTGAAAATATCTGTTGCCAAAGAGAAAAGTGGACATTCAGACATTCAGGAAGAAAAAAGGGGCTGCCAGAGTGGAAGTGGGAACAAAGTCTATCCATGATTTTGGGAATTTCCAGAATTCTTTTTGGAATCCCCTTGCATTTCTTCTTAAACATCTGTTTACCTGTATTTTATTGAGACTGTATTTAGTTTTTTTACCAAAATTGGATGAGAAGTTAAGGCAACCCCTTGGAAAGGGGTGGGGGTGGGGGGGTTGAAAATATTGAGATTCCCCAAATCAGTTTACCCCTTTAATCACACCTTTTGATCACCTCTGCATCAAAGGAGCCAAAAACTAAAACTCTATCCAAAGGATAACTTAAAATCTCATTTTTATCATCATCTGGGAGGTTTCTAAGAACACAGCCATACAAACCTCCTCAAAACAGTACACATAGCAGTATCAAGGGAGTCACACTTGCACGCACAGTGGCGTAACTACGAGGCAGGTGAGCAGGTGCCTCAGGGGCGCCCAAGCAGGGGGCGCTTTGAGCTGACAGAAGTTGTCATGGATGGTTTGCTTATTTAGTAAATGTCCATCGTCCGGTGGTAAGAATCCCAGTCTGCAACCCTCCCATCTAGAAAAACAAGAAAAATTTCATTCAGACTGCCTTTATCGGCAGTCTACCCAGCAACCTGTGCTGTGTAGGATACCCAGACATCTGTGCGGGGTCAAAACTACCGCACAGAACAGAGGAGCTCTGGACTGCTTCCCTTGCAGTCAGGGCCAATGAGGTGAGGAGAGAGAGCTCTTCAGCTCTCGGAATTTCTTTGCTGCTGCGTCGTCGTGTAGCGGTCGGGATTTCAGACATGGTCGGATGGTCGCTGGCTTTGTTTCTTTTGGCTGGATTATGTGGATGTTCATTCTAGTTAGGTGCAGAGTGTGTGAATTATGAGAAGATGGAATACTCCCAGATAGAGCAGTTTCAGGGTTAGTGTGTATTTCCCTATACTCGCACTTCAGTTATCACAGAACTGAGGACTGAAGTTGCTGTCCTAAATCATACAATGTAATTCCAGTATATAAGTGATGATCCTGCCCCAAACACCTTGACACTTTACAGTTAGAGCAAGGTAGTTACAATAGTAAGAAAAGTGCCCAATTCTCTCAAGAAACTGTCCCTTGATGGTGAAATGTGAAATGGTATTTGCAAGGCCTAGCAGGCAGGTTGAGCACTTTGATTTTCCTAGGACTGTGCCAGACTTTGATCAACTTCTGTGAGTGTATGTCATGCAACTTTTAAGTAACTCTTATTTGGTGCAGAAATGACCCGGTCAGTGAAGTAAATGAGATTAGCCAGAGGTGACTTAGCGAAGATATTCTTTGAATGCAGCCCTTCATGCCTGAACAGCCATCCTCCATTCTATGTTCTCTTCATTTCCACTGGAAAGGTAGCATGGATGAGAATGAAGGTACATACCAAGAAAACCAAATGCATGAATGGAACAATGACATATATTTTCCTGACTTTAGCTTGGATATGGAATGACTATCTATGAAAAAAATAGAGAATTCTGTTATTGATATGGCTGAAACTCAAGTGCTTGAAAATTTTGAAGGACCAGTCAGATCTCTCCAGCACCTTCTGCTATGTCTTTTTTATTGAATAAATTAAAAGGTTTGTTCAGTTTTATACTTTGGAGATCATCTCTACCTTGCCGACTTACCAACGTCATGCAAAGAGCCTGTACAGTTAGTACCATCAGCTCTGAAAAAGATCCATATAAAATGGGAAGATCGACATGTTAATCGGTGTTCAGTTAAAGCCAAGTTTACTAGTGCCAAAGCATTAATCCTCCAGCTTCAGTTCTGCTGGACTAGACATTCCCAGGATAATGTTTGTACCCACAGCTTGGTCAAAGTCAAAACTTCTGTGATGGTTAGATAAAATGTTACAAAGATACACTTAAAACATACCTGTAGAAACCATATGTTGTTATCTTAAGGTGGACGATATTATCCATCAGCCAGTCTTATTGGTGTTATAACCTCTGTCAAATGATAGTTTGCTTTGGAGAAATGTGTCTACTTCTGGAATATGAGAAAGACATATATATATATATATATATATATATATATATAGAGAGAGAGAGAGAGAGAAAGTAGGAATGAAAAGACTGTAAATCTACTGGTGAGCAGGTCTTCCACACTGAAGCATCTGTACTTTTTTTTCAGAAATCTGTAGACCTGGGATTGAATTACTGTATCACCTCAGGACACATTGGAAAACTACATTAGACATCATCTTTGAATTGAGGGAGGGCCATCTATGACTTACATAGCACAGCAGATTTTGAAATGGGAACTGTGTACAGGGAAGCATGCTGTAAGCTGGGGAGACCCCTTTTGTTATTGAAGTACATCATTATCAATGCTCTCCTGTGTACAAATGCTGAAATATCGTTATACTGAAATGAATTGTCTGCCAGTTTGTGGTGTTGCACACTCACAGTTCTACTGCTCTGGAGTTTTATATATATATATATATATATATATATATATATATATATATATATATATATATATACATAGTTAGGGGAAGCAGGGGCATAGCACAGCACAGTCACAGCACCTTACAAAAAGTGCTTGTTATGCTGTTAGCATGCATCTTCCTATATTTATTTGTGCTGTAAATTGTTCCAGACATTTGTTTCTTGTTATAAACATGCTCACTAATTTTCTGCATTTAAAATGTAGACTGTCAGTTACTAAGGATTTTTGTTTATTACTGATATTGTGACATTCCTGGCTTGCGATCTTCTGGTCTCATTAATTTGGGATTTAACATTGTCATGGTTGAACTTTAGAACTTCCGAATGTAAAAAATATATATATATATATATATATATATATATATATATATATATATATATATATATATATATATCTCCTATATATATATATGTATGTATACACAACTATTAGTAGGAAGTTATAAAGCATTTTTTGTGCTACTATATGTGATTTCTTTGGCTTCGGTCATCTCGATGGCTTGGGTTCCCGGGGGGGGGGGTGTTGGGGTGCCTAGGAAAAGTTTGCCTCGGGGCGCTTCTAACGTAGTTACGCCACTGTGCACGCACACACACACACACACACACACACCACATATATAATGAGTAGTGACTTGAACAATACAAGAAATTAAATTTAAAGCAAATTTTTTCCTCATAAGACAAAACTGCAGATAAAACATTACTCATATTTTCACAATTAGTCAGAACAAACCTTGACATATGACAATTCAAATGAAAATCTAAGTTGCAGAAGCATATACTTTTTTCCCCACGTTTATCAAAAACCTCACCAACCTTATCAAAGACAGTAGGATTGGAATTAATTCAAGTTAGAAGGACCAACAAAAGCTATAGCTGCTCGATCAGGTTTGAGAAGAGTATATAGAAACTTAAAAAGACTGAAGAACTTTATATATCCTAGCTGCCTTTTTATGGGCAGATGGCTGATTGTCAGGAAAACTGCAGGCAGTAACACACACATTCTCCAAAGCTGAAAGAACTGGAGGAATGTGTTCAGGTTCTGGAAAATCATTCTGTAACTGCTCATAGTATTTTGTGTGGGACTAGGAACCTCAGTGTTCTCCCTCTGAAAACATTGGCACATTCTAGATAGTGTTTCAGAGAAAGAGAACGCCCCACAAGGAGATTCAGAAACTAATAGCCTGAATTAAATCCTGGGCCAGACCCAGCAAACTACTCTTGTCTGAGGAAAATCGAGGAGTAGTAGACATTTTTAGTTTTCTGTTTCTTTTTTACAGGAAAACTGGGACCAACTGTGTTATTAATGGCAGCAGCAGCAGCCTCCCAGGGATGGGCACAACATTCTGATAGACCAAGGAAGTCTTCCCTATTCCCTCTCCCATGACTGATGAGTGACCGCAGAGGACATGGCTAACTTCAGTTCACACTGGCTGTAGGAGCTACATCAGAGGTACCCTGAGTAAAAAATGAGTGGTCTGAGGTACAACTAATGGCCACAGCAGTGTCACCCACCTGCGGCTGAGGCAAATTGCTAACCTACGGTGATGGCAAAGACTGATTGCTTAACCTTTTCTTTTTGTGGCTGGAAGGGCTGACCATGGGACTGACAGTCTATTCCAAAGCTGAAGCCCAAAATGACATCTCATTCCCATGAAAAACAACCAGCAAATGCATCTAAAAAACAAAATTCTTTAAAAGTCAATTTTTCAAAGACACAGTAAAAAGCAACTTAAAACACTTTACCATTCCCACAAAGTAAAATAAATACAATTTCTCAACAGAACAAACTTTTCAGTTACTTTAAACAACTTTTAAACAAACAGGAAAAAAAGAGTGCAGTCTTGTGACAGTCCATTAAAACACAAACTCCTAGCTTTAAAATAGCTTTCTTGAAAAGGAAAGTATCGATAATAAAAAAATATTGAATGTAAGGTTTTCTCCCCAAAGGGAACTTTTCTGCCCAGCAAAGGAACAGCACAAGCCAACCATCAATCCTTGAAAGCCTCAAAGGAGCATACTCTTTGGCAGCAGTAAAGCTCTGGACAGTTTAGCACCCAAAAACTTTTGCTTTAGTCAGCTCAGTTTGATAGACAGTTTGGGTGTGTGGAAAGTACTCTGAAGCTTTGAAAGCTGACTGGCTGTTACATACTTGGCAGGATATAGACCTTGCAGCAGTAATCAATGCGAAGAGCATAAAGGTTTACTGTGTGTGTGTGTGTGTGTGTGATGACATAAATTGCCTACTAAATATAAAGTACAGTTGTGTACACTGACCATAAATGTAGATGTTCGAGTGTATTCACTGTTGCAGTCATTATATTTGGGAAATCTGCTGGCAGGTTGCCCTCAGTCGGCCTGAATAACAAAGTCTTGGGTCCTGCGTCAGTTGCTGTCTCATCTTCCATGACGACAGGTCATCAGGGGTATAAAACATGCAGCCGACGCCATTTTAATCAGTTTCTGAGTTAAGTATTGTAAAATATGAGGAATATTGGGTTTTGCTGTGTCTATTCCTTGTGCTTGGTTCCAAGCACAGAATCTCTTCCATTTATCAGCATATGATTTTCTAGTACTAGGCCTTCTGGCTTCCAAAATGACATCCATCACAGGTTTACTGAGAGATGTGGTTGGTAAAATTAGTTGATTAGCCATGCTGCAAGATTCAGAGTTTGGAGCCGAGTGTGCAGAATTTGATAGTTCTGCTGAGACAATAGGTGAGGTGTCTGAGGCAAGTACCACGGAGGAAGGTGTGACATATTCCTTAGAAGCGGGTATCAGTGTTGGCGAGGCCAGTCTGGAGCAATTAGAATCATTTTTGCTTTTTCCTGTCTGACTTTTAGTTAAGACCTTGGAGAGTAGAGGCAGAGGGGGAAAGGCATAGACTGATAGGTTTTTCCAGCTGAAGGATAGAGCATCCACTTTCCATGCTTTTTTGTGATGAGTTCTTGTGCAGAACTTGTCCAACTGATAGTTTTGGGGAGAGGCAAATAGATCTATGTCCGGGCTTCCCCATTTTTGTGTTAACATGCTAAAGATTTGTGGATCCAGTTTCCATTTGTGCGGGTCCATAACATTTCTGCTTACGTCATCTGCCAGAGTATTTTGCTTTCCTGGCAGGAACTGAGCTTGAAGATATATTTGGTAAGTCAAGGCTGTGTTCCACAAGGCCATGGCTAGTCTAGAGAGGGTACCAGTTGTGATTTCTTTTCGTTTATGGTGTACCCTAGGCATGCTAGAAGTCTTTTACAAACGCCAGATGTTGAAGAGTGTCCTTGTCCTCTGCCCGAATGAGACAAACATCCAGATAAGGATAAATTTGAATGTTTCTTTGTCTGCAAAATGCAATTACTGGTGCCAGGCACTTTGTAAAGACCCTGGGCGCAGCAGATAAGCCAAAGGGCAGTGCAGAGAATTGGTAATGCAAAAAGCCTGCTTTGAAGTGGAGGTATCTTCTGCAAGATTCCCTTATTGGGATATGCAGGTATGCCTCTTTTAAGTCTAGAGTTACCAACCAGGCATTCTTGCCTAGCATAGGCAGTAGCTGTTGTAAAGTTAGCATTTTGAATTTTGGAATGTCCAGGAACGTGTTGAGTATAGATAAGTCCAGAATTGGACGCCATGATTTGTCTTTTCTGGGTACCAGGAAAAGTCTTGAATAAAATCCTTGTCCTTTTTCCTTTTCTGGTACTGGTTGAATAGCCCCCGTATCCATGAGGGACATGACTTGCTTCTGGGCCTCTGCTTACTAGTTTGGTGGCAGATCTGGCCATCTGTTTGGAATTGGCAACGTGTGGAAATGAAATTTGTACCCCTGGGATACTATGTTTAATACCCACTTGTCCTGTAATTAAATGCCAATTTTGAGCATGAAGTGGTAGTTTTCTCCCCAAGGGGGCTGCCAAAAGATAAGTGCTTGGAGATGGCAGAGGAAAGTCATTGAGACTGCTTACTCTAGGGTTGTGCTTTGTTACCTCCAGATTTGGAAGTGGAGGCTTTGACCTGTATGATCCCTGTGATTGGTATCTGGAGCCTTTGGAGTGCCTGGGTTTGCCCTGAGTGGCTCTGTTGGACACAGGAAAGGACCAATTCTTAGTAGGCCAGTGCCTACTAAACCTGGGTGGCTACACTTGCAAGAAATCTTTTACAGTTTGCATAGATTTAGCTTCGTCTTCCATTTTCTTTAAAACCTCTTCTGCCTTATTACCAAACAGACTGTCATGCTGTAAAGGGGCATCCAACAATTTAGCTTTAATATGATCAGGCAGATTTTGCTCCTTGAGCCAGGCATGCCTTATCACAGATCCAGTTACGGCGGCCCTGCAAGAGGCCTCCAAGGAATCAAAACCACATTGCAAAGTATGCTTTCCAACTTGTTCTGCTGAATGCAATAAGTCCTGTAACTCTATTTTCCACACAATCAGAAATCAACATAATTTTCTGTTTCAGTAAGGCCATAACATGCTGTTGATATTTAAGCATATGAAACTGGCAGTTTAAAGCCCTGACTGCCAAGGTTGCAAATGTATAAACTTTCTTACCCCATCTATCCAACGCCCTGGAATCTCTATCAGAAGGGGTAGGATTTTTGGCTGTAGAACCCTTAACACCCTTGGGACCTTGAGAAATAGTCTCAGGATCAGCAGCAGGATTTTTGAAAAGAAATTTGTGGGAGTCAGGAACCCTGTAATATCTGTCTGGCTTACTAGGAGCTGGAGGCAGGGAATCAGGAGTCATGCTTGATTCCGAGAACACATCATCAACAATGTCTAATACAGGAGGTATTGCCAAAGGCCTATGCTGAGGAAGAAGAAGAAAATCCCTAAGCCTCTTTTTTGATTCTGAGAAGTCCTGACTCTCCCAGAGAAAATGTTCCCTTAAAGTATGCAAAGTCTCTCCAAAAGAGTAATCCTCAGAAGGAGAAGCAGATGGGATGGATTCCTCTGCATCAGGGTCCTCATAGGGAGGAATAGAAAATTCCTAATCAGAAGAGGAATCAGAAGAAATGGAAACCTGATATGAAGATTTATAATCAATGCCTTGCCTAGGCCTCTTAGTGGGGGGGTTGGGAACCCCTGATCAAGGTAATTAAATCCTCAGCCATTTTGATCATTTGTTTTTAGGCATAGAGGCCTGAGCACGTGGCTCATATGTCAGTTTTTTAGACATAGAAGTTGGTTTTAGCCTTGTTTTTGTTGATAGCGTTGGTTTAATATAAAAATGTTGAGGCCTGAAAACACCCTCAGAAGCCGGTGCCTGCCCAGCAGCTCTGAACCCATCCAAGGGAGAGACATCCACAGGTTCAATACTTGCAGAATCTCACGGCATACCGGACTCGGAATGGGTCTCGGTAGAGGCCTGCAACTCAAATGTAGTGGGTATCAGGGGCTGCGAAAGCACCTCACTGAGTACCGGTGAACCGGCGACTGGCTTAGGAGAAGCTTTGTCGTCGGTTTTGGACCTCGACAGTCTGTCTCTGTCTTTTTCCTTGTGTTTTTTGTGAACTCCGGTAGTCGGATTGCTAACCGACGACATTTCAGGGTAGTTAAATCTTGAACCAAAATATTTAGAAGCAAAAATAAACCGATGCTTAATAGTGCATTGGTTAAATTTAGCACAAAACCGACAGCAAGGCACGTTGTGATCAGGGCCTAGGCAAGGAATACAGTACAAGTGAAAATCCTTATGAGTATTTGCTTCCCACATGTAATCCAGTTATTAACTTTTACTGACATCGGTAAGGAGCAAGAAAAAGTTTCCCCAACTGGGTACTTAGCTTTAGTTTGAAGACTTTGGTTCTGAAACTCGAAAACGAAAATTTCAGGAGTCTGCCAACCGGCACTTGAGAACTGCTTTTGCTTCGGGCACTACGCGGCAAGAAAGACTGATTAAAATGGCGTCAGCTGCATGTTTTATACCCCTGATGTCATGGAAGAAGAGACAGCAACCAACGCAGGACCCAAGACTTTGTTATTCAGGCCGACTGAGGGCAACCTGCCAGCAGATTACCCAAATGTAATGACTGCAACAGTGAAACACGAAGAACATCTTACTTTGAGTTTACTTGTAACACCTTTGGTAAAATTACAGTCAATGTATTTTGGGGGTACATATGACTGAAATACTTGGAGAAATATATTCAAGGAATCCTGGTTGTTTGACAATTTTATCAGACAACTGTCAAGTTCCTCAGGACGGTAAACAAACAAAAAAAAAGTGAAAGCACTAATTATGAAGTGGGATACAAATATGGAAACTTTGAGGGAAGGAAAACGCATCAACATGGGAGTAAAGTCATCAACCAGTATGAGTAAAATGGAACAGCAAAGGCAAATCAAAAGAAAAGCAAATGCTTAATGACAAAGAAATGATGATAAAATTATATCAAAAGCTGCAGCTAAACATTAAGTTAAACACAAATTCTAGTAATACCAAGAAATGTTAGAGATTATAATGGACATGATGGGGTAAATGAAACAATAGGAAGAAAGCACTGAAAATTATAGGTATAAAAGGAGTTATGTAAACAGTGGACCGAATGATACTGACAGAGGTCGTGACCCCCTAATTAGTGTCATAAAACAATGGGGAAAAGAAAAAACAGATGTTGACAATGAAGTCAAGATGGGGACGATGCTGTAGATACTTACATGAGAAGCAATAACAGTAAGTTCCTTTGATGGTGCAACACTACACAAAAACTTAACCTGTAATTGTGAAAAAAATGAGTACTGAGACGTGGAGGATATACTTCGAATCTGACCAACACAACATATAAATGATCTACACTGACAGTACATTGAAGGAATATTTTGTGCAACTTGGGAAAATAATGGGAAGTTTTTTTGCAAAGCAAGTCAGAGATCATTCTGTTTGAAAATCTTATAGGTTAAATGGATTAGACAATCACCAGATGCAATGGGATGGGGGCAAGGACTGCCATATTCACATAACAAAAGACTTTAAAAATACTCATACAGCAATGTTATGTGAAAAACAATGACAAGGTAGACACATGATAAAGGTGCTGAATGGCAGGATGAAAAAAATACGTTCAATGAGACCCTTTTCTCCTGCTGGAATGATTTCTTGATTAAGTACACATTCTGGCATTAGTTTTGAGAGGAACTTTGGGTTTACACACAGACGAAAATTAGTCAAACAGAAAGCCAGAAAAGATATCTAAACTTAGAGGTGAAGCTTTGAAATTCTGCATGGTAAGGTGATGGTGATGGTGACTGATTTCTCGATAGGTTCTGTTTTCCAATAAATCAATCACAGGCAAAGGAGCTCATGACTCTCAGCTGTCTCTCAGGAGCTAGGATTACAGATGGGGATAAGGGCACACAAGGCCATGAAGCATTCAAAATACGAGTCAGATCTCGTCAGTGCTCATACTGGGGTGAACTATCTTAGGTGGTTCACTTTGGAGGAAATGTAGAGAAACACAGTGGAGCTTTCATCATATATTCTTATGGAGAGTAATGTCTTGTGTTGTGTAACATTCTGCCAATGCCTAAATACAAATCTACCATCACTGGCTTCAATGACTGGCTACATTGTTTGCGTCTTTCTGCTTTTCCCGGTTAGGGGTCGGCACATGCGGAACTCCGGTCCACTAATGATTGGCAGTAGATTTTTACGTGCCGAGTTGCCAGCCCTGCCGCACAACCTTCAACGAAGGTATGCCCATTCACGCATGTCTCCACACAGAAGATGCTCTAGCTCAGAATCGAACAGGACAGCGTCTTACTGTGAGGCGACAACACTACAGCGGCACCACCACCGCAGTTTGGTGTTATTCTACAGGGATGCAGTTTGTGACAGGCTGGGAGACCATGGAAGAAAGACCTCCTCTGCTTCACAAGTGATAGACTGTACCTGTCCTTCAAAGGTTTTTGCATACTGGTAAAAAAAAAAAAAAAAAACTTCAACTACCCCTCCATTAACTGGGAAAACTACTCATGTACCAATACACTTGCCCAGCGTTTCCTGGAATTTATTAATTCCAGTGCCCTGGACCAGCTCATTCTTACCCCCACTAGAGGTAGCAACATTCTTGACCTGGTCATTGCTAACATGGGTGACCATTGCTCTACACTGTCAACCCCTCCCTGGGTAGATCTGACCACAAACTAATCACCTTGGAAATCCACCCCCCCCCCACAAAGGTAACCACCATGAAAAACTTCGTTAAAGCTAACTTTGGGCTCCTAAACCAGAGGTGGCTAACTTCACGGCACCCATGCAAATGGAAATCAGTTTCATGACTGCCGAATCATACACCAATGCACTGTAAAAACACGTACACAAATGCATGGATCTCGCCATACCCAACAGAACCAAGACACTCTCCTCCAAAAAAATGAAGCCAATCTGGTGGTCCCTTGCTATAAACAAACTCTACAGCAGGAGGAGGAAACTGATGTAGAATAAGGTGAAGTCCCAATACTGAAAAAAATCCCTTATCAGCCTCAACAAAAAGATGAGATCCCTCATCAAATCCTCTAAAGCTAGCTATGAAAAGAGAATTGCAGCAGATAGTAAAGACAACCACAAGGCCTTCTATAGTTATGTAAAGAATCTCCACTGCAATACTCAAATTTGCTCTGAGCTACTGCACAATGATACCTCTTATACCGAACCAACAGATATTGCCAATATACTGGCCGACAGGTTCAGTGCCAACTTTACACCTCCCTCCCCCCAAGGGACCAGTCACAATATCAGTAGATTGCCAGGCAACCAGTATTACTGTTGCAAAGGTTACAACAGCACTGTCCAAGGCCAATACAGCTTCTATGGGACCTGACAATATCCCTGGCTGTGTTCTACATGAACTACAGAGTGAACTGGCACCACACCTGTGTGCCCTGTTCAATCACAGCCTCACCTCAGGCTTTGTCCCTACTGAACGGTGCACTGCTATAGTCAACCCTCTCCACAAAGGAGGAGCGACTACAGAGCCTGGGAACTATCGGCCCATTAGTCTGACGTGTATGACATGCAAAGCTATGGAATACATCATCATCAAGGACCTAATAAACAAGGATATAGGGAATCTCCAAACTCTGGATCCCACACAGTTTGGTTTTGTGAAGGGTAGATCATGCCTGCTCAACTTGGTCAACTTCTTTGAGTCAGTCACCAGAGCTGTGGATGAAGGAAAGGTGGTTCATACAGCCTACCTTGATCTGGCCAAGGTCTTTGATACCATTCCTCACTCAGGAATCATAGAAAAACTCATTAAGCTAGGCATCAACCCCTATATCACTAGGTCAGTTGCAAACTGGCTCACAGGTAGAACCCACATTGTGAAAGTAGCTGACTCCAAGTCAGACTGCTGACCAGTCATGAGTGGAGTCCCAAAGGGTTCGGTCCTGGTTCCCTCCTGTTTGGTATCTACTTCTCTGAAGTCCAGGCCAACACGAAGGGACTCTGGCTGACAAAGTTCGCAGATGATTGCAGGTTGGGAGCTATTATTAACTTCCCGAGTAATGCTGACATCCTACAGAAAGGCCTCGCTGAGACCAATGACTGGAGTCAGAACCATGGCCTTAAGCTTTGGGAAAAACTCGGTTCCCATGAATTACCACATTGATGGTAGTCCATTGAACACAGAAGGTGTTATAAGAGATCTGGGAACACAGCTTGACAGCAACCTCTCTTTTGACCATCACATTGACACTGTGATCAGAAAGTCCTTCTATGTGGCACATCTCATTACTAAGGGCTTTGCATCCAGGAAGAAAGAGGTCATTGTCTCCCTCTACTCTTCCCCTAATTAGGCCAATCACCGAGTACAATGCCCCATTTGGCATGTACCTCACTATATACCTGCAACAACTGGAGAGGCAGCAAAAGTACCTCACAAAGAGGATCCTAGGCCTTAAACATTTGTCCTATATGGAAAGACTAGAAAAACTCCAACTATTCTCTGTCATACCACCTACTTACAGGCATTCTCTGCTTGACTTACAAAGCCATCTCTGACCCAGCTCTGTTAGAAATGCTGCAATTAAAGAAATCCCAGTCCCTCCACACCACATGCTCCAGAGACCTCAACCTCATTACCACAATCAACAGAACATGCTGGAGGGACAGGTTCATAACCCAGAGACTGCCCTTGTTATGGAACAGACTTCCCATACATGTCAAGCAGAGCACTGCACTGGCCCTCTTCAAGAGAGATCTTAATGAGTGGATGGGAAATACAAAATTCACCCCAGGGATCACTCCAGTGGCTTTACTCGACAGAGGCACTGGGAACTAAGGTCGGGTGGCATGATGCCAGGGTAATCCTATCGGCTAGGCTTGTAAAGGTCCCAGGATCATTAGCCTAGTACACAACTATGAACTTTTCAACCCCAAAGTGTCTTTTCAGCACAAGTAAAATACCTAGACATTCCAGCCTAACAAATTCCACTCTACCAGTTGTCAGGGTGGCTCTGCTCAACACATAAAGCCTCAGAGGCAAGCCATCAAACTTGGAAACTTCCCCTTTACAAGAAAAACATATACATATGTGGAAAACGTCACATTTATCAGGAACATATACATATCTGAATGGTTACTGAAACCTGCTTCCAATGTATGGAAGCACTTCTAATCTGGTGTTCAAAGTTTATCACTAATTCAAAAACATTAATAGTAGAAGGAGAAGATCCATATTTATTACATATCTCATAGCTGTGTGTCATATCCCAAGTGTCCTGAAACTTAATTTAGTTCAGTTCTGAGTCACTCTCGATAAAACACATTTTTAACTTTATCAGTGTAATTACAGTTCCCCATTATGCTCCTGGAAGAATATACTGAATAAAGATGCTTCACCAGCTGAAAATTAAACCAATCACATTTTTACTAAGAGACTTCTTCTTCTTTCTGCTTTTTCCCGGTTAGGGGTCGCCACAGCGGATCACCTGTCCGCTCATGATTGGCAGTGGAGTTTTACGGTGCCAAGGTGCCAGCCTGGTGCCCAACCTTCCACAGAAGGCACATCCACTCACACCTAAGTCCTATTTGGAGTGTCCAATCCACCTACAGCATGTCTTTGGGATGTGGGAGGAAACCCATGCGACCACAGGGAGGACATGCAGACTCCGCACAGAAAGCACCCCAGCCGAGAATCGAACCGGAGAACCTCTTGCTGTGAGGCGGCAACGCTAACTGCTGCACCACCATGGTAGCCCATTTTTACTAAGAGACTAATTACCCAAATATCAACTACCCCACCTACATTCAAACAGCTGTTATAGCCAGGCTTGCTTAGACCTGTGATCTAGACAGATGGAGTCCAGACTGTGACCCAGGTGGCCAGGGTTCAATTATCAGCCCCAGTATGTAACAGCCAGGTAGGGAGGCGTAGCAGTGAAGAGGGATGGCCTGTTCTCTTCTGCGAGAGTGTAGGTGGGGAGGAATACACACACAGAGGTGTATATTAGGTGGTGTGATTTCCCTGCTGGACACCAAGTAAACACCGGTCATGTTTCCAGGGGAGGGACAGGACTCCATTGAGGGAATGTCACTTGTGGAACTGAGGGGACATCCTCTGCAGTCAGCCCACTGCAAGTCCCTCCCCAGTGCTTTGTCGAGAGTGTGCAAAACACAGGTCTGCAAAAACAAAAAAGATCTCAGCCCACTCCCCTGCTGGGTATCTGAATAATGATTCCTTCCCAGTTAATCCTCACCCCAGTAATGGGAAACAAATAGGCCAACTGACCGGGGGAGATCTAGCTAGACGAGGAGGGTGAGAAGACAGCAAAAAATAACTATCCAGGCCTTTAAAGGTACTATCAATTCCAGATTCCTAAATTCAACTGTTACTCTCCCTACCTACCAGGGTCCTAAAACTCCTAGAAATTGTCTTAACTAATTCATTGTTCTTTACTTAGTCCCACAAGCATTCCTTTGTCTAGTTAAATTAGATCATTTAGTCATCATCTTCTGCCTCAAGACAAGCTTCCCTACTCCCAGTAATCAATCTACATTCAGAGACTTCAACAAAAGCACATATTAAATTTTAAGTTTTTCACAAAAACATAAATGATTCAGTCATCTCAAATCCCGGATCACTGACATCCCAACCACAGGAATCCTATTAAATTAATGCACAGAGAAAAATGTCCCTTTCCATCATAAGCAAAACAATAAAAATGTCAAACATCCAGTTTGGTGGAATAAGATAATGTACATTTTACAAATTGTGTCCCCTCCCAGATAAACCAAATGCTAAGGCCTGTGTAGAAGTTGACTGCTGACTGGTCTCGACAAAGGCCTGCGCCACCAACTCAGTCACAGAAGGGGCCTGCGAAAGTGCCTCGCCTTCTTCATCGATCATGGGCCATCAAGGACTGGCTGAAGGAGAAAAGTTGTCGTCTGAGTCCCTAAGCCTGGGTCTTTCTTTCCTTATCCTTCTTATACTTAGGGAGCTCGACCTCGGGATGACTGGTGGTTGCCATCAGGCATTACAAAGTAGATTGGAGACTAAGGTGCCTAGATAAGATCTCAGCCCTAAGCCTAACCGTCCTAGAATTGAATAGTGCACAGAAATGACAACTTGGAATGTTGTGATCTGGGCCTAGACAGGTGACACACACAGTGAATAGACGTCTCATTGTGGGATTTGCTTACCGCAGTGGAGACAATTCTTAACCTTATCTGACATGGGTTAAAGCAAGAAAAAAAGAGCTCCCCAACAGGGTACTTAGCTTTTAGATGGCTTCCCTCTGGCGTAGACCGACTGACGCACTGAAATAATGCCTCGGGCAACAACTGCAAGAAAAGGCTGATATCATGGCATCAGCTGGCTGCCTATATACCCAAGTGTACTGAGCTCAGATAGGACATCATACAGGACATCTGCCAGCCTAAGGAGTAGGGAGATTTTTACTCTGGTGGTCAGGCCTGTGATGAAGGGAGATACTGCTAGGAAAGCTTTTTGTAAATTATAATATGTCATTTGTGAATATCAACATGATTGATACTTGTGTTACAACTGTATTAGAACTGTATGTCATGTGTATATCAAACTGGTTTAAATAGACATGTGTTGAAAAGGTATTTTATAAAAAGTTTGTGTTTGAAATGCATCCACAGTGTGCCCTGCTGGAAGAGAACAGAAAAGTACATGCACTATTGTTGCTCTCTAAATATATATATAGATATATATATATATATATATCTATATATATATATGTATGTATATATATATATATATATATATATATATAAAGATATATATATATATATATATATATATATATATATATATATTTTTTTTTTTTTTTAACAGTGGACACTGGAATACAGGAGGTTAATTTCAGTCCAGCAAATGTTAGGAAAATAGCTCAAATTAAATAACTTTATAAGCTACGCAATAAAAGATGGCATCTTTTACTTTTCATTGCAGCTTGAGAGACAGAGTTTCTGCTGAGAGGCTTTCTGTATTGTCTTCGAAGTGAACTAATTTCTTTGGAGTGAACTAATTACTACCTCTGAAAGCATGAAGGAGTGCAAATTGTTTTATGACTTCCAACATCTGTCAAAGATCTGAGGTCTATGTATTTTCACAAGGTAGATGCTAAATACTTCCAACTTCCAGCTTCCAGCAGTGGGGTTTTCATCTGGGAACTGGAGTCAGATGACAAGAAATGATGTCATTCTGCAAGCTATCCCAGCAGTAATACTGTAGATATTAATTTGAGAAGTCTCTTAGTGAGACACAGCATTTTGTATTCTGTCTTGGACCGGACAACAACTAGAAGATCCATTCACCTCATCTGCCTTGCTCTAATGAAGCAAGTTTCTAGGGTATAGTAATTCTCTTAGATATAGTCAGAAATATACTGAAGCTTAGTTAAGATATTTTTCTTTCTTTATTTGAGACTGTCATGGAATGTTGTTTTAAATATTTCCTGGGGTTTTGAACTCCGATGTCACTGTGAATATATATATTTAGTATTGTCTTGTTCTTTGATTATTTACTGCAAAATATATTTAAACATTTTATTCTGTCTGATCTGTGTAGAGATATTTCAGTTTTGAGAATACTCTCATATTTATTTGGTGACACTGTGTGGGCCACTCCTAATACCCTTGCTCTTGGTCAGACTACCATTTGTATTAATACTATCACGCAGTAAGACTGAAGACCCTTTGTAAAGGGCCTTCATGCCCTATAGGCCTTATATCCTATGTAGGAGGGCCAGTCTGAAGGAGATTGGAGACTGTAAAGTGGTGGCAGGGGAAAGTGTAGTTAAGCAGCATAGAATGGTGGTCTGTAGGATGATGTTGGTGATCAAGAAGAGGATGAGGAGTGTGAAAGCAGTGCCAAGGATTAAATGGTGGAAGTTAAAAAAGGGTGATTGTGAAGTGGAGTTTAGGGAAGAGTTAAGACAGGCAGTGGAGAGTTACTGGATAGCTGGGTCACTACAGCAGAACTAGTAAGGGAAACTGCTAGAAAGGTGCTTGGTGTGACATCTGGACAGAGGAAGGAGGACAAGGAGACCTGGTGGTGGAATGAGGAAGTACAGGAGAGTATACAGAGGAAGAGGCTGGCGAAGAAGAAGTGGGATTGTCAAAGAGATGAAGAAAGTAGACATGAGTATAAGGAGATGAGGCGCATGGCAAAGAGAGAGGTGGCGAAAGCTAAGGATAAGGTGTATGGAGAGTTGTATGAGAGATTGGACACTAAAGAGGGAGAAAAGGACCTGTACCGATTGGCTATATAGAGGGACAAGAGCTGGGAAAGATGTGCAGCAAGTAAGGGTGATAAAGGATAGTGAGGGAAAGGTACTCACAAGAGAGGAGAGTGTGTTGAGTAGATGGAAAGAGTATTTTGAGAGGCTGATGAATGAAGAGAATGAGAGAGAGAGAGAAGGTTGGATGATGTGGGGATAGTGAATTAGGAAGGAGGAAGTAAGGACAGCTATGACGAGGATGAAGAATGGAAAGGCTGTTGGCCCAGATGACATACCCAATGGAAGCATGGAGGTGCTTAGGAGAAATGGCAGAGGAATCTTTAACTAGATTGTTTAATGAAATTTTGGAAAGTCAGAGGATGCCTGAGGAGTGGAGAAAAAGTGTTTTGGTACCTATCTTTAAGAATAAGGGTTATGTGCAGAGCTGCAGTAACTACAGAGGGATAAAATTGATCAGTCACAGCTTGAAGTTATGGGAAAGAGTAGTAGAAGCTAGGTTAAGAAGGGAGGTGATGATTAGTGATCAGCAGTATGGTTTCATGCCAGGAAAGAGCACTACAGATGCAATGTTTGCTCTGAGAGTGTTATTGGAGAAATACAGAGAAGGTCAGAAGGAGTTGCATTGTGTCTTTGTAGACTTGGAGAAAGCATATGACGGGGTGCCTAGAGAAGAGTTGTGGTATTGTATGAGGAAGTCGGGAGTAGCAGAGAAGTATGTAAGAGTGGTACAGGATATGTACGAGGGTAGTGTGACAGTGGTGAGGACTGCAGTAGGAGTGACAGATCCGTTTAAGGTGGAGGTGGGATTACATCAAGGATCAGCTCTGAGTCCTTTCTTATTTGCAGTGGTGATGGACAGGTTGACAGATGAGATCAGACAGGAGGCCCCGTGGACTATGATGTTTGCAGATGACATTGTGATCTGCAGTGAGAGTAGGAATCAGGTTGAGGAGACTCTGGAGAGGTGGAGATATGCTCTAGAGAGCAGAAGAATGAAGGTCAGCAGGGCTAAGACAGAATATATGTGTGTAAATGAGAGGGAGGGTAGAGGAATGGTGAGGATGCAGGGAGTAGAGTCGGTAAAGGTGGACGAGTTTAAGTACTTGGGTTCAACAGTTCAGAGTAATGGTGAATGTGGAAAAGAGGTGAAGAAGAGAGTACAGGCAGGGGGGAATGGGTGGAGAAGAGTGTGAGGAGTGATTTGTGACAGACGGGTACCAGCAAGAGTGAAAGGGAAGGTCTAACAAGAGGGTAGTGAGACCAGCTATGTTATTTGGGTTGGAGACAGTGGCAATGACAAAAAGGCAGGAGTCAGAGCTGGATGTGGCAGAGTTAAAGATGTTAAGATTTGCACTCAGTGTGACTAGGATGGATAGGATTAGGAATCAGTATATTACAGGGTCAGCTCATGTTGGACAGTTTGGAGACAAAGCAAGAGAGACGAGATTGCGTTGGTTTGGACATGTGCTGAGGAGGGATGATGGCTATATTGGGAAAAAGATGCTAAGGATGGAGCTGCCAGGTAAGAGGAAAAGAGGAAGGCCTAAGATAAGGTTTATGGACGTGGTGAGAGAGGACATGCAGGCAGTTGGTGTGACAGAGCAAGATGCAGAGGATAGGAAGATATGGAAAGAGATGATCCGCTGTGGCGACCCCTAACGGGAAAAGCCGAAAGATGATGATGACGCAGTAAGACTGGACACCCTTTGTAAAGGGCCTTAATGTAGCTGGCAGGAGTGACTGGTGGCAGTAATAACTACCTTATAGTTTGGGCAGAAGGGGCCACAGCTAGCAAACCTGTGCCAACTTTTCCCAGGTGTGTGTGTGTGTGTGTGTGTGTGTGTGTGTGTGAACTACTTGGGCAGGGACATGAAGCACTGGTTGGACAGAGAAGGTGCTGGATTTCTGGGCTTGGTCAATCAGTTGAGATCTCAACTCTATAGCTGTGCCAGTGGGAGTCTTATTGGGGATCTGGAGAAAGAGGGAGAAACCAGCCCCACACTGAATGTGGTCTCTGTGTGCTCTTAAGGGAAAATGCACTTGATGCAGAGAGCTGTATCTGGAAACATTGTGTTTGTCTGTGCACTCATAATACACCCAGTGAACATTCCCCCACTTTTGCCAGTGGTGAAGATTGAGACTCCTTGATTACTGGTTCAGTGGTGGGTTGTCACGGGGCCAGCCAAGGGTTTTCATGGCAGGAAAGCCCAGAAGTCAGGACTGCAACTGTAAAACATGAAGAACATCTAAAAATAAGATGATAAGCACCAAGGTGGTCTAAGAGGAATAAGACTATGAGCTAACGAACTTCTACCTGTTGTTCAGAGTTTGATTTCCTTGGCTTCATTCTCCCACTGTGAGACTCAGAGCAAGTCACTTAATCAGAAAGTGCTTTTGGACAAAGGGGAAATTGGGCTAGGCTCCTCAGTGGTCTCCTGTACCACATGCCCAGTAACTACTTATTAGCTATGTATGTATATATGGTTCCCTATTAGAAGCCTGAAACACTATAAGCCTGAAAGCCAAAATCCTGAAAACTATAGACTGAAAATGCAAAATCTCGAAAGTGCAAAATCCTGAAAACACAAAATGGACATACTGACGTCATTGTGGCTTTGCTATTGTTAGCCCTGTGGTTTTAGGTCATGCGTTGGGTCCAGGTAAGTGTGCGGTTGGTTTTATGTTAGGGTTAGGGGCGGTTTAAGTGAGTTAGGGTTAGGGCGCAGGTTAGGCATGTATGCAATAGTGACAAATATTGGGGTTAGGGGCGGTTTAAGTGAGTTAGGGTTAGGGCGTGGGTCAGGTGAGTGTGCGATAGTGACGGACCTTAGGGTTAGGGTTAGGGTCAGGGTCAGTTGGTAGATATTAGTGTCTTTATAGTGACATATTAGCATTATTTGTGTTTTCAGGATTTTGACTTTCAGGATTTTGCACTTTCGAGATTTTGCATTTTCAGTCTATAGTTTTCAGGATTTTGACTTTCAGGCTTATAGTGTTTCAGGCTTCTAATAGGGAACCGTATATATATATATATATATATATATATATATATATATATATATGTATGTATGTATGTATGTATGTAAAATCCTCAATACCACCCTGCCAAGTTCTGAACTCACTGTAAGTGGTACTACCTACAAAGAACCAGAATCCAGAGATAACACCTTCATTAATAAATTCAACTCTAATTTAATTCCACTTATTATGCCTTCTGCCACCACACCAGCTCAGGCTAACCCCCTCATCAAGTCTCAAATACCCTCTCCAAAAAAAATCCCCTTGGGGACATACAACCTAGCCAGCTGTAATCACCACCTAGCCAAAACATTCCTAAACATCTTCAGTGAATGTCTGCTCTCAACATATCTACCTAAAGAATGAAGAAATTACATATTCGTCCTCCCTCATAAAGGCAGCTCCTCCACTGACCCAGGTAAATATAGCCCCACATTAGTTTCACTAGCCTTTTTTTACTTAAACACCATTATTGAATTATCACTTGTGAGAGAGGCACATTTACATTTATATCAAAGTACTCAAACTGTATTAAGTTCACAATTAAACATCATACTTCACATATATTGCTATACATCATATAACCTGTATAAATTATTCAATTCCTGCCTTTTTTTTGTTAAACAAGAACTATCTTTATTAAACTATCACTTACGACATAGGCAATCATACATTTATGTAAATGAAAACAAACCACACCGACACAATCCTAGCTGCAATTATTTTACATCACAAACCATACTCACATACTTCCAGTTGCAAATACCATACATCACTTATAATCTACCCAGTCATTTTCACTTAAACATTACAAAGCTCATTCAAGATGCACCTTATTTTAAACCTCATTACTCCCTGTATGTATTATTCTCAGAATTCCCATTTTTACCTAGGTAGTTTGCTCCTACCGTTTTCTAAAGTTCTCAATTCCAGTTGTTTACCTCGGTTACTATATTCACCACTTCTAGTATAGTTGGTTTAGATTTTGATTTCCACTTTTTAGTAAGTTTTTTTTTTTGGCCGTAACCTTAATTAGACACAGCAAGGTCGTACCACGTCGAGGCAATTCTGATTCTGTATCATAGCTCAGAAAAATCATCTCCCTTGTCACACAAATCTGCCCATTCAGCATCTCCAACAGTGCATCTCGAAGGGAATCCTTAAAGTCCAGAAGATGCTCGCAGGTACGACTGGTGCAAACGGCCAAAAAAAAAAATCCTGTAATTCAAAAAAAACGGCCAGCATCAAAGTGTATTAAGCACACATATACTTTATTAACTTAAAGTGGCTCCACCAATATCATACCGGTTTTGGCATCCTGCCTTCTTCAGTGATAAAGACATGTAAGCAGACACCATAAGCATTTATACAAATTAATTCATTAAATAAATCCATCTTCCTGTTACATCATATCCTTTAGGGACAAAAACTAATACCACTGAATTATAGTTGATCATTAAGAGCAGGAGAAAAAAAAGACCCCCTAACTTAATTATCCACCTCTTCTCTTTTCTAACGTGAATTCTATCCCCCACTTATTATCATTTAAATACTGTACAAACTCCAAAAAATAATGCCTGTCCACTCGCCACACCATCCAACAATCGTCTAAAAATCTCCATCAAATGTCTATCTCATTCAGATAAATGTTGTGGGTGTCATTATATATCAAATGCTCCTCCAAATACACCATAACAATATCAGCATATATGGGGGCAAATGACACACTCATCGCTGTACCTTGTGTCTGCCAGTAACACTCCCCTTTAAAAATAAAAAAACATTTTTGGATAGGACATGTTCGGCCATACACACCAGTAGTGTATTGAAACCAGCTTGATATATATCAACCCTTTCTAACCAGTATTCAAGCGTCTCTAGGCCCCCTAATGGGGCATATTGGTGTAAAAATCCTACCATCCAGTGTACAAAGAAGCCAAGTGGGTTCCAATTCTGTATCAGATAGGATTTTCAAGAACTGTGTAGTATCCTGTATCCTAGCCCTTATGAATTTCAATAGTGGTTTTAAATATTTTGTCAAAAAGGCATACAGTGGTTCTGTCAAAGATCCTATACCTGAAACAATAGGCCTTCCTGGAGGTTTATCCAAACTTTTGTGCCTCTTAGGTAATAAATACAGATGATGCTTTTTGGCGTCACCCACCATCAAGTGTTGCATGACCGAATCCTTAATGATTCCCTGTTCCACCGCCTGTTTAAGGAACAAATCAATGTCCTTCTTAAAGCTCATGGTAGGGTCAATGGGCATAATATTTCCATGTAGCCATTGTACTTTTTGTAAGTTCATGTACAGGTCAATGTTCTAGTAAAAACACCGGCCAAGTCTACGATACAAGATTCTTTGCTAATTGTGGAACTGACTGGGTGATATATTTGGCCACTTGCACCTGCTCAGCATTCTATATAGGTCAAACTTCCTGTCTCTTACATATTTCCATGTCTGAACATTTTAGTGATATACGGAGCAAGCAATTAACCAATGCTTTATACAGACATTGTGCCTCCCATAATGCTGCCAAATTTTATTTTATGATCATTGATAAAATCGAGGGGGATAGAAGCAAACTTGGCTGGCATTCTATTTTAAATAGAAAAGAAAAGAGATGGATAATTAAGTTAAGGGGTCTTTTTTCTCCTGGTCTTAATGATCAACTATAATTCAATGATATTAGTGTTTGTCCCTAAAGGATATGATGTAACAGGAAGATGGATTTATTTAATTATTTTGTATAAATGCTTATGGTGTTTGCTTACATGTCTTTATCAGTGAAGAAGGCAGGATGCCAAAAAACGGTATGATGTTGGTGGAGCCACTTTAATTTAATAAAGTATATTTGTGTTTAATACACTTTGGTGCTGGCTGCTTTTTTGAATCCTTAAAGTCTACCAACTCACCACACTCCCACAAAATATGTTTCCAATTACCTCTTTCTTCCGTGTCACACCTCCAACATTTGCTGCCTACTTGAGGAAAAATTCCATGGAGTCTACTTAGGGTATAAAAATGTCTATGTAAACATTTCCAAACAAAAATCCTAAATCTTCTAGATTTTGTTACATATTTGGGACACATACACACACATATCCTCCATTTGTTTCTTTGTGAACTGCTTATCCAATCTCTCTTCCCAATCCTTTCTAACCTCCTCTGACTGATTCTTATAGTTATCATGCAATATTTTATATGTTCTACTAATTATTCCTTTTTAATGGCAACTTCTGTTCTAGAGTCTAATAAAAATTCTACTAGTGCTGTTCTTTCATTCAGGATTCCCATATTTCTTTCTCTTTGCCTGTACTCTGACATCAATCCTTGATAGGTAAGGCAATCTCTAATCTGCAGTCCAAATAAATTATTGGCGTCTTCCCGTTCAATCATCTTACCCTCTCTAGTTATTTGCTCTTAATATCTTGGTTCCTTTGCCAGTTTTCTACAATAAATTGCAGTCCCCTATTGTCTATATCCGTAATTGCAGTCATCTCTATTGGCAGAATCTCCTTTCTTCATTCTTGTGTTGGTTTAGTTCTTAGGATACTTTCTGCTACTTTATAAATATAATATTCTGTATGATTATTATTACCCTTAAAAGCCTGCATCCAAAATCCCAGTCTCTCCTTGTTTCTTGACCTTCCCCGTTTCATCATCCCTTTCCATTTTGATTTATAGTTTTCTGCTTGTGCTATGTATAGGAGTCATCTTAACTGTGTAACTCTGAAATACCCCTTCAAGTCGGGTAATCCCAATCGGCCCTGTTCTACTGGAAGAATCAGTTTATCCCTCTTGACTCTTGCTATCTTTCCCTCCCAGATAATGTCTTTCAGCTCTTTATTAATTGCTATCCACAACTTCTCCTCTGGTGGATAAAAATATGCCTGATCTGTGTACAAGACTAATGGGAATAAAAACATTTTAACTGCTTGTATCTTACTATCCATATCCATATAACAAAACTTCCATTTTCTCAGTGTTTGTATTATCTTTTGTTTAGTCTTTTCCCACATATCCTTAGCTGCCACACCAGAATCATTTTAATCCATACTCATAAGTACTTCATTTTATCATGTCCCTATAAATATGGATATTGCTGAACCAATTCTTTGCTTTATTTTAGCTTCATTAATTTTGTATCCCAAAAAGATTTGAAACTGTCTCAGAATGTTCCATAACACTGTAATGTCTCTTTCTGGTTTTGTCAGGTATAAAATAATAACATCTGCAAACAGAGCCAGCTTCTCTTGACTACCATACCAATTATACCTTTGAATTTCTGAGTCCCTTATTTTCTTTGCCAATGGTTCTAAATATAATGCAAATAACAAAGGGGAAAGAGGACACCCCTGCCTGGCTTTTCTGCTGAAGCAGAAATTGTCAGAGAGGACCCCACCCACTTTAATTTTCGCCTCTGATCTCTCATACAGCCTCATAATCAACCTTATAATTTTTTTCAGGAAATACAAATGCTTCATTGCCCTGCTCATAAAGTCTCAGCTTACTCTGTCAAATGCTTTCTCTGCATCACAACCCACCAAGAACAATTGTACTTTCTTACATTCTGCTTCCCTCTGGATCATCAATGTTCTGTTAATGTTGTCAAATGTGTGCCTCCCCTCCACAAAACCACACTGATCCATATCTATCAAATTTAGCATGAACTTTGCCATTATTTTAGCCACTATAGACATGAACACTTTATAATAATGGTTTATTATTTAAACAGACCTATATGAAACTTATGAAACTGGATTTGATGAATCTTTACCCACTAAGTATTACAGCTACCACTGCTATTTTCCAGGATGTTGGTACTTCTCCTCCTCTTAAAATACTGTTAAAACAAAACCTTCCAAATCTTTATCATTTTTTCCCTCCTAGCTTCCATACTCCCACAGGAATATCATCTATTCTTTGGGACTTTCCTGTAGATTGGTTATACATCACAATTTTTATCTCCTCTCCTCCTATCCTAACCATTAGTAATTGAGCCTCATCTACCTCTAACCTTAGCATAATTAAATCTTCCATAAACATTTCCATTTGTATCTTTTCTTGATTTACATATTTTTCTGCTTAATACAGATATTCATAGAATTTCCAAAATATTTCTAATACCTCTACGGGATCTCGTTTCCTTCCTTGTTATAGGTTCCCTAAGCTTGGCAACAGCCCTTTCTTTCTGTTGCCTGAGTTGTCGTGCTAAATATTTTTGTGCTCTAGTGTTGTTATCAAAAAGCAGTTGCGTAACAGCAATCTTTCCAAACTCTTCAATATTACTGAGGTAATCCCTCATTTTCTGCTTACCATTCTGCAGCTGATCCTGTGAGATTTCCCCTATTCTGAAATACTTTGATAACATTTGTCAGTCCCTCTAAATGATTCTTGTTACTTCTTAACCATAGCTGCCTTTCTTTTATTTCCACTCTATTTTATACTCCTCCTTAATTTTATCCCACTCTATAGCTATATTTTCAAAAGTAATTTCTATTTGCTCAAGTAGCTCCTGAATAATCTCCACTACCCATTCCTTAAATTCATCTTTTCAACAGATAGGTGGGAAAGCACCAGTGTCTCATTTTTATTTCATTACCCTGTGTTTTTATTTTGTTTATTCTTGGCACATGATCTGAAATAGTCATTGGGTGTCAAGACCTTCAATTAAATGCACATTTGCCTGTGAAATGTAAATTCACTCTGAACTCCTACTACTGAATTCACATCTTCCATGCTAAATATTTTTATAAATTTCTTCAAAAATCTACCCTTTGTTATACTTTCCCATATAGGCCCCCCAGAGACATCTTTACTGCTGCAAATCAAACTCTAGTCCCCTACTATAAGTAATATTCCTTGCTGAAAACTGATTTCTCCCAGAATTTTTTTAAGCTCCATTATAGCAGTTTTATGTGGAGTATAAATACATGCCAATGTAAACCTCCTCCCTTGCCACTAGTCTCTTAGCACTAAAAATCTGCCATTATCTTTTTATCCTCTGCTATCACTGCTGGAGCTCCTCTTGTCATTAATATATGTACTCCTCTTTTCCTTTGTCCCAGGTGTTCTACTGAATAACCATCCTGAAAACCTTTCCTTATCAAATTCACATGTTCAGTTCTTTCCAAGTGTGTCTCCTGTAAATTAGCTATTTGCATGCTACATTTTTAATATAGTGTACTATTCTTTCTTTTTTGCATTTATATGCGAGTTCATTGTCATTTAAAGACATTACAGAAATCATCATTGTATTAAAAAGTTATCATTCCCACCTTTAACATACAACACCTTTTTTGTTAAATGTCTAGCTCCAGCTTTTGTGTTACATGCATACACTCTGTTTGACAGGTTGAACTTTTCTATAGTTGTTTCTTGTCATACCCATTTGAGCCCATGTCACATTTTACAAAATACTGGTTTACTGAAAGCCCTCAAAAATACCCCCCTAAAGCCTATGAATTTAATTTAATACTAACACACAAATTTAATACTAACACACAAAACTATGTACATCTTCCAATATTGAAGTTTTGCTCTCATAATAGAGAAACAAATGTTCCAAACTAACAGCTACACTTGCAGACTTGAGCTAACTTAAAAGAGAGGTTATCCATGCTAAAATGCAGTGTGCAGTTCTTCTACCAGGTGGTTGCTTTCAGAGAACATTATCTCCTAGCCAGTTTCTCTTCTTTCTTTCTTTTCATTTTTTTTAAATTTTCCCCAGCCAATCACTATCCACCAGACTGCAACCAATTTCTCTGTATCAGATTGTATCCATGGAGACGTGTGAACCAGTCAATTTCTCTTTCAGTTTCCATGGAGACATGAGGGGCATATACAGAATTGCTACTAAGCATATATTCATTTCCTAGAAAAAAAGACCCACAATATTCAATATTCTTTTTTCATTTACTTGCTTTCTCTTAAAACCTGTCACTAAATCAATCTAAGATCCTTAAGCCAGTCATCCCCCCCATGTAAGAATGGGGAAAAGCAAATTAATTTTTATTTTGTCATGTTCTTTTAACAAGGCTTTTTTAACATTGTAGTGCCTACATTTCTTAAAACTGAGCAAGAAGAGAGAGAGAGAATGGAGAAATAAAGGAAAAAAGAACAGCAGCAGATATTTATAATCTCCATTACTCTTACAATAACTGAGAATATTTTATAGCATGCAAAGAAAACCATGCACCACAAAAATAGTACTATTAAGAAAAAAGTTTTCTTTACTTACAGTTAATCTTCTCCCTTCTCTTCCTCTCCTCAAATCATTTTTTTCCCAAAAAATAATGACATGAAGAAGGACATATACTTTATAGCCCCTGACAAGTCCAACAAATTCTGAAAAAGTCCAATATTTCCAGATTTTCTTGTTCTGTCATATTTCACATATTACTGCATTGTAATCTTTACATTAAGTTACTGGTTTTATTACTGTTCATCTCCATCTCCAAAATACTGTCTCTGCTTAATTTCTAACATACTCTCAATTCTTCTAGTCAACTCTCATGATCCCTTCCTTCTCTCCAACATTTTCCATTGAAACAGTGGAAAAGGTTTCACAGGTACAGACTTTCTGTGGTCTTTATTACCAGAACAACAAGAAGCAGAATGTCCTTCTGTTTCTCAGCTCACTTTTTTGTTGGACAAACTTTTATATTTTCTCCTTGGCATGTAATTCATCAAAAACAATTTTATCCCTCCAAGGAAGAATACCATGAAGACAGCTGGGCGCAGAAGTTTGAATCTCACACCTGCATCTTGACATTCCCTGAAAAGTGGAATGAATTTACTCCTCTTCTGCCTGGTTGAGTAATTATTCTCCACACTCTGCCGTCTCCCACTTGTGGCATTTTGTCCTTCTGCCACAGTTTTTTTTAGAATACTCTCATTTTGCTGGTAGGATTGCATCTTTACTATTAAAGGTCTAGGTTGCTTTCTCATAGCCAGGTTTGGAGCATACACACTTTGTGCCTTTTCAACTAACACTTATTGCTGTGGAATACCAGTCCAGTTGTTTATTACTGCTTTTATAAAATTAAAGCAGTCTGTGCTTTCCAGCTTCTCTGGTACAGCTGAAAATCTTCAGTTTTCCATACGTGCTCTGTCCTCTAATTCTATTTTTTTAAACATCTCTTCCTGAGCAGTCTCATTCAGTCAGCCTTTTTACTTCAGCCACTGATTTTTGCAGCTTTATCACCTCAGCTGAATATCTGTTTAAAGCTTCTTCCATTTTTTCCAGCCTTTTGTTATTTGTGTTGACACACTCCATCAGTGTTTTGTTTATTTTAACCAGGTCTGTGTGCATTTGTCTTGCACCTTTCCTGTAGGTTACTGGAAGTTTTGTCTGGAAGTTGCATTGATTTTTTGCTGAATAGCTGCAGAACTTTCCCCAGTCTGTGTTTCTTCCTCACTTTTTGTAGCTGATTTTTTCCAGGTGCTCTGTACTTCTTTTTTTCCTGGCATTCAGGCAGTACACTTACTAGCCAGTACTGAAATTTACCCATAAACGCTAAAGTCTACTGGCCTTCTGTGTTGAGTTTCTGGTTTCACACACTGGGAGCGCTAGAGTCAAGTTGTTACTCAATGTGCAGCCATCTTGGAAGTCCTTAGTTAGTTTCACTAGCCTTATCTAAAAAGCCATGGAATGAATTACTTGGAACTATAGTCAATAAGACCATACAATATTTGCAGACTCTAGAGATTTCATAGTTTGGTTTTCTGAAGAGTAGTTAATGCATTCTTAATCTTGCCAGTATCTTCAAAAAGGGGCTTTCTATCTGTATTGCTTAACCATAATTATCCAAAATATTTCACACCATTACCAATTCTTCCATCACAAGTAACATAGCTCCACTAAGTATCAATGCTTCAGCAGCTTACTAGATTGCTGGTAATCAAACAAAACACACCTGATCAGAATAAATGGCATCATCTCCAAAAGCAAAACATATTTAGTGGTGCCCTTCAAAATTCTGTCCTAGGCGCTCTCATGTTTGGAATTTATTTTTCTAAAGTACAGGTAAATGCTAATTGTTTAACTAAATCTGTAGATGACTGCAAGCAAGTAATCTTCCTAAACTCCCCCCTGTTATTCTCTGACATTCTAAAATAGTAACCATTTTGCAAGTCAAATAATATTCTTCAAACACATGACATGTGAAGCCTCACTTTTGTAGAAGCAAGTATAAGATCTAATTAAGCATCTGGCTTTTGGAATCCTTATTTATTTGTTTTGAATTTGTCATTGGGGGGTACAACAATGATCCCAGTGGACCCAGTTCAGTCTCAACCTGAGGAGAGCACAACAGATACAGAATGACAAAATGCAATATACGCACGTATCAATACAAAGTGAATACCATAGCTGGCTTGAGGGTATAAAGGCAACAGAAAAATTACATTATATACAGAGTGACTGAAAAAACAAACAGTATATGCCGGCATTAAATAAAGAATGGCATCATAGTTGGTATGCTGAAAGAATCAGAATCTAAAACGGTGTCAGAGCATGGTATGTTGACAGATGGGAATTAAGAGGTTAGGTTATGTGACCAGAGAGAGAATGATAACGGTTGCATTTTGCTTGGGTCTTAAATGTGCTTTTATTGTGAACAGAAAGTAAGGTAAATGAGTTTTAAGAGAAGGGAAAATTTCCAAAGTTGGGACCAAGTACTGAAAAAGCATGGTTTCTGCAGCAGCGAAGCTTAGTTTGGGGGGTGGGGGATGGAGAAGAGGACATGAGTAGTTAAGATGTCTAAGGCTGTATCCTGATGTATCTCTAGTCTGGAAGCTAGTGGAGGGAATGCGTCATTCTTAATAAGTTTAGGTAGAGGAGAGGCAAACAGAACATTAGCATATTGTTTCACAGGTAGCCAGTTAGCTTTTTCAATGGTTTTGCAGTAGTGTTCATTTCTTTGGGACAGAGATTTGAGTCTGCAAATGGCATTTGAAATGGACCGAAAGGAGAATATATTTCTTTTAGAAGCTACAGCAATTAGTGGGAGACAATATTCTAGCCCAGCCAGTAAGATACCTTTACCTATAGAATTTCTACAGGGTCTGGATAGAAAATGGAAGATCCTATTAGCCCAGAATAGGACAGAGAGTTGATTTTGGTGTGTATAGTGCAGGTGGAGTTGGAAATTTAGGAAGGGGTCCAACTAAACCCCTAGGTATTTGAATAAAGTGACATTTTCAATAGTATTATTAAGATGAGATGATCAGGGATTTTTAGAGGCCTGGAAGTAGAAGTGAGATTTTGTCTACTGCCAAAAAGCATTGTTTTTGTTTTAGTAGAGCTGAATAATAATTTATCACTGACCCACTGAATAAAGGCATGAAAATCAGCCTGAAGTTCGAATTCAAAAGAACAAAGAGAATGGTTGGAGTGGAATAAGGACATGTTATTAGCATAAAGCAGGAGAGGAAGATGGAGTAACTCAAACGAAAGTTTGTTAATGTAGATAGAGAAGAGGACAGATGGCAGAATAGGTCCCTGAGGTACATCTTTATGGCAGACAAATTGAAATTAACTGAGAAGTGGCGTTTAGAGAGGTAGTTTTTGAACCAGGGCAGTGTGTCATCACATATGCCTATTTCAGTGAAATGGTCTAGGAGAATTGAGTGATAAATAAGATCAAAGGCTCATGTGAGGCCAATAAAATTGCTCCAGTAGTTAGGCCTTTGTCCATTACATGACGAATGTTGTTCTTGAGTGTCCTGACAGCTATGGATGTACTGTGACTGGACCAAAAATCACAATACTTTTGAACAAGAAGTTGCAAATAAAGTAATTTTTCCGGAATCTTTCCTAAGGTAGGAAGAACAGAAATGGGTAGAAAGTCTGATGGATTTGAGAGATTGGGTTTTTTAGGAACAGGTTTTACAATGGCATTTTTTCAGATATTAGCCATAATACTAAGAGTAATAACCAGACTGTATGCATGTTCCAATGGGGTTATGATGTTGTCTCTACAATGATAAATAAACCATGGGTGGAGGTTGTTGGTACCATGTCAGCAATCAGTTTAATCTGTTCAAGCAGTGGGTAGATGTCCTTGCATGTGACCGATATGAAGTAGAATGAAGGGATGTACAGAGAGGAGGTGTAAATGTCAGATGCAGTTTGGGATTGGCTACAGAAACAGACTTAAATACGATTTACCTTACGAACCAAATAAGGAGTACCACCAGACTCAGACAGACAAAAAATGTTAAATCCTGGACTCCAGGAACGTGTCCTCCAACCTAACTACTGTTGGAAAATGCAAGTAGTACCGAAAAAGTATAAATCCACAAGAACCAGCTTTAGAAATTCCAAATGGACACAGCTTCCACGTAATTTTTTTATTCTTAAAACCAGACAGAAAACAGTTCGAATAAATCCAAGCGCTTTCGCCTGAGTAGTCTCAGGCTTTAACCTTGAAAAAGCCTGAGACTACTCAGGCGAAAGCGCTTGGATTTATTCGAACGGTTTTCTGTCTGGTTTTAAGAATAAAAGAATTACGTGGAAGCTGTGTCCATTTGGAATTTCTAAAGCTGGTTCTTGTGGATTTATACTTTTTCGGTACTACTTGCATTTTCCAACAGTAGTTAGGTTGGAGGACACGTTCCTGGAGTCCAGGATTTAACATTTTTTGTCTGTCTGAGTCTGGTGGTACTCCTTATTTGGTTCATTTGGTTTGTCTTTCTTTACCGGTTATCTGACGATATACCTTAACACCACTAACTTAAGGAACAATCGTCCCAGACCACACACACTGCAGTGATACCACTATTCTTCTTATTAGAAAAGCAACTAAAAATATAAAAACATCTAAATGCCTCTCTGGTCTGTTCTCTCTCAACATCCAACACCTTTCTTAACTGGTTCCTTATGCAAACTAACTCACTTGGGTAATACCACAAACCTCTATAATGTCTCTGCTTATTCCCCACTTAATTTAAAGCCCACTCTTTTGGAGCGTGTTGTACTGCAGATCTTCTCCCAGAGCCAACAAAACACGTTCATACTAAGCAGAGATTGTAAGAAACTGGAATGGGCCACTCCAAGAACAATTCTGCTCGGTCATTTTTGACTGTAATCTCTTTCAGTTAACACATGTACCCAAGAAGACCAAACCCACAACACCAGCCTGTTAAAAATAGTTGCAATCAGCTCAATATCTTATTTTTCTTCTCTCTGTGACCAGTGCTAAGATCGTTATTAACATCCTCATCAGTCATTTTAAGACACCCTTTCATGTAAAACTTTATAATAGCTTGATGGAGTCTCTGTGTTTTAAAAAGAGGAGACGAAACCGATTAGTGGAGGTTTTATTTTGTATTAAAGTGTTGGCTGCCGTCAAACATTCTAAATTATGACATGGGTAGAAATACATTTACAGGAAAATATTGCGGTTTTGGTCGTTCATGGTTTTCGCATTTCGGTGTTTAGGGGTCGATGATACATAATCGAAGAGACACTTCTTCGAATATGTAAATATAGACTCCTCAACATATACAATATGGATACATTTAGTGCATCAAGAAAGAACTGAAGACGTCATTGCCATCTTCACACTAGGAACATGCAAACATCCCGGGGAAGGTGGAATCAATCCAGCAGGCAGTGGGGGGGGGGGGACAGTAAAAGTGTACAGCTCTAGTAGTCTTCACAGGCATTCAGCCTCTGCTAGCAGAGAGATTACTACAATCAGGACTGCAGCACATATTTGCTAAATTACACTACTTTTTCACAAATGCAAGTATACCCCTGCTCTTTAATTATACTCTGTTTACTACCATGCATTCTAACTAACATGCCGTTTTACTCGCTCTATTTTTGTGAGTTTTCCAGTGTTCAGGTTCGTGCTGCTAAACCCCTTCAAGTGTCATAAGACTGCCAGGAGTCTGTCATTTTTTTTTTTTTTTTTATATACACTGTACCCTGAGGAAGTAGGCAGGCTTATGAGGAAAACAAGGTCCATTACTTTGATGTAGGAAACACTTCCACTTTTACTTCTGTCAGCATTTTTGTTTCCACTGCATGCCTCCTGGACAACTAGTTCATTCCTTCCTCACCACTGGGGTAAGGGTCAACCAGGAGGGGCCATCACTAAAGCAGCTATCAAGGGTGGTCTGGGATTTTTCTGCTTTTTCCCTAAAATCCCTATGCACACTTGGATAGTGCAAGGGAAGAAGAAGTCCAATTAGCTGACTGCAAAGGATGTACAGCTGTTCACCCTCACTTCCTCAAGGTGTGTTTCATTTTTAGCAACTGCACCCAGCAAACCAGAGGCACAGAAAGTGGCTTCTCTGGTCCTCACTATGGAAATTGCACCTACCCTGATTTGGCACATAAAAGGCACAAATCAGCTACAGGGCTCCCTCATTCCAAGGGAATTAACAAGACAAGACAACTGGAAAGGGTAGATGGGAGGCTGGATGGTCACCAAGGACAGATGAAGAAAAAGAGCTGCTAGGCAACCCAAAACTTTAATTGATGGATGACAATTGCTGAGCAAATATAATCACACTGCCCCCTTACCACTAGTAACCTACTTTTGCCTTTCAGCGCTGCCAAAACAAAGATTTATTTTCATCCTCTCCCATCTCTCAGCTTCTTCCAGGTCCTGCATATACAGCTACTTTCTGTCTCATTTCAATTTAACTTATTTTCCAAAAATACACAAATTGCTGGATGGATTGTCCAGCAAGACCACTTTTGTTAACATATCTCTTCACTCTACCTACTTATTAGCTACTTGATTTGTTATGCATCCTCTTGTATTAATATCCACACACTGTCTAGTCAATGGCATTATCTGGGGGAAAAAAAAAAAAAAAAAAGGGAAGACTGACACAAACATTCCACTGCCTAAAATGCAAACTCCATCATCCCTGAGCACTTCCACCCCATCAGTATACTTGATTCCCCTGCAAAATTCCCTGAATCACCTTTACACAAATACATAATTATATTCACATTAGACAATCACATCTCTACATGTAAACAATGCAGTTTCTGCCCAGCCTTTAATATCGCTACATCTCTCTTCTAAGCTATTAGCACCATTTTTAGAGATATGGATAATAGTCTCTCTCTCTCTCTCTTTTTAAGAAGAAACATCTTTATTGTGTTATCACTTATGACATAGGCAATCACACATTTATATAAATATAAACAAATCATATTCACATATTTTCAGTTGCAAACATTATACATCACTTATAATCTATCCAGTCATTGTCAGTCAACCATAACATAGCTCAGCCAATTCCTGCCTTGCCTTAAACCTCATTCCTCCTCAAAAACATTGTTCCCACAATTCCCATTTTATCTATGTAATTTGCTCATACTTTTTTGCAAAGATCACACTTCTAGTTCTTTTATCTCTGTTACTATATTCATTACTTCAAGTACAGTCGGTTTAGACTTTGATTTCCATTTCCTAGTAAATGCATTTTTAGCAGCCACCAGAATTAAACTTAGCAAGGCCTTACTGTGTCTATCTATAGCTATATCATCTGCAAATAAAGCCAACTTTTCTTGATTACCATACCAGTTATAGCCTTGAATTTCTGAGTCCCTTAATTTCTTTGCCAATGGTTCTAAATATAACATAAATACCAAATGGGAAAGAGGTCATTCCTGACTGGTTCCTCTGCTCAAATGAACATATTTAATTTTCACTTCCAGTCCCTCATATATCCTTCTAATCCACTTTACAATGCAAATGCTTCCATTGCCCCCAAGTCTTAAAATCCCAGCTTACTCTGTCAAATGTTCTCTCTACATCAAGACCCACCAACAACAGTTGCATTTTATTATATTCTGCTTCCCTATTTATCGTCTTTCTATGAATGTTGTCAAACATTTGCCTCTCCCCACAAAACCACACTGATCCATATCTATTAGTTTTGGCATCACTTTTGCAATTCTTTTAGCTATTACAGACATAAACACATTATTATCATGGTATAGAACTGAAATGGGTCTATATGAAGCTGAATCTGATAGGTCTTTTCCATCTTTAGGTATTCAGCCACCACTGTGTTCTTCCAAGATGTTGGTGCTTCTTCTTTTAAAATATTGTTAAACAAAACCTTCTAGATCTTTATCACTTTCTTCCCTCCTAGCTTCCAAACTTTCCCAAGACTGCCACCGATTTCTGGGGTCTATGTTCGGCTACCGAAAAAAAAAAAAAAAAAAAACGCAAACAGCTAAATACCGAACATGAAACATTGAAAGGTAAAATTAGCAAACAATTACTTCAACAAAAATAAATTCATTGAATGGCCACAGTTGACAACAACCAGGAAGTAATGTGACGCATAAGATATGTAAAGGGAAACCTTTTAAATTTGCCCTACTTCCCACTGTAGTGTGATCTCGGAGTTGGTATATATAGTTAGGGGGGGGTGAGGGGAGGGCGCAGCCCCCCCTACCTTGGTTGGCTGTGTTTATATTGTTGGCTGACTATGGCCATTTGATGAATTTATTTTAGTTGAAGTAGTTGTTTGCTAATTTTAGGTTTTGATGTTTCAAGTTCGGTATTTAGCCATTCACTTTTTTTTTTTTGTTGGTAGCTGAACATAGACCCGATTCCTGTAGACTTTCCCATAGACTAGTTGAACATCACCATTTTTATCTCATCTCCTCCTATTATAATTGTCAATAATTAAGCATCATCTACCTCTAACCTTGCCATATTTAATTCTTCCATAAACCTTTTGTTTGAACCTTTTCTTGATTTCCACATTTTGCTACTTTATACAGATTTTCATAAAGTTTCCAAAATATTTCTAATACCTATACAGTCTCTCTGGTTATTTTCTCTGTTATATGCTACCTAAGCTTGGTAATAGCCCCTTCTATTTTCTGTTGCCTTAGCTGTTGTGCTAAAAGCTTTTGTGCTCTGGAGTTATTATTAAAAAACTGTTGCTTAACAGTAATCTTCCTAAAATCAGGCATATTACTGAGGTAGTCCCTTATTTTCTCTTTAGCACTGCAATTATGCCTATTCCTTGTTCTAAGAGATTTACCCTCTTCTGCAATACTTTAACCTTTGTTGGTCCCTTTAAATGATTCTTGTTACTTCAAAGCAAAAAAAAAAAAAATCAAATTCCCAAAACTATACAACACAAAAACAAGCATGCTGGAAAGGTCAAAGAGCAGAATGGATGTATATTTAATCTTTATAAGTCAAACAAATAATAAAATAACACTTTTAATGCTATAAAAGTTAAAATCAGTGTTTTTGTCTAACTGCACACCTCATCAGAACTGAAAAGTAACCAAATCATTGCTTATATAACTATTAAATGGCAAAAATAGACAAATTAACAAATAAGTAATTAAAACTCCTGTTACAGCCACTCTGAAAGAGCTTGTAGGATAAAATTTAGTTTAAGTAAACCCAATAAAAACATGTAAGTTAAGGTACAATAAAATGGAAAAAATCCATTTAAATAGAAAAATGGATTTAATAAATGTTAACAGTAGAATGCAATACTAACACTAAATGTTTATAAAAAAATGAAAGTTACAAACTCAGGTTCAGAGGTATTGATTAGTGAGGGTGAAGATTAAAAAATCATACACGTTCATAATTTTTTTATATAAAAGTTCATATACGAGTATTATTAAAAAAGTGCAATATTTTTTGTTTGTACTTACATACTAACTAGTCAGAAAGATAAAGTAAGAACTTGATCAATCCTGTAAATTACAGTTTTGCTGCCTGTAGTTTTAATATTGGTGCAACGGACACATTTTTGTAATACCTGGGGGGGGGGGGGTAGTGGCATGAAGCCTCAACTGCCAGTACTACTCACTATATTTTAATCTTGTTTCCCAACTACTCCTCTACAATCCAGTTCAACCGTGTCCAAAATAGCAAATTTAAAACAACAAAACTTGAGGAAGTAGTACAATGCTTGAATAAAGCATTATTGATGCTCTTATTTCTTACATCATGCTTATGTTCATAAATTCTTCTATTTAATTTTCTGTCTTGCCAATATAAAATGCTGGACAAACAGAACATTTTGCAATATATACAACTCTATTAGATATGCATGTTCCATACTTTAACATGCTTTTTATGGGTTACATCTAAATATAGCTGGTCACCTAATAAAATGCCCATACAACAGTTACATCTACCACATTTTGACCTACCCTTTGTGTCACTGTGTAAAATTTTAGAATTATTTTTTTCTTCTAAAAGACTTTTAATATTCTTAGCTGTCTTGTAAACAAAGTGGGGTTCGGTACCTACAAGGGAAAATAAAGATGCATTCACTTTAAATATGTTCCAATTACTGTTCACAATCTTTCTAATTATATCTGTATTACTAGAATACTTTACAACCACAGATCTCTCGAATCCCTTATCTTCTTTTTTATCTTTACTTCACAGTCACTACCATTAAATAATCCTTCATTTTATAGGTGCTTATATTTAATACCACACTTTTTTATAATTTCCTTTAAAATACATTCCACTAATTTTTTTCAGGCAACCTTTAGATGTAAACATATTCAAAGTTTCCAAATCTTTATCTTAAGTATGTCACTTTTAGAAATCATTCTAGCTATTCTAATACTTTGCCCTTTAAATATACTTTTTTTTACATATGAAAGGGTGACAACTGTTAATGTGTAGGTATGTATTACTAAAAGTGGGTTTTTTGGGTATATTAGATATAAACTCTTTGTTCCCCAAAGTAATGGCATTGTCTAGGTAGTTGATTTCCTTGTTATTCTATTGATATGTAACCTTTAAAAAGGATATAGAAGTCTCTAAACATTGTATAAAATCATTTATTTTTTAGTAGGCTCATCCCGTAAAATAAATATACTGTCTAAAAATCCAAGATATTATTTATCATATTTAAAACATTGCACAGTAAAAACACAGTTACGTTCCCAAGTCTTTAAAACCAAATTGGCATATGTGGGGGGAAACACTGCTCCCATTGCCACAACTTTAATATGCCTGTACAGCTCCCCCTCGAAATGAATAAAATTATTGTCCAACACTAACCCCATAAAATCAATAATAAAATTCACTTAAAAATTAGAAAGAAAATTACAATTCATTAAACTTTATTGAAATAAATCTAACCCATCTAGTTTAGGAATACAACTAAATAAAACAACAATGTCTATTGTAAGAAAAGTAAGATTTTCCCTCTACAATTCATGAAGGATTATTTAGTGGTAGTGGCTGTGAAAAAAAAAGATAAAAATGAAGACAAGGATTTGACAGTTCTATTTTAATAAGGTATTCTAGTAAAACAGATAAAACGAGAACACTGTGAACAGTAACTGCAGCAAATTTAAAGATGCAAGTATTGTACAGACATTTTATTAGGTGACAAGCTATATTTAGCTATAACCATAAAAACATGCTAAAGTATGGAAGATGTATATCTAGTAAGGTTGTATATATTGTAAAATGTTCCGTTTGTCCAGCATTTTATATTGGAAGACAGAAAGAAAATTAAATGGAAGAATGAATGAACTATCAATAATATTTTATTCAAGCATTCTTCTACTTGCTCAAGTTTTGTTGATTTTAAATTTGCTATTTTGGACATGGTCGAATGGGAATTTAGAAGAGGTAGTTTGGAAACAAGATTACAAAACAGAGAGCTGTACTGGTAGTTGAGACTTAATGCCCCCCCCCCCAGTTTTAACAAAAATGTAATCATTTTATCAACATTAAAACTAAAGGTACCAAAATTGCAATTTCAGGATTGACTGAGTTCTTTTAGTTATGTACTTACCATAACTTTAGATGTATGGGATCCATCTCGCCTACATTCTCTACAGATGGGTTCGGAGCCGATCCTCGGCTCCGACTCGGCCGCTATACAATAGAACGCAGTCTCTTATTGGCTGAGTTACCTCGTATCCCAGGATGCACCACTACTGCTTCCCCAGATCTTGTTTGTCCGCACACATGCGCACACACATAGACTGTTGTTATAACATTGCCAGGTGTTCCAAGAAAGGAAGAAGTTGAATTCGGATCGTCCGGTCTCTTCTGGTCTACGGGTGGGTTATTAGTAATGTAGGTGAGATGGATCCCATACATCTAAAGTTATGGTAAGTACATAACTAAAAGATGTAATGTGATCCTATCTCGCCTACATTCTCTACAGATGGGACAGCGTCCCTAGCACCTAATTCCTGGGTGGCTCACTGGAAAACGCTCCTGAGAACCGTGGAACCGAAGGAAGCTCGGCCCCTAGATGCCACATCCAATTTGTAGTGAGAAATAAAGGTGTGTAGAGAAGACCACGTAGCAGCCGCACAAATGTCACTAATAGAGAGCTTGGAATGAAAGGCTGCCGAAGTGGCCATAGCCCTGGTAGAATGAGCTTTCACTGGAACTAAAAGCTCCTTATTTGAAATGAGGTAAATATGACTGATACAGTCCCTGATCCACTTGGCAATAGTGACTTTCGTGACTGCTTTGCCCAATTTACTATCCGAAAAGGACACAAACAGTTGATCTGATTTTCGTGCTTGGCGTGTCCTATCCAAATAGAAACGTAATTGTCTGTGCACGTCTAAGCTGTGAAAGGTATACTCAGCTCTGTTTGAATACTTAGGGAAAAAAAACGGTAATTCCAGTGATTGCTGCAAACAAAAGTTAGAACAAACCTTTGGTATAAAGGATGGGTTTGGTCTAAGAGATACTCTATCCTTGTGAAATACCAGGTATGGTGGTTTGACAGATAGGGCTTGAAGTTCTGAAACTCGCCTGGCTGATGTAATAGCAACTAGAAGAGCAGTCTTCCAGGAAAGAAATTTTAAGTCACAGGTTGCTGCCGGCTCAAAGGGAGATGAGGTTAATGCACCTAACACCACGTTAAGGTCCCACGGTGGTGCAGGATGAGATATAGGGGGCCGTAGAAGCCAAGCTCCTTTAATAAAAGCTTTGCACAACTTGTTGCTCATTAAAGGTGGTTCTACGCTCGTGAAAATTGGAAATAGCAGCCAATTGAACTTTGATGGTAGACACCGAACAACCTTGGTTGAACAGGGAAGCTAAAAACTTCAGAACCTCTGACACCGAGGCTGTCATAGGGTCTAATCCTCGGAGTTGGGCCCAAATAGCAAACCTCTTCCATTTATTGCTATACATCTTTTTAGTAGAAGTCTTGTGGGCCGAGGACAAAATATGCATGACTTCAGGGTCGAAAGAATGGCTCCTAACTATGGTCGGAAGAGGAGTAGCCAAGCTGCTAACTTCAATGAATGGAGGGACTGATGGAGCTGTCCTGACTGATGCATCAAGAGATAAGGAACTTGGTCCAGGAACCAGGGACCCTCCAATGCATATTTGTGAAGAAAGGGGAACCAGACTTGACGAGGCCAGTATGGGGCGATTAGAATCATTTTGCTTTCCAAGCGAATCGGCTTCTGAATCACCTTGGGGAGAAGGGGAACCGGTGGAAAAGCGTATAGCAGACCGGGGGGCCAAGCTTGGACTAGAGCATCCTTGGGGATCTCCCCCGGAACTGGGGTGAGAGAGAAGAACTGCTGGCATTTTGCGTTGAGGGGAGTTGCGAAAAGATTGCAACAAGGAGTTCCCCATCTCGTGAAAATCTGTGTTACCACTCTGTCGTTCAAGGACCACTCGTGAGGGGAGAGAATAGTTCTGCTCAGTCTGTCGGCTATCACGTTGGATCTCCCCGGAATGTGTGTTGCCACTAGGAAATGTTTGGTAGCAATCGCCCAATCCCATACCTTCATGGCCTCTCTGCAAAGGGGGTAAGACCTGGTCCCTCCTTGCTTAAGTACCAGACTACCGACATGTTGTCGGACTGAATGGCAATCGTACCCTGGGGGAGGTGATCGTGCAGTGCTTGCAACGTTAAAAGCACCGCCCTCATTTCCAGGATATTGATGTGGAGAAGACTCTCGTTGGTGTGCCACGTGCCTTGGACCGACCTGTCCAGATAATGTCTCCCCCACCTTGTCTGGGAGGCGTCCGTAGTCAACGTGGCCGAGGGGGATGGGAGAACGAAGGGTCGTCCTAGATTCAGGTTGGAGGAAAGAAGCCACCAACAAAGATCCTGTTTGCACGTCTCTGTGATCAAAATGTGGTGACTGAGGGAAAGGTCTTGATAAGACCACTGGACTGATAGGAGCCACTGGAGTATCCTCATATGCAACCTTGCCAAGGGGACCAGAAGAATGGTGGCTGACATGGAACCCAACAGCTGCAGGACCATTCTCGCCGGAGCGCGACGTCTGAGGAGTAATGCCCGAACCTGAGACTGCAACGTTGCTATCCTTTCCGCAGGAAGATATACTCGCATCTGCCTTGAGTTTATTTCTGCACCAATAAACAGAATACGCTGCGATGGCAGCAATATGGATTTTGTCCAACTGAAGGTGATTCCTAAGGAGTTGCCTAGAGAGATAGTGGCTGCTAGAGCTTTCAAGAGTAGATGCCTGGAGGTGGCAGTTAGGAGCCAGTCGTCTAGGTATGGAAACACCTGGAATCCTAGACTTCTCAGGTGAGCAGTCACCACCGCCAAACATTTGGTGAACACCCTGGGGGCTGTGGTGAGACCAAAGGGCAGGGCACGGAACTGGAAATGACTGTCTCCTAGGCTGAAGCGCAAGTGTCTCCTCGACGCCTGATCTATCAGAATGTGATAATAGGCGTCTTTGAGATCTATGGAGCACATCCAAACACCTTTCTCCAAAAGCGGGAGAATGGATTGCAAGGTGACCATCTGGAATTTGGACTTTTTCACTAATCGGTTTAACTTGCTGAGATCCAAAATGGGCCTCAAGTCCCCGGTCTTTTTTGGTACCAAAAAGAATCTTGAGTAAGTCCCTGATCCGGCCTGATCTGCGGGGACAGGTTGGATGACTCCTTTTTGAAGCAGCTTCGATATTTCGCTGGCTGCAAGATCCCGTTGACTGGGTGGCAGGTCCGGTATTCTTTGGGATGGTGGGGGGGGGGGGTTGAGAGAAGGGAATGGTGTAACCTCCAGCGATGATTCGGAGCACCCATTGGTCCTGAGTGATATTTGCCCAGGCCTTTAGGTGCCTCGAAAAACGACCCTCGACTGGCTCTGGAACTGCACAGTCGGGCACTCCTTCAGGGATGCTGGAAGGAGGAGGAGCCATGAAAGGACTCGCGGTCTCCAGTATTGCGGGGGCCTCCGCCGCCTCTGGGATGGCGTCTCCCTGAAAAATTTCCCCCTCCTCTGCCTCTAGAAGGGGAATCGCTCTGCTGCGACGAGTAAGGCTTTTGAGACTTACGGAACCACATTTTCCCTCCTCTTCGAGCCTTGGGATAAGGTCTGAAGGGAGTGGAAAACCGGGCCCCTACGACAGTTAAAAGTCTTACCCTCCTGTTCGCAGCGAGTCAACGTGTCCTTTACCTTGGGTCCAAACAGTGAGGACCACTCAAAGGGGGCGTCGGCAAAGGAAGACTTAAAGGCCTCCGCAAAGTGACACAGGCGTAGCCAGGCTTGTCTCCGTAGAGCAACACCTGTTCCCGCCGCTCTGCTCGCTCCTTCGGCTGCATAAGAAATGAGCCTCATGGACGAGTTGGATAACGAGGACAGGGTAGCCAACTGGGAGTTAACCGTTTGGGCCAACTTCTCAGGTAAGTTACCAGAGAGGGTATCCGAAAGCTCCTTGACCAGATCCCTCTGCAGTCTTGTGAAATGCATCAAGTAGTTCAGAGACCTTAATGTAAAGGTCGCTGAAGCAAGGGTGCACTTCCCGTACCGATCCATGCTCCTAGACTCCTTATTAGGAGGATGGACGGACGTTGAAGCCTCTGCCACATCTTGCTGGGTGGCAGATGCCACCACCAAGGCATCTACAGCCACACCTTTCGAAAGAAAGTCCTTATCAGGGGGAGCCGAAAGGAATTTATTGGGGCGAGCTGGCACCGGTTCAACAGAATCCGGGTGTTCCCACGCCCTTCGAGAGATCAAATCCAGAAGCTCATCAAAGGGCGGAGACACCCAGGAGGCGGAGGGCTGAGCCCCGAAGGCCTTGAGGAAAACCGACTCCTTAGCAGAAGGGGGGTTTGGACTGCCAGTCGCCTCGTTGTTTAAGGATCTCCAAGATGTCCGCAAAGGATACATCATCCGAGGACGACTTGGGGGACCCCTCCGCATCATCGAGGTCGGTATCCGAGGTGAGAGACTCATCAGGGGAGTCGACGTGCTTCCTCTTGCACTGTTTCTTCCTAGGAGGTTCATCTAAAAGAGTTTCGGAGGGACCTCCAGGAAGAAGGGAACCCCCAATGGGGGTAACCTCAGGCCCAAGGGCTCCGCTGTCATGAGACAGGGGGATTGCAAAGGAGCCAGTCTCCGTGCCAAGGGAAGGTGGTGGTGAGATGGTAGAAGTGGCCAGAGAGGATTTGGCCAAGGCACTCCTCATGGCCTTGAAGGCGGGACCCCCAGAGTCCTGGGATGGTTCAACCCCCCAAGGCCACAACAGCAGTCGGAACTCCCGCAGCCGACGCACCGAGAGGGAGACTCAGAACCGAAAGGATCGGTCCCGAAGCACCCCCCCCCGGGGCCGACAGAGGAGGTCCATGTACCGAACCCCGACCCGAAGGGCGTGGTTGGAGTTAGGGTCGGAGCCGACCCGACAACCTCCACCGGCTCCACCAACACTGACTCCAACGGCGCTGAAGCTGTTGGAGGAGGAACCAAGATAGCAGGATGGGAAATCGGCTCCGGAGCCGACTAGGCTGGAGCCGAGATCAATTTTGCAAAGACCGGAGACTGAAAAAGCCTTTGAAGCACCCTGTCTACATCCGAATCAGACATCCTCGATGACCGAGAAGAGACCGACCGGGTCCGAGTCAACTTCTCTGCCGGCTCCGAAAGACTGGGGGACCGGCTCCGAATGGGTTCGAGAAGTATCGGCGCCGAGGGAGATTCCACTACCACTACAATTTCCCTCAGAGCCGATGGGGACTTCAGCACCGAAGGGGAAGAGTCTGAGCGGGCAACCCTCATCGGCTCTGAAGGTAGTGGAGCCGATGGAGATGACTCGCCTCCCGACGCCCGAGCTCTCGACTCCGAAGCCAGAGGAGTCGAGGCTGGAGACATCGAGGCAGACCGTTCCGCCCTCGGCTCCGAAGTCCGTGGAGCCGACGGAGAAGCCTGCCGTGACTTTTTTGCTGCCGGATCTGACGGGCTGGTCATTGCCGAAGCTTTTTTCTTCCTCAAAGGGGAAGAAGAAGAAGAAGATAGGGCTTCCTCAAAGGAAGGGGTAATAAGCCCTTTCAAAATCAACTTATTTTTCCTCTCTTGGAGGACGCGAGAGGAAAAAGCGTGGCAAACGCTACAGGATTCCTGGAGGTGTTTCGGGCCCAGACAGTAAACACACAAAGAATGGTCGTCCGTAATGGGCATTTTATAACTACATTTGGAACATTTTTTAAAACCTGATGGTCTATGTTCCTTCGACATGGCTATCAACACACTAAACTTCAACTACCACAAAAGACAGGCTAGACTCTAACTAAAATGCCTAGGATAGGGCAAGGCCCCTCTAACTTAAGCGGGATCGCTTACCACAAAAAATACAATTTTACCACAAAAAACTTAAAATACACAGTCACACACAACAAGTAGCTGTTAAAACAGCTTTTGGGTGAGTTTTAGCAAAAACTAGACAGAAATAACTTCACTAAGAGGCACTTAGCTCAGCCAAGTCCGAGACCACGTCTATGCTGTAGAAGCAGCAAACGAGATCTGGGGAAGCAGTAGTGGTGCATCCTGGGATACGAGGTAACTCAGCCAATAAGAGACTGCGTTCTATTGTATAGCGGCCGAGTCGGAGCCGAGGATCAGCTCCGAACCCATCTGTAGAGAATATAGGCGAGATAGGATCACATTACATCTTATTTTGTTATCTTTCTGACTAGTCAGTAGTGAAGAACAAACAATATCTTTTTCAAAATTTTAACAATACTCATATATGAAATTTTATTTTAATTTTTTTTTAATGAACATGTACGATTTTTAATCTTCAGCCTCCCTAATCAATACCTCTCAACCCGAGTATATAACATTCATTTTTTTATGAACATTTTTTACAAGTGTATCATATTTAAACAACTTGCTGGTAGTCTTAGTGTTGTATTCCACTATTAATGTTTATTAAATCCATTTAAATTTTAATGGATTATTTCCATTTTTTATACTCTAACTTATGTTTTTATTGGGTTTACTTAGTTTTTAGTTGTTGAAGGTTATGTCCCTTTAAGAAACTAAATGTTACTCTACAAGCTCTTTAGAACAGAGTGGCTACAACAAGAGTTGTAATTATTTATTTGATAATTAATTTATCTGTCTATTTATGCCATTTAACAGTTGTTATATAAGCAATGATTTGGTTAATTTTCAGTTCTGATGAAGTGTGCAGTTAGATGAAAACTCTGATTTTAACTTCATGGCATTAAACATATTATTTTATTACTTTTCATGACTAATAATTATCAACTATACATCCGTTTCCGCTCTTGGTTTTGTGTTATATAATTACTGTTACTTCTTACCTATATCTCTTTATTTTATTTCCACCTTAATTTTATCCCACTTCCTAGCTATATTTTCAGAAGAAATTTCTACCTTCTCTGAACTCCTGAATATTTTCCACTAGCCATTCCTTAAATTACTTTCCATTTAACAGATAGGTAAGGGAAGCACCAGTGTTTCCATTTTTATTTCGTTACCCTGCATTTTTTATTTTAATTATTGGCATATGATCTGAAATATTTATTAAATGCATATCAAAACTTTCAATTAAATGCGCATATTCCTGTGAAATAATAATTTCTGTCTAGCCTAGCCCAGTTTTTGTACCATGGGGAATAATATGTAAATTCTCCCTGAACTCTTACTACTGACTTCACATCTTCCATACCACATATTTTCATAAATTTCTTCAAAGATTTACACTCTTTTGTCATATTTTCCCTTCTTGGCCCCACTCTAGATATCATCCTCATAGTTGGAAATCAAATTCCAGTCCCCACCTATAAGTAATATTCCCTGCTCAAAGCTGATAATTTCTCACAGATTTTCTTAAGCTCAACTGCAGCAGTTTCAGATGGAATATAACATTTTCAGTGTAGTCTTCCTCTCTTGTCAGTGGCCCCTTAGTACTACAAATCTACTTTTATCTTTTTTCTTCTTATATCACTATTGGAGTTCCTCTTGCAATTAACATAAGTACTCTCCTTTTCCATTGGCCCAGATATTCTGCTGAGTAATCTTCCTGAAATCCTTTCTTTATCAAATTTACATGCTCAATTCTTTCCAAACGAGTCTCCTGTAGCATTGCTATTTGCACTCTGTATTTTCTAATATAGTTCACTACTCTTTCTTTTTTGTATACATCTCTGAGACCATTCACATTTAAAGATAATATGGAAAGTGTAGTGTTGTCATTATGATAAGAAGTTATTCCCACCCATTATGTATAACAGCTTTTTTAAACGTCTGGTTTCAGCTTTTGGGTTACATGCATGCAATAATAATTGGGCAGGTTGCTCTTTCATACACATTTCTTGTCATATCCATTTGAACCTATGTCACATCTCACAAGACTTTTTTTTTGAATGAAAACCCTCAAACCACCTTTGGAACACCCCCAGAATCTATTAACTTAATACAAACACACAAAACTATATACATCTTCAAATAATGAAGTTTAACCCTCATAACAGGCACACTTGCCCCTGAATGACAGCCACACTCACAGGCTTTAGATAACCCATAATGAAGGTTATCCATCTTAAGACACATGGTGCAGCTTGTGCTTCTGCTTATACTAAGTGATGTCTGTTTTTGTCTTATCTTTTATTCCACTCCCAGATGTAGAAAACAACTTGAATGCTTTCAGAAAACATTATCTGCTAGCCACTGAAAGAAACATTCTGTTTTTATTGCCCCCTTATCAGATTGTCTCCATAGAAACATAAAAACAAGATACACAATTGCCTTCCGCTACAAACTTTTTATGTTACACTATGAACATTCACTTATGAGAGAAAAACTTTGTATTATACTCAGTGTTCATATATTTCTTGCTTACTCTTAAAACTTATTAGACCAAGCCAAGGGCCTTAATCCAGTCATTCCTTTATGCAAAATCAAGAAAAAGCATATCAGTTTACTTATATCATGCTCTTTTGTCCAGTCATAATTTGCTTTTTGCACTGCAGTGCCTACATTTCGTAAAACTGATGAAAGAAGGATAAAAGAGGCACCTGTTTACTTTAGTATCCCTATTACACACAAAAATAACTGAAAAAGCTTTACTTTATAGCATGCAGTACATGTCATGTTTTATAAAGATACTGTTAAGAACAAAATTAGTTTTATGTAGTTACCTCTTTCCTTCCTCTATCCTTCTCCTTAATGTTCTTCCAAACATTAATGACATGAACTAGGACACATGCTTTGGAGACCACTACAAGTTTAACAAAGTTAAAAAGTCCACTATTTCTAGGTTTTCTTGTTCTGTCATATTTCACAAGTGTAAGTGATGCTTTGTAATTCCACATTTATTCATTAGTTTCTGAGTTGCTGCTTTTTCTTCCTGTTAATCTCCATCTCTCAAATCTATTCTCTAGTTCATTTTCAACATAATCCTGGTTCTTCTAGTCAATTAATGTGTTTTCTTCTGTCTCTCAAGCATTTTCCTTTGGAACATTGGAAAATATTTCACTGGCATAGTCTCTCTATAAGCTTTATTATCAGAAGAATAAGAAGCAGAATCCCCTTCTGTATGATAGCTCACTTTTTGTTGGACAAACTTTATTTCCTCCTTAGCGCGTTCTCCATCAAAAAATGACTTTGACAGCACAGGAAATATATTCTGAAGACAGCTGGATACACACCTACTTCTTGACATTCCCAGATTGTTGGAATAAATCTAGTGAACTTCTGCCTGGTGTAAACTGAATAATCATTTTCCATAAACACACTGTCTCCTACTTTTAGTACTTTGTCCTTCTGCCACGGTTTTGTCAGAATCAACTCTTTCTGCTGATAGGATTACAACTTTACTATTAAAGTCTTGGCTGATTTCTTATAGCCAGGTTTGCAGTGTATAGAAGATGTGCCCTTTCAAATAACTCCTGCTATGGAATACCAGTCTAGTTGCTTATTTGTGCTTTAATAAAATGAATCCAGTCTATTCCTTCCAGTTTCTCTGGTATAAAAGAAAATTTTCCCTACATGCTTTGTCCTCTAATTCTACCATTTCTTGAAACATTCTTCTTGAACAGTCTCATACTAAGCTGGCTTTTCCTTCATTTCAACCTCTGATTTTTACAGTTTTGTCATCTCATCTGAATATCTGTTTAGACGTTCTTCCAGCATTTATTTGCGTTGATAGGTTATTCCAGTGTTTCATTTATTTTAATCAGCTCCGAGCATATTTGACTTATTTTTTCCTCTAGATTGAAAAAAAAAACAGGCATGCATGCTGCAACTACTAGTAATAAAGACTGCAAAACAGCACTCAACCACTCATAAGGCATGGAACAGCAAAGAATGAAGGTGACAAAATAAAAAGTATATGATTTAAGTCAGACATTCCAAGTACAAAAACACACAAATGAGTTAAGTACTTTCATTCTATACACAAAAGGAAATTCATTAGAACTAAATTTATTAATTATGACCTCCTATTATAGAAACTGTTGCTTCCAAAACCATTCTACTTAAAGGAACATACATACAATTAATCAACACATGAAATCTGTGTGAATAGAACAAGTTTTTCTTTCATAAAACTTAATTTTTTAAATATTAATAAATAAAACAGCAATTTTTGAAATATTACAGCTTCTAAAACTGAAACTTTTCCTCTAGCAAAAATGCTTAACAATGCATTCTGAGTTGTAAAAACACACATACAGAAAAATTTGTACTAAATGTTATCACTTGCCAAGTGATCTTATAACTTAGCTGCTCAATTTAAGAAGGGGAAGTACTGACATGCTATCATTTAAACCAGGGGCTGTAGTGACATCCAATTTAATTTACCACAGAATCTCTTCAAAATCCAGAATATTTTCTTAGATCAGAGGTAACTATTTCAAGTATATGAAATAAAAAACCTTTCATATACTGCTTACACAACAGAATGTGCTTATATAGGGTGTTATTTTTGTTCTTCTTAGCAATATTATACATATTCATACATCCTTGTTCTGAGTGCCCTTTCAGTTTTACCTATGTAAAAAAAAAAAGGATAAGAAGAACACATTACTAAATAAACAAGCCCATTAGTTCCACAGTTTCCATCCTACAACATGGTGTTACTGCTGTCAAAATTTTCAAGTTTAATACGATCTTTTGTTAGGAAGCATTTACATTGTAAGCGAGTGTCTCATTTAAATGTACCCCTGTTTTCTCCTTTCAATTTTACTATTAAATTCCAACGTGTTTTTTATTATTATTCCTTGTTATATACACAAGTTGTGTGATGCCTTCATTGTTTAAAAACATTTTTCCAGTTTTTAACAATTTTTAACCCCTGTACTACCCAACCTGCACTGCAAAACCAATGCCCTACTAAAATTACTCTCTCTGTCAGTGCTGGAATCACTTTCCCCTAAATGAGTGCCGTTTGAAATTAAATTCAATGAAACAATTCCTAAAAGGGGACTCAATTTTCCTAAGATCACTAATTTCCTTACTAATGTTATTGACCAATTTCCAGGGAAAGTCTCTTTCATAAAACATTAGTTCCAACTTCTTTTTTTCAGCTTCATATGTCAAATCCTCTGAAATCATTTGAGCTAACTTAATAAACTGCCCTTTAATTAACCCTTTCTTCATCACAAAAGGATGTGAGCTATTGTAATCTAGATGCAAATTACTATAGGTGGGTTTTCTACAGATATTAGAAGTAAACCCCCTTAGTACTAGAGATGTAAATATCCAAATAATATCCTTCCTTTGAAATTGGTAAGTAAACTTAAGAAACTCAGTAGTCTGAAGTATGAAACAAACCTGTGAATGTCCACTGGTGGACCACTCCATAAAACAAGGATGTCATACAAATACCTATACAAGCTTTGCAGTACTTATATAGTTCAAATGTGAAAATTTCTTTCCCAACTCCACAAAATTAAGTTGGAAACGTTGGGAGTGGGATGTTTGCTTAATGGTTAAGGTATTTACCTTACAGACACACGGTGCAGGGTTTTATTTTTACATGGGAACATTGGATAGGCTAACATGGCCCACAAAAAAGCAGTTAGTCTAGTAGTACTCTATGAACCTATGAACAGGGGGCAGAAGACGCTCAAATAGCCACGCCCTTAATCTGCCAATAAATTTCTCTTTCAAAATATATACAGTTGTTTCTTAAAACTACATCGACACAATCTATTATCAAATTTATCTCTGTTGCCATTAAAAATCACAACTTAGAAGAGCTTTATGAAAAAAAAAGTCTTACCCTATTCTTGGGGAATACAAGAAAGTAAATTAACTACATCGAAGGTCAAAAAATATAAATTGTCCTCCTAAAGTTCACTCTTAAGGAAGGTAGTCATAATTATTTAATTTAGTTCTGATGAAGTTCCTGTTGTATATGGAACAAAAGCACTTAACTAATTTGAGTATGTTTTTCTGTGTTTTTGTACTTGGAAGATCTGGCTATTAAATAATGTAGTTTTTATTTTTCGTCTCCATTCTTCACTGTTCCTGCCTTACAAGAGGTTGAGTGCTGTTTTGCAATCTCAACTTCCAGTAATTTAGAGGAAAACCATATCTTCCATCAGAGCTGGAGCCTGAACTGCTTTTTGCTTAACAGCTGCATGATTCTTCCCAGCAAGTGTTTTCTGCTCACCTCTTGTGATTCACTTTCTTTCAGGTTCTCTGAATTTCTTCTTTGCTGGCATCTAGGCAGTGCACTTACTAGCCAGTAACTCAAATTTACCCAAAAGGACAAATTCACTGGCTTTCTTTTCTGAGTTTCCTTTTTCGCATTGGGAGTGCTGAAATGAAGCTGTGCTCTGTGTGCAGTCATCTTGAAAGTCACATCAAACAAAAGTCTTACCACAGAAGTTATCATTGTACCGGTCAAAAAGGTATTTGATCACATTCTTTCAGCATTGTCTTGACATACACAGTTTGTTGTTGGACACCAGCAAGCTGCTTAGAAGCCATCTTGCCAATACAACCCAAATACATCTTTTTAGGTGTGTTTCACTGAAGCTCCTTCCACATCTGCAACTTCTAAATCAGGTGACTTCCACGGATCTGTCCTTGGTCCTATTCTCTTCTTTATCTTTATGGACACCCTTTCCACAGATTTTCAAAACATCAAAATGGTACTATACAATAATGACACATTAATCCTCAGAACCTTCCCAACTCCTCTGCTTTAAAAAGCTTCTCTAGAAACACAAATAATGTGTGCAGCTGATTCTTTTAGCAGAAATTAACCATTAATTCTAGAAATCAAATTTATGGCCTTTGGAACTCCACAATATCCAGCCATTAACAGCAGTATTCTCATCTCTAAACTCAAGGCTACTCTGAACACCCTCCTCCAAAGACTTGAACCACATCAAAATGATATTACATGGTAATGACCTATTAATCCCTAAAGTTTCCCCAAATTCCTCTACTTTACAAAACCTTCTGCAGAAAGACTCTAATGTATGCTGTTGGTTCTTTCAATACAAATTAACCATCAGTACCAAGTTTGTGGCCTTTGGAGCACTTCAACATCTAACCAGTAACAGTACTACCTTCATACCTCTGATACCATCAGTAATCTCAAAGAGGAAAGAGGCTCATAAAACAGCCTTGTATTAACACCTGACTCCCCCCTCCCTTGTCCTGAACCACCTAAAATGGATACATACTGACTGCCCCTCTCTCACCTGAAACTAGACACTTGCTTGTTAAAAAAACGTGCTTACCCAAAGCCAAAATACTCCCTCTCTCCTAGCTGCTTTAAGGAACTCCAAGAATGTGAATATTCTCCAAAATGTTGTCTTTTCGCCTTTTCCCGGTTAGGGGTCACCACAGCGGAACTCCGGCCTGTTAATGATTGGCAGTAGATTTTTTTTTTATGGTGCCGAGTTGCCAGCCTGACGCCCAACCTTCAGCGAAGGCACACCCATTCACGCATTTCTTTTGGAGGCCACTCGACTGCGGGGAGGACATGCAGACTCCACACAGAAGGCACTCCCACCATGAATCGAACAGAACCTCTTGCTGTGAGGCAATAACTCTACCACTGTACCACCGCGGCTACTGAATATTCTCCAAAATACTCAATAAAATATGTCACTTTATTAGCTTTGCAAATACCAGAACTCACTAATGCATTCTTCTCAAATCCATAAGCATAGCTTATATTAATCTAACATTCACCTTCCTTTTCCCACTAAATCTGTATAAATACTTTCCAGGATTTTTGCCACTCCATTTAACAGAACCCCCTTCTTCTACAAATGTAATACTTTTACTCTCACTACAGCTGTCCTTAACACAGAACACCCCTCACATCAAAAACTGTCCTAATCTTACCACATTCATATAACCATTTTTCTATCTTATTGCCTGACTGCATGCAAAGTAAATGTTACATAACAGCCCTTGTTGGTGTTCTTATTTTCTCCCCCATCTTTATCACCATTTTTACTCAGTTATTTCTCTTACTAGCTTCTTTAATTATCTAACTTATCATGCTTACCTGCTGAAGATGTACAATCAAACTGTCCTTACTGTTTTACACTGAAATATTATGTACACTTGTTTTCTCAACAATAAACATAAGTTTAAACTCTATACTTAGGCTTTTCTGAACATATATACACCATTCTATAATTCTTACACCTGTGACTTGGGTTGTATTTCAAAAAGATTACAAAACCTGCCCATCTATCCTATTAGCAAATGTACAAAATAATTAAAATAAAATTTGCACTCAGAATTTAAAACATTTTAAGTCTGAGCATAACTTAACCTCAGGACATTATGTTTTTTTCCTTACCTTTTGTATTTGGTATTCAACATTACAGTAGAAGGAAACTGTTAAGTTCTTAACTTTGAAATCAACAATGTACTGAAAACAGAATATAACTGTGATATCTGGCCATGGATGGGAATTCATAGTCTTACCTCTCTGTGTGTGCTTGCAGGGAGCGAAGGAATGGTTTCATCCACTGTAGCCAGCAGTGTCCTTAATGCTAAGCCAACATCCTGATTATTAAGAAGAAATTAAACAAGTTAGGAAATTCAAAATCAGTCTGTTACCAAAAATATGTATAAATTCAATATGACTTTTTCATTTTACTTTAAATGACTTTTTCATTTTACTTTAAAATGTAGGTGTTGTACTTTTTGGTTTATTAGTATTATCCCTTTAGCCGTCCTGTTTGCCTAGCTTTAAATGTCACTTCTTTGACACTTAAGCTTTTCTTGTCAAGGTGAAGTTCTCTGTATGTGACCTCTTCCTTGACTGGTGTTACTGCCTCTCTCTATAATGCCAGTAAGCAGCTAAAGTTATGACTCTAGAAAAGCAGGTTTTGTTTCTTTTTCAATAGATGCTAACCCCTTAAGATGAACTCATCACACACAAACCACACAACTTTAAAGTATAGACTACATTTTCTAACTTGTTATGGTTCAGCTTGTCTGCGTGTTTCCCTGTTATACAGGCATCATCCCTTCTTTAGCAATAAAAGTGAAACCCAAGAAAGTACAGTTGTGTAATTAAACTTACCATAACACTAGATGTTTGAACAGATCACTGTTGCAGTGGCCCAAGAAATATGCGATACATTCTTACAATGATCAGACATCTGGCCAGCTTCCAGAGATTTAGGGCACCTTCCACGCACCTGTATGACCATTAAGCTCAATGGCAAGCCAGTATAAAAGCAAACATATGTGTGCCAAAAGTGAAAGCTTTCTTACCTCAGAACAAGACAGGTTAGAACTCTATGACAGGAAAATATGTACTAGGAGAAGAGGAAAAGATAAGTACAGGACCGGTGTTATCATTTTGGGGACCCAGCAAGTGTCAATTTTGGGGTCCCCGGGCACTTCCAGTCTAAGTATCACCTTGTCACTGCCACCCCTCCTAAGCAACCTTTTAGTTCATTATGCACAGTTTTGCAGACACAAAGTACAGTTCTTTAAGTTAGCTTACCATAAAACAGTAGATGTTTGAATGCTCACTGCTGTACTAGTGGAAGCTACATGGGTTATATACTGCAAAGAATATAATAGCCGGTCAGCTTCCAAAGCTTCAGGACACCTTCCATGTACCCAGACCATTAGTCAGCTCAAGCTGATATAACTAAAAAGACAGGTTTGCACACCAAGCCCTTCACAGTGTTCATGCCAACTGAGATGGGAAGAGTAAGCCCTGACAGGACATTGCTAGGAACAACAAAAAATAAATGTCCACACCCTGGCATAAAAAGTACACCACAAAACAAAGGGGTCAGGGGGAGGGAGAGACTACTGCAGCAGTGATTATTCAAACATTTACTGTTATGGTAAGTTTACTTACACAGCAATACTAGTTCTACATGCTAATCACTGCTGCAATAGCCTAAGCTATACAGGTAGATTACTATAGCTCAGAGGAACTGGGAAGTGGAAGAAGGGTCCACGAGCCACTGCAGAATAGTCCTAACAAAGCCTGACAGAGACCTGGAGAAGGAATCTAGCTTGTGGTGTTTTGTAAAAGTATGAAAAGAGGACCAAGTTGCTGCTTCTAGGATACTTATGAAGCCAAGGCCCTGGTAGAATGTGCCTTGATCCTGCCTGGAATAGATTTGCTGTGGTGGGAATGAGACAGCCATGTGGACATGGTCTTTGTTGACATAGGCTGTCCATTCTTACCTTAAAAAGAAATTAACTGATTGGACTTTCTGAAAGATTTTGTTCTGTCAAGATAGTACCTGAACAGTCTGTGGACATCCAAGGTATGAAGTATCCTTTCTCCCTCATTTTTGGGCTCAGGAATGAGCAAAGGGTGATGAATAGTTTGTGCTTAAAGTAAAATCGGATACCACTTTAGGCATAAAATAACAAGAAGTTATGTACTCACCATAACGTTCGATGTATGTAGTCCATCTCGCCTCACATTCTTACCTGTGGGTTCGGAGCCGAATATCGGCTCCGACTCGGCCAAACTTTTCTAGCTCGAAGTCTTCTATTGGCTGGGCTAAGCAGGTATCCCGTGGTGCACTGCTCCATATCCCCAGATCTAGTTTGCTGCAATACTCATTCATATCCCATGCATACACAACATCCAGATAAAAAGAATAAGCTAAAGTAAAGGGAACTCTGTAGATAGAAACCTAACTTCCAGATCCTCCAGGAAGGGGGAAGGTGGGAGGGTAAGTAAGAATGTGAGGCGAGATGGACTACATACATCGAACGTTATGGTGAGTACATAACTTCTTGATGTTATGTAGTCCTATCTCACCTACATTCTTACTCGTGGGACAGCGTCCCTAGCACCTACATCCTGGGTAGCTCATAGGAAAATACTCCTGAGTACTGTGGAACCAAAGGCTGACCTGCCCCTAGAAACCACATCCAATTTGTAATGAGAAACAAATGTGTGAGGAGAAGCCCAAGTAGCTGCAGCACATATATCATCCATTGACAATCTGGCTTGATAGGCTGTAGATGTAGAAACAGCCCAAGTAGAGTGAGCCGATAGCAGATCTTTTCCTCCTGCGTGGTAGGTGAAAGAGATGCAACTAGATATCCATCTGGATAGGGTGATCTTGGAGACCGGGGACCCAATTTTGTTTTCTGAAAAGGAGACAAATAGTTGATCAGACTTCCGGATATCTTTTGTTCGGTGCAGATAGAAACGTAACTGTCTGTGTACATCTAACTGATGAAATTTAAATTCTGCCTTGTTTGAAAAATGAGGAAAGAATACAGGCAACTCAATGGATTGATTAAGGTTAGACACGGAAGCCACTTTAGGAAGGAAGGAATGGTTTGGTCTAAGAGAAACCCTGTCCTTATGAAAGATTAAGTATGGAGGTTTGATAGAGAGGGCTTGAATTTCTGAAACTCGCCTTGCTGAAGTGATTGCTGTTAAGAAGGCTGTTTTCCAGGTCAAGAATTTCAATTCACAAGTAGCTGCAGGCTTGAAAGGTGGTGAAGTCAGGGCTTGTAGAACAAAACTGAGACCCCAGGGCATGATAGGTTCGGAGACCGGGGGACGGAGTAACAGAGTACCCTTCAGGAAAGCCTTGCAGAGTCTGTGAGCCATGAGACTAGGCTCATTAGCAACATGAAAATTAGAGATTGCTGCCAATTGAACTTTGATGGTAGCTGATGCGAAACCCTGATGGAAAAGCATAGACAAAAACTCCAAGACTGAAGCAATTGGAGCTGTGTAAGGATCAATTCCTTGGGTATGCGCCCAAATAGAAAACCTCTTCCATTTGCTAGAATAAATCTTCCTAGTAGATGGCTTATGGGAGGAAGATAAAATGTGAGCCACTTCCGGTGAAAATTTATGAAGCCTAACTAACGATGGAAGTGGAGTAGCCAGGCTGTCAACTGGAGGGTCATCAGAGAGGGTTGGATCTGTCCTGACATGTGTGTCAGTAAATCTGGTTGAGGGTCCATAATCCAAGGAGTGTCCACAATGTATGGTTGAAGAAAGGGGAACTAGACTTGACGAGGCCAGTGTGGAGCAATCAGAATCATTCTGCTTCCCAAGGATTGCGCTTTCTGAATCACCTTTGACAGCAAGGGAAACGGAGGGAAAGCATAAAGCAGACCGGAGGTCCAATCGTGAACTAGAGCGTCCCTGGGTGACTCCCCCTGTGGGAGGATCAGCGTGAACTAGCTGCTGCATTTGGCATTGAGGGGGCTGGCAAAAAGGTCGCAGCAAGGCTGACACCATCTGCTGAAGATTCATTCTGCAACTAGACGATTCAGGGACCACTTGTAAGGCACCAGAATAGCTCTGCTTAGCCTGTCCGCAATCACGTTGGACTTTCACGGAATGTGCGTTGCCACCAGAAACCGTTGGGAAGATACTGCCCACTGCCACACTTGCATGGCCTCTCTGCACAGGGGGTAAGACCTGGATCCCCCTTGCTTGTTTAGATACCACACTACTGACATGTTGTCTGAGTGTACTGCAATCGTCCCTAGAGGTAGAAAGCTCTGAAGTGCCTGCAACGCAAGTAGCACTGCTCTCATCTCTAGGACGTTGATATGCAGCTGTATCTCGTGATCTTGCCACGTGCCTTGGACTGTCCTGCCAAGATAATGCCCCATCTGGGAGGCGTCTGTGGTCACTGTGGCAAATGGGATGGAAGGAACGAAGGGCCTTCCCCTGTCCAAATTGTTGGTGCAAAGCCACCAACTGAGGTCATGTTTGCATCTGTCCGTGAGCAAAATGGGGTGAGAAAGTGGACATTTTTGGAGGGACCACTGAACAAAGAGGACCCATTGGAGAAGTCTCATGTGCAATCTCGCTAGAGGGACCAACATAATTGTTGCTGCCATGGTCCCCAGGAGTTGGAGAACCCATCTTGCCTTCGCTTTCCTCAGGGGCATCAGGATGTGTATCTGTTGTTGTAAGACTCTGATCCTCTCTTGCGGTAAAAATGCTCGCATTCAAATGGTGTCTAACTCTGCGCCTATAAAGGTGACACGCTAAGAGGGCAACAAAGCAGATTTTTCCCAATTTAGTGTTATGCCCAACTGCTGACATAGAGTGATGGTAGTGTCCCTGGTTTGGAGTAGTTGATGCCTGGTGGGGGCAGTAAGGAGCCAGTCATCCAGATACGGAAACACTTGGAATCCCTGACATCTCAAGTGAGAAGTCACCACCGCCATACACTTGGTGAACACCCTGGGGGCTGTGGTGAGACCAAAGGGCAGGGCTCGAAACTGGAAATGACTGGCTCCCAGCCAGAAGCGTAGGTGACTCCTGGAAGCCCTGTCCATTTTTACATGGTAGTAAGCATCCCTTGAAGTCGATGGATCACATCCATACCTCCCTCTCCCAACAATGGGAGAATTGATTGTAGTGTGACCATATGGAACTTGGACTTCCGTACAAAGTTGTTCAGTTGGCTGAGATCTAAAAAGGGTCTCAGGTCCCCTGTTCTTTTCGGCACCAAAAAGAATCTTGAGTAAGTCCCAAATCCGATTTGGTCTGAGGGGACACACTGGATGGCTCCTTTTCCTAGCAGCTTTGAAACCTCTGAGGCTGCTTGATCCCTTTGACTGGGTGGAACGTCTGGGATTTTTCTGATTGGAGGGGGGTCTGATGCAAACGGAATGATATAACCTCCGGAAATTATTCGTAATACCCATCGGTCCTGGGTGATGCTTCTCCAGGCTTCCGGATATAATGAAATTCGACCCCCAACTGGCTCTGGATAAGCACAGCCAGGCACTCCCTCAGGAACGAGAGTAATGAGAGCCGCGAAAGGAATCATGGTCTCCCGAATTGCGGGGGCCCCCTCTGCTTCTAGGGAGGTGTCTCGCAGAATAACCTCCCCCTCCTCTGCCTCTGGAGGAGGACTCACCTTGTGCAGTAGGAAAAAACCTCTGTGATTTCTTGAACCACATCTTCCCACCCCGCTGGGCCTTGGGGTAAGGCCTAGAAGGAAGGGAAAAACTGACCCCTACGGCAGACAGGGTCTTTCCCCTCTTGCTCGCACCTGGTGAGGGTGTCTTTCACTTTGGTTCCGAACAAAGAAGAACCATCAAAGGGGGCGTCAGTGAAGGAGGACTTGAAGGCCTCTGCGAAGTGACAAAGGCGCAGCCAGGCTTGCCTTCTAAGGGCGACTCCTGAATTTGCTGCCCTATTCGCTCCCTCAGCTGCATACGAAATGAGCCGCATGGAGGAGTTGACAATGGAATTGAGGGTAGACACCTGGGCCACCGCCTCAGGGACATTACCCGCAAGAGTATCTCCTAACTCCTTGAGGAGAGCTCTCTGGAACTGAGTGAAATGAGACAGATAGTTCAGCGACCGTAAGGTAAAGGTTGCTGACGAGAGGGTATGCTTCCCATACCGGTCCATGGTCCTAGACTCCTTGTTAGGAGGATGGACAGAGAAAGAGGACTCTGCTATTACTTTCTGAGTGGCTGCCGCCACCACCATGGCATCTACAGGGACTCCTTTGGACAGAAACTCCTTGCCCTGGGGAGCAGAAAGAAGCTTGTTGGGATGCCTGTGTATGGGCTCCACAGAATCAGGGTTTTCCCACACCCTTCGACAGATCAAATCAAGGAGCTCATCGCAAATGCCTTAAGGAAGACCAACTCCTCCTCGGAAGGGGCTTTGGATGGCCAGTCACCTCTTTGTTTCACTATCTCCAGGATGTCGGAGAAGGAAACATCGTCAGAGGATGACTTGGGGGACCCCTCCGATTCCTCGAGGTCAGTATCAGAGGTGAGGGACTCATCCTGGGAGTCTATGTGCTTCCTCTTGCACATTTTCTTTCTAGGGGGATCCTCAGGCACGAACTCTGAAGGGCCCTCAGAAAGTTGGGGACCACTCGTGGGGGTATCCCTAGGCCTTGGTGCTCTGCTGTCCATGGATAGGTGGTGATCAGAGGCTCTCACCGGAGTGTTGGGGGACAGAGTGACCGACCCGCCTGATGTAGCTGATGATCTGGCCAGCGCAGTCAGGCTCCCCCTCCCCCGAGTCCGAGGACCGGCCAGCCTCCAAGACCATGATGGGAGTCAGAGTTCCCCGAGCCGAAGCACAGAGAGGGAGACTCGGAACCAAAATATGTCCTGAGATGTCCCCCTCGGGCCCGACTGAAGAATCCTGAGTCCCGAACTCAGAGGACGGAGCCGACGAGGTCGGAGCTGATGTTGGTACCGATGGAGCCGGAGGGGCCATCAGAACCAACCTAGGAACATCACACGACACGGAACACTCCGGCTCCGAAGAGAGAGATGTGCTTGGAGGAGGAATGATCGAAGAAGGGGTCGGGACGGGCTCCGGAGCCGAAAACAATTTTGCCAAAACCGGTGACTGGAGGAGCCTCTGGACCACCCTATCAACAGCCACATCCGAAAGGGTCCTGGAGGATTTGGAGGACAGGGAGGGAGATAGAGATCTCCTCTCAGGAGAAACTGGTCTGAGACTGGGCAATCGGCTCCGAAGAGGTTCCAATATAATTGCTGCCGACGCCGGTTCCATTAACACTGACACCTCCTGCGGCCCCGAGGACAGTGGAGCCGAGGTCATCGATGCAATTTTTGTGACTTTCTCCGGAGGCTCCGGATGAAGCTGATGGAGCCGGAGATCTCTTTTTAGACTTGGATGACTTAGACTTAGCATTGGGAGAAGAATCCAAGGCCTCTTCGAATGAGGGTTTCAGGAGTCCCTTTAAGATCAGCTTATTCTTTCTCTCTTTGAGCACTCTGGGACTGAACGCATGGCAAAAACTGCAGGACTCCTGCAGATGAATGGCTCCCAGGCAATAGACACAAATAGAATGCCGATCGGTGATGGACATTTTGTACCCGCATTTAGAGCACTTTTTGAAACCCGAAGGTTTACGCCCCTTGGAATCTTTGGACATGTTTTACAACACCAACAATGCAACTTAAGAAACGGTCTGACAAGAAACTCACAGACACTCAACACCTCAAAAAACGCAGGAAGCAGTTATAAATTGTAACAGTACACACACACTAGAGACACACACTGAGACAAATTATGTCAAAAACCTCTAACTAAAATGGTTAATGACCACAAGGTAAGGGAAAAGAACCAAACCTCTAACTTAAACAGTTTAGCTAACAGACAGGACAAAAGGACTAGGTCCTCTGACAAGGGCCTAGCCCGAGGGAACAGTTAGCGGGATACCACAAAAGCACACTACCAAAAACCTAAACAACACTAAAGACAATAGCTATGAAAATAGCTTTTTGTTTATGAACAAAATTTTTTTTCAAGACAAGAAAAAAGGTACTTAGCCACAGCCAAGAGTGAGACCATGTCCGAGCTACACGAGCGGCAAACGAGATCTGGGGATATGGAGCAGTGCACCATGGGATACCTGCTTAGCCCAGCCAATAGAAGACTTCGAGCTACAAAAGTCTGGCCGAGTCGGAGCCGATATTCGGCTCCGAACCCACGGGTAAGAATGTAGGCGAGATAGGACTACATAACATCTAGTAGTTCTCAAGGAAACACAGTCTGTAGAAAACGAGATAAGGTTATCACACTATAAGAACTTGCAACTCAGACACTATTCTTGCACAGGTCACAGCACCTAGCACTGTTTTATCTCTTCTCCTATCTTAACTGTTAGTTGTTGAGCCACATCTATCTCTAACCCTGGCATAATTAAGTCATTCATAAATATTTCCATTTGTGCACTTTATTTCCACATTTCTCTGCTTTACTCAAATTTTCATAAAATTTCCAAAATACCTCTAATACCTCTATAGGCTCTATGATTATTTTTCCTGTAATAAGCTCCCCAAGTTTGGAAACAACCCTTCCTAATTTTTGCTTAACTCGTTCTACTAAAAGTTTTTGTGCTCTAGTGCTAATCAAAAAATAGTTGCTTAACAGCAGTATTTCTAAACTCATGCATACTATATCAATACTACTTTATTTTCTCCTTAAACCTCTGTATTTCTGCCTCTTCTTGCTCTGTAATACTTTGATAGCTGTCAGCCTCTCTAATAATTCCTATTACTTCTTAACTATATCCTTTTATTTCTACACAGTTTTTAAACTCCATTTTCATTTCATCCTACTCACTAATATAACTTCTAAAGATATTTCTATATCTTTCCTAATACCCCTCGATTAATTTCCACTAACCATTCCTTAAATTCCTCTCTTTTTTCACTTCATTGCTTTTGTATCTTTGTTTTTGTTGGTACATGATCTGAAAAGTTACTGGATGCGTGTTGAAGCTTTCAATCAAATGCAAATGTTATTGTGAAATGTAATTTCTATCTAGTCTAGCCCAGTTATTGTACCTTGGGATATAATATGTAAATTCTGTCAGAGTTCCTACTACTGAATTCACATCTTCCATATCACATATTTTTTAAAATTTCTTCAGAAATTGACCCTCTTTTTATTATATTTCCCCTTCTAGGTCCCCCTGATGCATCCTCACTATTGCAAATCAAGACCCAGTCGCCACCTATAAGTAGTTTATTTATTACATCTATTTACTGAGTAATGTCTGTCTGACCTAGAAGCCCATTTTCAGCGATGACCCGGAGAGAAAAGCTCCTGTCATACAGTAGAGAAAACTAATAATACTAACACTATTAACAACATTAATAATGTTTGACATGTATTAACAGTGTAAATTAAGCAAAGCAATTAATTAATGGTACAGACAAAATACAGTTTTAAAAAACATTGTGTATGACCATACAGTATTTAAGGAGATATATTTTACACAAACAGTGACAGAGATGGTTACAATGTAAGATCAGTATGACTGCCTAGGATTTAAGACCAGTCTAGCTGCTAATAGAAAAAGTATAAGAGAAAGTTACTTGTGTGGAAACAAAACAACAGTAGCTATGGGGTATGAGCCAGATAGGAGAAGGAGCAGTAATAGAAGACAAGTCATATTCCCTGCTGAAAGCTGATTATTTCTCCCCAAATTTTCTTAAGCTCATAATAGCAGTTATTGGTAGAATATAAATACACAAGTATAATCCTTCTACCTTGCCATTAGCCCCTTATTATCACACTTCTACAATTATGACCTTTTTTCTTCTTCTGTTACTTCTGAAGCCCCTCTAGTGGTTAATATAATTACTATTATTAACAAAATTACTCCCCTTTTCTTTCATCCCTGACATTCTGCTGAATATCCATCCTGAAATTCTTTGTCAAAGTCACATGCTCATTTCTTTCTAAATGTGTCCCCTGCAGCACTGCTACCTGCACTCTGTATTTCTTAATATAATTCCATTTCCTTTGTGTCTGTGCCTGTATGGCCATTTATGTTCCAAGACAACATGGACAGCATAGCCATTATGATAAAAAGCTGTGGCTCCCACCTATCACATGTCAATTTCATTCTGAATGTGTATTTCCAGCTTTCTCGTTAACACACACATGCTAATGTTTGGTAGGGTGATCTTTTATACAGCTGTTACGTCTCCTCTCCATTTGAACCTATGTCACATTTTCAAGTCTTTTTGTTTTAAAGAAAACCCTCAAACAAAAAACAAAGGACAGTTTCAAAACTCCCCATCCCCTATCAACTTAGAACAAAAGCATAAAACTATGTAAATCTTCAAAAAATGAAGTTTAACATTCAAGATAGGAACAATTGCCCCAAATCACCTGCTACACCCAAAGGCATTACCTAACCTAACATTAAGGTTACCCATGCTAAAGCACATATAGCCAGGTGTTTCCACTTAAATGGATTGCTGTATATTCTTTTCTTATCTCTATTTCTTTTTCAGATGTGAAAACAGCTTATATGCTTTCAGAAATCTAAATTTTAGCCTTAAGAAAAAGTGCACTGGATATCTTTAAATTAAAACTAAACTGTACACTGTTCTATTAAATGCATTAAAGTATAAAGGCTGTGTTAGACTGACAGTTTTCACTGCATTCTTTGTGAGTTCACTATAGTACATTCAGGTAGAATAAGTCTGAAAATATAGACTCAGACTTTTGTTTTCATGTATGCATTCAGTTTCAGGAAAAGACAGTTCAGTAGAAAGAAAAAGATAATCTTGCTGGCTAAGCATGAGATATGCAGAAATAACAGTTATCAGGGAAAGCTACAGAATGTTCCTTTCTCAAGGGAAAGATATATGTACACTTCACATTATTCAGTTATTAGTTTTAAGGATAAAGTGACAATTATTTGTGACAGGCTTAGTAAAATAAGGTATCTAAATAATAGGTAGTAATAGTTATTCAATATACTCAAAGCATAACAGGGCAGACAATTAATTTACAGATTACAGTGCATTTTACCATAATTATTGTGCATTAGACAAAGTTAAAAGGACACACAGTATGCAAACGTATACATCTGAAATACAGAAAGCATAGGTTTTGGTAAACTATTATACAGCATAAATATTTACAGGATGTTTAAGACACAAATTTAGAAGGCAGACATCTATTACAGCACATAGAAACCAAAAGGTAAATAGAATTATTAACAAATCTAGCTGAAAATTTACAGACACAAGTTAATACATTATACGGTAATTATGCTTCAAGACCAGTCATAAAGGTATCTTTCTAGTGCCAATTCCAGTTAGTCTTCAGAAAATAGCCATCATGCTTGATAGCCTATATAATGAAAAAGGAAATGGACTAAACAGTACAATGTTTGAGAATTTAAATGTATGTACAACAGGGAAAGGTTTCATTTGCTATAAGAGAGAGACAGACATCATGGTACAATATGGCACCAGTTCATAAGGTAGAAAACATAGGCAATAGTCAGTGCAACTTTACCACTACAGCATACAGCAATAGGGAAGAAAAATAGGCAGGGTTAACAGTTTGCACTCTGTTTAACCTGACTGCAGATTCACAGAAACAAACTGAGGATGTATATGGCATTTTCTTCATGTTGTTTCTGTAACAGCATGGTTCAAAGAATTACCTGGCCTAATCAGTTTTAGAAACCACAGAATTAAAAGGCACTGAATTTCAGAATAATATACAGGTTTTAGATGCATCACACATGCATCATAACTTAGACTTAAAGACTATGGATCTAGGTAATGGGGTAATCGCTGCAGCAGCTATATTTCCTGCAGATTGAACTGTTAAAGCTATTTGAAGCAAATAGTACCTTTGAGACATTAAAAGACATCACTATATATCACGACACATCTGCAGATTATAAGTGAGGTGGCATACAGCCTGTATATTCAAACCAGATTACAGTAGTTAGTAATACAGGTAGGAGATAACTACAAATGAAGATCCCTCTAAACTTTTGTCAGTCACCTCAGGGGAGCTGTTGTACTGAGGGTTTTCACTGCATTCTTAGTCAGTTCACTATAGCATTTTAAGGTAGAATAATAGTCCTGAAAATATAGTCAGACTTGTGTTTCCATGTATTTATTCAGCTTCACGGAAAGACAGTTCAGTAGAAAGGAAAAGATGATCTTGCTGGCTAACCACAAAATGTGCAGAAATAACAGTTCTCAAAGAAAGCTATAGAATGTTCCTTTCTCAAGAGAAAGATGTGTACTTGCAATGGAATGCTAGATAAAGAATAGACTGAGAGTCACATGCAAGACAAGACTTGGAAACCAAGGTTAAAGAGGTGTGTAAAATGGTTTACTGTTGAAACAAATAAAGCACCTTCTTTGCTTAAATTAGTGAAATATAATGCTGGAACTATACCAACTCCTACACAATATTGGCAGTCAGTTCACTGGCATCTGCATTAGATGCAATTTGAAATAAATTTAGGTGACGTCAGTCACCAAAGCTAGTCAGCACAAGTCAATGGCAGCAATACGACCACATACAAAGATCCAACACAATTTTATTTCCTTCTCTGGCGCCTCGGCTCACGCCTTCTAGGAGAAGTCAATGGCACATGTTTTTTTTACTGTTTTGCAGGGAGGGGTTAATGTTTTGCAGGGGGCAAGCCCCCCTGCACCTCATATATACCAACTCCAAGATTGCACTGCAGTGAAGAAAAGGGTAAATTCTCTGTTCCTCACTGTACCACAATATTCACTCAATACCGAACTCTGACTACCAAATTACACTGCACATTTATTACTGAGAATTCATAGTAGTCTGGTTCGGCACTGTGCCACTTTGAAACGTGCCTTTCAACCACATGCCATTCGATCACCTGCACAATGAGATTGGAATAGTAAACCATGTAAAGCATTACAGGATTTGGTATTATTAGGAAATACTTCAGACACTGTCAGATGAATTAAGTTAGCTTTGGACTGATATGCAAAAGGTCTTTTCAGTACAGACACTAGAGCCTGAGCAACACATCAGGTCAATTATCCAGGGTTAAGACTGTTTCAGTTTGTATTACTCCAGGAGAATCAGAATACACATGCAGAAACTCTGGATATTTATCAGCACTGTTACTGTTATCCAGCATTCCAGAACTTCTACAGACCTTTACTGTTTATCAGTACTCTACTGTTACTGAAGACAGTATATGGATAGTAACATCTAATAAAGCATTCTTAACCAAACTACAGTGTGTGCAGAATTAATTCTGAAAAATATAAAAAGACTTGGCCCATAAAGGAGAGACTCCCACCTGTTCAGCACAAGTTTGGGTAATTAACAGATAAAGACATTCATTCCGTCTCATGTCAGTTGTTTCTAGTTAATTCCATTATACTACAGTCTTAATTCTTTCAGGCTGCGCTCTCTTATTAACTTCCTATATATTCAAACTTTAGTTTTCACTGAACTGCTTGCCATTATACCTTTCAATGTTGCAAGACCTTTTAGGATCAACTTATTCTTCCCCTCCAGTAGGGCTCTATGATTAAAGGAATGACAGATGGAGCACAACTCTTGGAGATGGACGGCCCCAAGACAATAAATACAAAGGGTGTGTTTATCACTAAGGGACATCTTTTTGCTACACTTTTCCCATTTTTAAAACCCACTGCTTTATAGACTGGACCCGCTAACTTAAATGGGTCGTGCTATTGAAAACACAACATACATGGGAAAAAAAACAAGACTAAGCCCTCTAACTTAAATGGGTCCTGACAGAACACACAGAGAAGAAAAGACTTAGTCCTCTAACTTACACGGACCCTGCTACAATTCTCTAAGTTAAATGAACTTAACAATACAATGACACTGCACTAAAGGACAAAATTGGAAGAAAAAACAGCAACAACACTAGGAGTTAAAGCCCTCTAAATAAAAACGGGCGATGTAATAGTTCTCTAATTTAAACAAACTATTACAGAAAAGGGCAACTACAGAAAATCAGAAGCCAGGAAGGGATTACAAGGCCTAGCAGATAAATGAAGGCCAAAGTAAAAAAAAAAAAAAAACAGCTAAATTCGAAAATTATCCAGTTACGAGAAGACACACACACACAGCTGTAAAGCTAAAATATCTAACTATCTCAACAAAAACTCTTAAGAGTTTAGCAAAAGGTAATCAAAAAGATTATACATAGTCAGAGCTAGCAGATGAATGCTCGATATGTTTAGTGGCAAACAAGATCTGGATATGGTTTTTAGTGCATGTTGGGATAGGGATTTTAGCCACGAGTTGGCAGAGGGCGTCCAGCTTGGAAATAAAGGCCGAGGCAGATCCGACGATCAGATCTGAACCCAACCTAGTAAGAATGAAGGCGAGCTAGGACATCATCACATGTATTTGTTTGCTTTAATACCTTTAACTGGTACAACAGTCAAATAAGAGATTTTCCCCACATTTGAAATACCCCTGACTACACACCACACAAAAAACATTATGCCATGCAGTTTTACTTCATGAAATATCTTAAACAAATACTAATAAGAAAAAAATGATTTTACTTACAGTGACTTTTTCCCCTTTTAGTGTCCTTTTAAACATTAATGACAAAGTGGGAGATGTGCTTTACAATTCACTCACAAGTTTAACGAAGTCAAGAGTAGTCCAGTCATTCTCAGACACTTTCTTGCAAAGCCACATTTTACAATTGTGATTAGTCCTTTACAGTCTCCCATTTACTCACTAATTTCAGTGTTGCTGGTCTACCTCTTCACCTCCATCTCCCAACACCATTCTCTGGTTCAGGTTCATAGGTTGATACTAGGCTATCTGCCCTAGGGCATTTATAAGCCTAGCCAGAGTGTGTTTGGCTATTGCTTCTCTTTTAGATTAGTTAACTGTGCCTCTGTATAGTAGGTCACAGAAGACAGCCCTTTAAGGTTAGTTAACTGTGCCTCTGTCTAGCAGGGACACAGAAAAGATCCCAGGGGTAAACTTACGATCTCCCATCCACTCGTCCAGATTTCTTCTTGAAGAGGGTCAGTGAGGGGGTCTACCTAACATGAACTGGGATTCTGTTCCAGAGTGAGGGGAGCCTCTGGGATATGAATCTGTCCCTCCAGCATGTCCTATTTATTGTTATGCTGAGGTTTAAGTCCCTGGAGCGTGTAGCTCTAAGGGATTTGGATTTCCTGAGGTGGAGCATGTCCATTAATTCTGGGTTAGACATGGCTTTGTACGTCAGGCGTAGATCGCCTCTGAGTAGGCGGTAAGCAACTGAGTAGAGCTGGAGTTTCTTTAGTCGAACTGCATAGTGCATCTGTTTGAGGCCCGTGATCCTCTTGGTGAGGTACATTTGGGGTCTCTCCAGTTGCTGCAGGTGTCGGGTAAGGTACATCCCAAGTGGGGCATTGTATTCAATTATGGGCCTGATGACTGATGAGTAGAGGGGCACAATGACCTCTCTTGATCTAGTTGTGAACCCTTTCATGATAAGGTGGGCTATATAGAAGGTCTTTCTAACCATTTTGGCAACGTGATTGTCAAAGGAGAGATTACTGTCTACTTGGGTCCCCAAATCCCTAATTACTTCTTCCGTACTTAATGGATTACCACCTATGTGGTAATTTGTGGGCACTTTGTTTTTCTCAAAGGGGATGACTATGCACTTTTTGGCATTTAGCTTGAGGCCGTGGCTCTGGCACCAGGTATCCATCTCTGTGAGACCTTTTTGGAGGATGCTTGTGTCAGCCGGAGAGTCGATTATGGCTCCCAGTTTGCAGTCATCTGTGAACTTGGTCAGCCATAGTCCTCCCGTGTTAGCCTGTACCTCAGAGAAATATATACCAAACAAAAGCGGTCCCAGGACTGAGCCTTGTGGGACGCCACATGTAACTGGTTTAGAGTCTGACATGGCACCTGCAATTCTGACCATGTGGGTTCTATCCCTGAGCCAGTTTGCAACCCATCTTGTGACATAGGGGTTGATATTTAAGGTCATAAGCTTATTTATGATGCCCGAGTGAGGTACTGTGTCGAAGGCTTTTGTGAGGTCCAGGTAGGCTGTGTGGACTACCTTCCCCTCATCTATGGCCTTGGTAACTGTTTCAAAGAAGTCAACTAGGTTTAAGAGGCAAGATCTGCCCTTAACAAAGCCAAATTGGGTAGGGTCCAGTGTCTGGAGGTTCCCAATGTCTTTGTTTATGAGTTCCATGATGATACGCTCCATAGCTTTGCAGATCAGACTAGTCAAGCTTATAGGGCGATAGGGCGATAGTTTCCGGGGTCCATTGTGGCACCACCTATGTGGAGCGGGACCACTGTTGCTGTACGCCATTCTTTGGGTACATATCCTGTAGTAAGGCTGAGTTTAAACAGTAAATTTATGTGAGGGTTCAGTTCTTCTTGGAGCTCATGTAAGATGCAGCCTGGGACACCGTCCAGTCCCATTGATGCTGTGTTTTTTTGCTTTGGAGAGGGCAGCTTTCACCTGTGCATCTGTGATGTCTGGGAGGCTACATTCTGTTGGGATAGACATTTGCTCTTTTGGGGGGGAAAGGGGGGGGGAGTTTGCACTGAACCTGTCTGCCAGGATGTTGGCAATGTCTGTGGGTTCAGTGTATTTTTTGCCATTTTGCACTAATTCAGAGCACATCTGGGGGTTGCCACCCACATTCCTGACATAACTAAAGAAGGCCTTGTGATAATCTTTAGCGTCTTGGGCATTTTTTTTCTTTCGAAGCTGGCCTTTGATGATTTTTATGAGGGATCGTAGTTTCTTGCTAGTACTGATCAGAGATGCCTTCCCTTTTTGGGATTTTGCTTTATCATGTAGCAGCTTCCTCCTTCTGTTGTATAGCTTATTTATGGCTGGGGTCCACCAGACAGGTCTCCTGCTTTTGGAGGAGTGAGTCTTGGTTTTATTTGGGATAGCACGATCCATGCATTCCTGTAGGTGCTCATAGAATGCGTTTGTAAAGGATTCTGCAGTTCAGGCAGTATTTTCCACTGGCCCGGAGGCTTTGAAGGATTCCACCTCGGTTTTGAGAAGTGTGAAGTTTGCTTTTGAGAATTTTTTCACAGTGGTTTCCTTGGCTGGGGGTGGGGACGGGATATGGATGTCCAGTGAGATTAGTTTATGGTCTGATCTTACCAATGAGGGGTTTACCTCTGGTGTGGAACATAGAGTCCCCATGTTGGTGATGACCAGGTCCAATATGTTGTCCCCTCTTGTGGGAGTGGTGACCAGTTGTTCCATAGCATTTGAGTTTATAAATTCTAGGAACCGTTGGGCAAGGGTGTTGGGGCTTGAGTAGTTTTCCCAATCAATGTTTGGGTAGTTGAAGTCACCCAATATTATGGTGTTTGGAGAGACCTGAGATTGGGAGGGTGATCTGTAGCAGGCTACAAAGTGAAAGGCAGTTTTGCCCACTGTTAATTGCACATGGATGGTCTCCAATGCTTCGTGCAGTGCCACTAACCTGGAAGTGTGGGTATCTTTGATGAATATGGATACTCCATCTCCTTTTGTGTTTCGGTCCGAGTTTTGGGGCCGAAAAGCATGGTATGAGTTATAACCTGGTAGTGCTGGGGTGCTCTCGGGAGCCTTGAACCAGGTTTCTGTTACTGCACAGATATCGATATTCTCCATACTGAGGAGAGCCTCGAGTGCATGCATCTTGAGGTTTAGACTTCTGGCATTGAGTAGCATTACCCTTAGTTTTTTCTCCTTGTGTAGTCTATGGAGGTGGGTTTGTCTTTTGAGCCTTGCCTACAAAAGGCACTACGGGGGTGGCAAGAGCCTTAGCCAGTATTCGAAAGCCCAGGGGTGACAGGTGCAGGCCTTCTCTAGTGAAGCAATGTGGCTTGTCGAACATGTCATCCCAGGCTGACAGACACTGGATACCCTTTGAATGACACCAATACTTTAGCCAATTGTTAAAATTGATCATTTTGTCTTTATACTGTGGCATCATTCTTGGTGAGGGCAAGATGCTACTCAAGGTCAGGGTCATACCGGCCTGGGCTACATGATCAGAGAGCTCCTCTATGTCTCTTTTCATGTAGTCCAGGGAGGTACATCTCAGGTCATTCACACCAACATGGACAAATACTTCCAATTCTTCTAATCAACTCCTGTGCTTTTTTCTGTCTCTAAGTATTTTCCTTTAGAACATTGGAAAAGACTTCAGTGGCAAAGTCTCTCTCTGAACTTCATTGTCAGAAGAATTATTTATTTATTATTTTATTTTACATTTGTTTACTGAGACAGTCCGACTGGACAGGAAGTCCTTTTTCAACGGAGGCCCAGGGAGAAAAGCTCCACATAGAGAAATCCAAACAATGGATAATTAAACAGAAAATTAAATTATAAGTGGTAACCCGTATCAGACATTATAAGCAGGCAAGATATACAGAAGCAGGTTGTTGGTAAACATTTTTTATGTCCTCCTTAGCCTGTTCTGAATCAGAAAATGTCTTTGATCCTTCAGGAAAAAATATTCTGGAGACAGCTAGATACAGCAGCTTGAAACTCACAATTGCCTCTTGACATTCCTACTCTGCTGGAATAATTGCTTCTCTTCTGCCTGGAATACAGATAATAATCATTTTCCACAAATACTCTGCTGTCTCCAATTTTGAATACTTTTCCCTTCTGCCATGGTTTTGCCAGGATCAACTCTTTCTGCTGGTATTACTGCATCTTTACTAATATGGGTCATGGCTGCTTTCTCATGTTCAGGTTTGAAGCATACACTTGATGTACCACTTTCAATTAACAGATCCTGCTGTGTAATATCAGTTCAGTTGCTTACCTGTGCTACCATAAAATTAGTACAGTGTATTTCTTCCAGTTTCTCTGATCTACTGGAAAATCTCAGGTTTTCTCTGTGCACTCCGTCTTCTAACTCTAACATTTTTTGAAACTGTTCTTCTTGAGGATGCTCATACACAGCCAGCCATTTCTTCATATCGACCTCTGATGTTTGCAGTTTTATAACTTCATCTGAATAGCTTAACATTTCTTTTTCCAGCTTTTTATTTGAGATGATATATTCCAGTGTTTCATTTATTTTAATCAACTCCAAGTACTTTTAATTTATTTTTTCCTCTAAATTACTGGAAGCCATCTCTTGTACCAAAGCTGAAACAAGAATTGCTTTTTGCTGAACATCTGCAGGACATTTCCCAGCCAGTGTTTTCTCTTCACCTTTTCTTGCTGATTTTCTTTCATGTTCTCTGAACTACTTCTTTGCTGGCATCCAGGCAGTATACTTACCAGTCAGTAACTGAGTTTTTACTCCAGCTGACGATACCACTGGCTCTTGTTTCTCAATTTCTGTATTCACACTGGGGGAGCTGAAATTAAGCTGCTGACTAGTGTGCAGCTATCTTGGAAGTTGACTTTGCCCAGAATTCCTGAGAAAAGAACTTGAGAGTTATAGTATCTGGTGTACTGTTAGTATACATAAAAATCCTTGAAAGAGAAAACTATAGCTGAAGACTGGGAGCACCTGCTTTTCTTAAAATCTGAGGTAAGCACCGAGAATGGTTGCTCTAGGCTGCCAATTGCTGGCACTTACCTTGTTCAAGTTCATTCACTGATTACCAGCTTTATCCTAAAAGGCTTACATCAAAACTCTGTTTATGATAAAGTGTGTAATCAGAGAATGAATGATCTTTTCTTGTCTTCTCAAATTTCCCCAGCTAGCAGCAGCTTTTATGGGGCTTCCACATAGTCAAGGGTGATTAGGGCCCACTCCTGCAACCACAGGTATTGCAGGTGCCTAAAGCCAGCTGTAATGTTAGTTTTAGTGGAGAGAATGTCCACCAGTAGTACTTATCCATGTCAATGGCACTATATTTACATTAAATGAAATCATGAAGCCTGCTACCTGATGAAACACCATTACAACAGCCAGGGATATCTTTGAATTTTAAAAGGAAGAAGTGGTAACAATCCTTAGGATTCCTCATCCTAACAGTTATTACTCCTTACCTGGTTTAATAAGTACACAAAACTGCTGCACTAGCTTTTGTTGGTTTGTCAAACATGTAACAGAATTTCAAAACAAGATACGTTGCTGTGGTTGCCCCCCCCCCACCCCACCCCCCAGGACAAGGAGGCCCTCAGTGTCTGCAGAGTTTGCTGGTGCCTAAAACCAGCTACAGATAAATATTCCCAGCCTGGCAGTGATCCTATCTGAACATCTACTGTTATGGTAACTGAACTTAAACAATTGTATTATGTTCATCATTAGATCACTGTTGCAGTATCCTAAGCTCTTATGGGAAGGATACCAAAGGTTAGAAAAAAAAGGGAGGCAGAAGAAGGATCAGAGTTTCAGACCCCTGGAGAATGGTTCCAGCAAACACTGCCCTGTCTATAGAGAAAATTGGTAAAAGTGTGAAGAGAAGACAGAGTTGCTCCTCTGAATTTTTTTTTCTAGAGTACACCCTTTTCCAAAAAGCAGTTATAGTATTAGTAGTAGTAGTAGTACTAAAGTACAGTTGTGTACACTTACCATAAATGTAGATGTTCGAGTGTATTCACTGTTGCAATCATTACATTTAGGTAATTCTCCTGGCAGGTTGCCCTCAGTCGGCCTGAATTCCAAAGTCTTGGGTCCTGTGTCGGTTGCTGTCGCTACTTCACTGACATCAGGTCGTCAGGGGTATAAAAGAAGCAGCCAACACCATTTTCTTCAGTTTTTCTTGCCCCAGATGCCAGGTGCCCCCTAAAAGGGTAGCCAAAATTTATATACATACATATATATATATATATATATATATATATATATATATATATAAATACATACACCAATATAAACTTTATCTTCGTCTACAAGCAAATACACCACATAGGTTGTATAAATGAGAGAAGGAAAGAAAAGTTCCAACAGAAAAAAGGGGGATGGTGAGTGGGTAACCTGGACTGCAACAGTGAATACACTCGAACATCTACATTTATGGTATGTGTACACAACTGTACTATGTTCTTCGTGTTTCACTGCTGCAGTCGTTACATTTGGGTAGAGTCCCAAAGCTATGGTTGGGAGTCTGGAGCTAAGCATTAGGAGCAGCTATGAGGCTCTGCAGAACTGCAGTGGTAAAGCCTGCCCTGGATTTAGAGTAGAGTGGCACATGGTAGTGCTTTGTAAAGGTGTGTACTGAACTCCAAGTAGCAGCCTCTAAAATGTCTTTGGTTGGTACTCCCCTGAGAAAGGCTGCTGAAGCAGCTGCAGCTCTGGTTGAATGTGGCCTAATGCCCTTAGGCACTGCATTTCCATGGTGCAAATAGCAGAAATGAATGCAGTGGCCTATCCACTTTGAAATAGTCTGCTTTGAGATAGCCTTTCCTTGTGATCCTGCAGCATATGCCACTAGTAATTGCTCTGTCTTCCTGAAAACTTTGGTTTTGTCCAAGTAGAATCTAACTTGTCTGTGTACGTCCAAAAAATGCAGAATTCTCTCTCCCTTGTTCTGTGGATTTGGATAAAAAATTGGCAGATGAGTAGTTTGGTTAAGAGCCACACTGAACACCACCTTAGGTATAAATGTTGGGTTTGTCCTCAGATAGACCCTGTCTGGATAAAACATGATAAATGGTTCCACAGCCATGAGTGCTTGTAGCTCTGAAACCCGTCTTGCAGAAGTTATTGCTAGGAGCAGAGCTGTTTTCCAAGATAGAAACTTTATGTCAGCTAGTAGCAGCTGGCTCAAAAGGAGCTGGGTGAGTTTTTCCAAGGCATAGTTGAGGTCCCATGCAGGCATTGGTGCTCTCCTTGGAGGCCTTAAGTTTTTGGCTCCTCTGAGGTACTGCTTTAATAAAGGATGAGAAAAGATTAGTGGCTCTGTATTGTAATGAGTCGAAATGGCAGAGGCATGAATTTTAATTGATGAAAAAGATAGGCCTTTGTCCAGCATCGCAGTTACGTATTGCAAAATCTGAGGAATGTTTGGCACAGCTGTATCAGTTCCTTGTGCCTGGTTCCAAGCACAGAATCTCTTCCATTTTCCAGCATAAGATTTTCTAGTACTAGGCCTTCTGGCTTCCAAAATTACATCCATCGCAGCTTTACTGAGAGGTGTGTTTCATATGACTACATTATCTGCCATGTTGCCAGGTTTAAAGTACTGAGTTGGCTGTGCAGGATCTGATTGTTTTGCTGGGACAGTAGATGAGGTATTTGAGGTAAGGTCCAAGCTAGGCATTGAGACAAGTTCCTTAGGATTGGATACCAGTACTGGCGGGGCCAGGCTGGGGCAATCAGAATCATCTTTGGCTTCTCCTGTCTGACCTTTAGGAGTACCTTGGGGAGGAGAGGCAGTGGAGGAAAAGCATATACTGATAGGTTTTTCCAGCTGAAAGATAGGACGTCCACTTTCAATGCTTGTCTGTGATAAGTCCTTGAGCAGAATCGTTTTAATTGGTAGTTGTGAGGGGAGGCAAATAGATTTATGTCTGGGCACCCCTATTTCCTTGTTATCATGCTGAAGACTTGTGGATCCAGCTGCCACTCGTGGGGATCCATGAGGTTTCTGCTTAGTTCGTCTGCCAGAGTGTTTTCCTTTCCTTGCAGGAATTGTGCCTGCAGATGTACTTGGTAAGTCAGTGCTGTGTCCCACAAAGTCATGGTTAGTCTGCAAAGGGGGTAAGAATGTGTGCCCCCCTGCTTGTTTATATACCACATGACCGTGGTGTTGTCTGTCTTATCAGTAGTTGTCCCGGATGAAGTAGGTCCTTGAAGGCTGTCAGGGAATTTTCAACAGCTAGCATCATCTTTTGATAGATATGTAGATGCATTTGGTTCATAGGTAGGTACTAGACCATCTGCCCGAGGGCATTTATAAACCTAGCCAGAGTGTGTCGGCTTTTGCCGCCCCATTGATTAATTAACTGAGCCTCTGTCGAGCAGAGCCAATGAAGTGATCCCAGGGGTGTACTTTCTGTTACCCATCCACTCGTCAAGGCTTCTCTTGAAGAGTGTTATTGAGGGGCTCTGCCTAATGTAGTTAGAAATTTTTGTTCCAAAGCATGGGGAGTCTCTGTGACAGGAATCTATCCCTCCAGCAGTGACTTGGATTTCTTTAAGTGGAGCATGTCCATCAATTCTGAGTTGGACATGGCTTTGCAAGTCAGGAAGAGATCACCTCTGAGTAAGCTATATGCCACTGAGTACAGCCGGAGTTTTTTTCAGTCGGGCTGCATAGGACATATGTTTGAGGCCAGTAATCCTCTTGGTGAGGTGCTTTTGTGGTCTTTCAAGCTGTTGGAAGTGTCTTGTGAGGTACATCCCAAATGGGGCACTGTACTCTATGATGGGTCTGATGAGTGACGAGTAGAGGGGCACTATAACCTCTTTATTTCTAGATGCGAACCCCTTAGTAATTAGATGGGCCACATAGAAGGATTTCCTAACTACTTTGGCAATATGGTTGTCAAAGGAGAGATTACTATCTACCTGGGTCCCCAGATCTCTTATTACCTCTTCTGTATTAAGGGGCTGCCGCCTATGTGGTAATTCGTGGGTGTTTTGTTTTTCACAAACGGGATGACTATGCATTTTTTGGCATTTAGCTTGAGGCCATGACTTTGACACCAGGTGTCTGTCTCAGTAAGCCTTTTTGGTTTGAGGACCATGTGCCCTGAATGCATTTTCCTGCCATGTGGGCCCCCCAGGCATAATCTGAAGCATCCTTTGTTAATGTTTGCTTGGCTGGGGGTAATGTGAATGGCTGTCCCTTGTTCTGGTGACAAGCCTTCGGCCACCATCGAAACTCCTGTTGCAGGCAGGGAATGAGAGTAATCATTGTTTCCAGGCTGTGGCAATGTTGAGTCCAAACACGTTTTAGGTACCACTGAAGTTTCCTCATATGCAGTCTTGCATATGGAATTAGTAGGATGCAAGATGCCATGAAGCCCAAAGCCTGCAGAATTTTTCTTGCAGATAACTGGGCCTTTGTTGGCAACATTTTGAAATAGGTAGTCACCTGGCTTTGTTTGTCTGGCGTGAGATAAGTCATCTGGGCAGTTGTATTTAAGCTTGCACCCAGGAATATTATCTCTTGAGAGGGTACTAGTTTTGATTTCTTTTCACTGACTGTGTACCCTAGGCATGTTAGAAGTCTTTTCACAAACGCCAGATGCTGTAGAAGAATGTCCTTGTTCTCTGCTTGAATTAGACAGTCGTCCAAGTAAGGATATATTTGTATTCCTCTGTCTGCGGAATGCAATTACTGGTGTCAGGCACTTTGTAAAGACCCTGGGCACAGTAGATAAGCCAAAGGGCAGTGCAGAGAATTGGTAATGCATTGAGCCAGCCTTGAATCTGAGGTATCTTCTGCATGACTGTCTGATTGGGACATGCAGGTATACCTCTTTTAGGTCTAAAGTCACAAGCTAAGCATTCTTGCCCAGCATGGGCTGGAGCTGCTCCAAAGTCAACATTTTGAATTTTGGTATAGCCAGGAATGTGTTCAGAATAGATAGGTCCAGTATTGGTCTCCAGGCCTTGCCTTTTCTGGGTACCAAGAACAGTCTTGAGTAAAATCCTTGTCCCTGCTTTTGCTCTGGTACTTGTTGAATGGCCCCCATGTCCATGAGGGATGAGACTTGTTTTTGTGCCTCTTCCCATTGATGTTTTGGGAGATCTGGCCAGCCGTTTGCCTTTGGCAGGGTATGGAAATGGAACTTGAAGCCTTGTGACACTATATTTAGAACCCACTTGTCCTGGGTTATAATGTGCCAATTTTGAGAAAAAAGTGCTAATTTTCCCCCTAAGGGTGCTACCAGGACATAAGTGCTTGGTGCCGGCAGGGGGAAGTCATTGGGACTGTTTCCTGTATGGCTGTTATTTGTCTTCTCCAACTTTGGAGGTAGAAGCACCACATTGCTTTGACCTGTATGAACCTTGTGCCTGGGTTCTGCCTCTAGGGCATCTGGATCTGCCCATTTGAGGTCTGTCTGACACAGGAAAGGACCAATTCTTTGTAGGCCAGTGTCTAATAAACCTAGGTGGCTGTACTTGTAAAAAATATTTGACAGCTTGCATAGATTTAGCTTTGTCCTCCATTTTCTTTAACACCTCTTCTGCCTTAATACCAAACAAAGTATCATGCTGTAAAGGTGCATCTAATAATTTAACTTTTAACATGATCAGGCAGATTTTGTTCCTTTAACCAAGCATGCCTCCTAATACAGAACCGGTAACTGCGGCCCCACAGGAGGCCTCCAAAGAATCAAAACCTCATTGCAAAGTATGCTTTCCAACTTGTTCAGCTGCATGCAATAAATCCTGCATTTCCTTGTTTTCTGCACATTCAAAGTTTAGCAACATTTTCTGTTTAAGCAATGCCATGACATGTTGCTGATATTTGAGCATATGAAACTGACAGTTTAAGGCCCTTATAGCCAAGGTAGCAGATGTGTAAACCTTTTTTCCCCATCTATCCAGTGCCCTAGAATCCTTGTCAGGGGGGTAGGGCTTTTTTGCAGCAAAAGCCTTAACTCCTTTGGGACCCTGTGAAATAGTTTCTGGGCCAGCAGCAGGGTTTTTAAAAAGGAATTTATGAGAGTCAGGAACCCTGTAATATCTGTCAGGCTTAACAGGAGCTGGAGGTAAGGAGTCAGGGGTCAGACTAGACTCCGAAAACACATCATCTACAATGTCTAACACAGGTGGAATGGCTAGAGGCCTGTGTTGAGGTAGTAAAAGGAAATCCCTGAGCCTCTTTTTAGATTCTGAAAAATCTTGGCTCTCCCAGTGGAAATGCTCCCTCATGGTATGCAAGGTTTCCCCAAAAGAATAGTCCTCTGGAGGAGAAGCTGAAGGTACAGATTCTTCAGCATCAGAATCCTCATAGGGGGGTAGAGAATATTCCTGATCAGAAGAGGAATCAGAAGAAATAGAAACCTGATCTGAATATTCAGTCAGTTTCTTGGTCTAGGCCTCTTATCTGGAGGGGGATGGGAACCCCTGATCAAGGTAATCAAGTCTTCGGCCATTTTGAGCATCTGTTTTTTGGGCATAGAGGCCTGCCCAAGTGGCTCTTGAGTTTGTTTCTTTGCTTTAGAAGGTGCTTTAGTCTTTGCCTTTGAAGCTGAAGTCGGTTTAATGTAAAGATGTTTAGGTCTGAATACACCCTCAGAGGCCGGAGCCTGCTCAGCGGCTCCGGACCCATCTGAGGGAATAGTGTCTGAGGTTCCAATACCTTGAGTTTCCAGCGGCATAGCCGACTCCACGTGGGAGTCAGTTGCGGCCTGCGACTCTAAAGTAGCGGGCATCAGGGGCTGCAAAAGCGCCTCACTGAGAACTGCCGAACAGGCGACTGGCTTAGGAGAAGCTTAGTCGTCGGTTTTGGACCTCGGTTGTTTATCTCTCTCTTTTTTTTTGCATTTTTTTGTGAACTCTGGTGGTCGGATGGCTATCCGATGACATTTCTGCATAATTAAACCGGCGTCCAAAATAGTTTAAAGCAAAATCATACCGATGCTTAATAGTGCGTTGGTTAAATCTAGCACAAAACCGACAACTAGAAACGTTGTGATCAGGGCCTAGGCAAAGAATGCAGTAAGAATGAAAGTCCTTATGAGGTATTTGCTTTCCACAAGAAATACAATTATTAACTTTTTCTGACATCGGTCAGGAGCAAGAAAAAAGTTTCCCCAACAGGGTACTTAGCTTAATTGAAGACTTCGGGTCTGATACTTGAACACGAAAATCTCAGGTGTCGGCCGACCAGCACTTGCGAACTGCTTCTGCTTCGGGCACCGCGCGGCAAGGAAGACTGAAGAAAATGGCGTCGGCTGCTTCTTTTATACCTCGACCTGACATCAGGGAAAGGGTGACAGCAACCGACACAGGACCCAAGACTTTGGAATTCAGGCCGACTGAGGGCAACCTGCCAGCAGGATTACATAAATGTAATGACTGCAACAGTGAAACATGAAGAACATCTGTAGCCCCGAAATAATGAGCACTGACTTTGCCTGGAAGTGTCTTGCCATGATATAACAAAACTGAATGACACATGACAGCCATTTAGACATAGTCTGTTTTGGTACAGATTGTACCCTTTTTGTAAGAAATAGGTAAACATTCTAAATGTTGGAATCTGATTAAGTGAGTCCTGAAATACAGAGACTGAATGGCTGAAGAAAAAATACACTTGTTTAAAAAGGGTCAGAGATGGCCATTTCTCGGAACATTGCCTTTTTTCTTCAAGGTATGGGCAATCTCAGGATTGCTATATATAAGTTTGGGGGACAAAATCAAGTTTAGAGAGAGCAATGTTCAATATTCCCAGTTCTCCTAAACTCTCAGCCTTATTAGTGTGTTGGTGCTCAGCATTACTAGTGCTGACATTTCAATAGGGAGCCTAAAAAATAAGCAATTAGAATTTCTTAAGTCCTTTGTTCTATCAGTATATTATCTGAGTTCTTGTCTGAAAAAATATTCAGAGTGCACAAAATCTTTTCCCTCTTTTATAGTCCTAGAAAGGATACAGGGAGAAGAACAGATTCATTCAAAGTACACTCTAATACCACTTTTGGTATTAATGAAGGTTGGTTCCTAAAGAAACCCTATCTTTATGAAAGAAGAGATGAGGCTCAGTCACCAGGAGGCCTTGCGACTCATACTCTTCCTGCTGAAATCAAAAAAGTAAGTAACACTGTTTTCCATAATAAAAACTTTAATTCAACTTCATCAGCTGATTCAAAAGAAGAGAGTGCAAGTTTTTTCAGTACAAAGTCATGATCTCAAGTTTTCTAGGCTGACGAATATGCAATACCACTTTCAGTAACTGCTTCACTTGGGTTAAAGAAGAAGGGTGGATCTACAGGCAGAAATGGCAAAAAAATGAATCTTAATGGAGGAATAAGAAACTGGAGGATAACAGCTCACATACATATTGCAGAATCAAATGTGTTTGATATTTAAAAGAAATTTGGTTCATTTTATGGCACCAACTAGAAAATATTTTCCACTTAGCCATATATGATTTTCTACTAACGGGGTTTTAGACTCCTTTAATAACTGCCTTACATCCTCAGAGAAAAGGTGCCTAAAAGATAAAAGCTTCATTTTCTGACTGGGAAAATCATGTCAAGATTAAGAAGGAATTTTTCTCCTCCTGCCTGAGGACTGATTAGGTGTTGGAAAGGTAGCTATCGGTTCCTTTGCAAAAAAATGGTATATCAGCTCCATCCAAAGTAACAGAGACAGGTTGACAGTTTTTCTCACTAAGCACAGTGTTCCCCAGTCTTGCAGACCCCTTAGGCACACTGGTTCTAGCTTCCACATTCTCCTCAATACATAGGGGCAATAATTACACCTACCACATGGTTTGGTACCATTATTGTTCCTCCTAGTAACAGGATGTATTGAACACATGAGAGATCACTTTGGGGGACCCAGTCCACAAAGTTAGGTTAGTGGGGGTAAATGTAACACCGTAGGACTGGTTTATTTGTCTGTTTGCACTGGTTGTAAAGCATACTATGTGGGTAAAATGGAAAGAGCCCTAAAGAAGAGGGTGTATGAACACTTGTATGCAATTAACAACACAAACAATGCCCTTTATAGACATTCCCTTATATGTGGGTCGTTTTCTGGCTACAAATTTGGTATACTTGAAGTGGTGATGAAAAAAGCCAGGGGTGGCAATTGGGCTAACAATATTTATAAAAACGAGTTTAAATGGCAGCTTTGTTTAAATGCCTGGTACCCACCAGGCTTAAATGGCAGTTTGTCTTTAAAACCAATTTTAATAGAGAGAGCTGCTAATTTACGACATTTTTTTCTTTTTCTTTTTTACCATTTATATGTTGATTGTATTATGTCTTTAAAACTTTTTAAGGTGTTAATTGTACAGATTATTTAACTACACCTCTGTACGGCAGCAGTAGATTTGATAAAGTCTGCTATGGTAGCAGACGAAAGCGCTTATCCAACATTCTGTTCTTGTAGCTGTGCTGCTTTTTGCAAATTGTATTTATTGCTGCTGTGGATTTTGGCTTTGCATTAAAGCATTTTTATTGAGGACACCTGGTATCTTGTGTTACTGGACACCATCTTCAAGTGGTTGTTTTTCTACAGTTCCTTGGTTCCACTTGTTTACCCACTGCGATTTTGCTGGTTTTGTTTGTGTGGGTTTGGTGGTGTTCTTGTATCCAGATTTGTTCAGCATTCATTGAGGATGGAAGACAATGGCTCCTCTGACAGTACAGTTAATACTGTACCTTTGGTGAATTTTTCACCTGATGGAAACAAGGATAACAACAGTTTGATGTCTGGTCAACTTACCAAACTTTTGGAACAACAATGTGATCATATGCAGCGTATTTTGGATAGACTACAGATCCCAAGTGCCTGGGGTCACAGGCACTTCCGGTTATGACGTCTACATCAGGGTTAGTCAACGGGAAGTTTCCGGTTTTGGAACAAACAGCTTTGTCTTCAACACAAGTTAGTATCCCTTGTGGACAGGTGACAGGGGAAGCTAAGTCGCAAGAATCAATGAGGAAATCACATTTCAACAGATGGATTAATAATAAACCGGTTATTTTTAACCATAATAAAGTGAAGCAACCTGCTGACATTAACCACCGACTCCAGGACTTTGAAACAAAAATGAGCAAGGTACGAAATTTACAAACTGATAATGTGTACCTTGCCGAATGTATTAAACTAAAGAGGGTCCCGAAGGGCCTTCATATGTATAAATTTCCCAACGGGCTATCCGTTGGTCAACAAGAAGTAGAGGAATTGTTATTAATGTTTGATAGGCATGGTGTAGAGCGTTTACATTTTATTGTTAAAGTAAATAACAACAAGATTAAGAATCTTTTGGATGAGGTGAATGTTTTAAATGATGAAATTCTGAATGATACAAATTTTGCCACCCTTGAGGCCAGATATGACATCATTTTTGATAAAATAGAAGATCATGTTAAGGAGAATGTCAACAGGAAGATGAAAAATTTAAAAAGAGACTAGATAGAGTACAAGTATAAGGAAGCTTACCCCTTCCTAAAAGTTATTATGGGTTAAATGAGTAATGATCAGGAGAGGATAGATGAACAGGACCCTGAACCACCTGGTTATGACCAGAGGAGGGCCGATGAAAACTTACAAGATGATTTTTTTTGATGTCGAGGTAGAAGTGGTGTTTGGGCAGGATTACCCCTCATTAAGGAGGTCTGAGTGGATATTCAACCAAAACAGGAACTGGCAAGGTTTTTTACGGGGGCAACATGTTACCCCCAGGGGTCGAACTCAGAGGAGGAGGAAGAACCTCTGTAACACCCGGAATCAGAACAGGTTCTAGATCTTTTTGAACAAGGTGCACAACCACAAGGTATTATTTCTAGTTTTGGTGGTAAACTACTTAGTTTGAACGGGTTCAATATTTTTAACTATACAAACAGGATAACAACAGAGGACAATTTCTCCTTACTTGAGAAGGGGTTCAGATTTGTTCCAGCTAGAAAACCTGATATTTCTAAGGTACTTACTGATTTTAAACTTTATATCAGGAAACTCAATTTTCAAAGATAAAAGGGAACAGTTTTGTGATTATTCAAGGTTTAAGAAAAAGAGTTTGTACAACCCTCCTTTACACACCACGTTGGCCCACTATGAAAAAATTTGTATGAGAGAGATCTCCCATAAATATAAGAAACATAGGAATAATTACTTTAATTTGACTAACACTGAGATGGGGTTACTCAACAGCCTCAGATTATCTGACGAAATACGAATTATGAAGCCGGATAAGGGGGGTTGGGGTTGTATTGGTTGAGAGAATGGATTATGTTAACGACATCATGAACATTTTATGTGACACAGAGAGATATACCTCTGCTTCTTTGAATGAAATTCACATATCACACAGGAGATTACAGCTGTTTTTAAAAGACAGTTTATATCAGGGTATTATTAATGAGGACACTTTGAATTTCTTGAAGAATGACTGTCCACTCATTCCCACAGCTTTTGGAATCCCAAAGGTCCACAAAAATGTGGACCACCCCCCATATAGGCTCATAGTGGCTGGCCAGAACAGTTCAACGTACCCTTTGGGTGTTTTTGTTGACAGGTTAGTGAAGGATGTTTTGGGTTCAGTTACACAAGTTATCAAGGACTCTTGGGACTTTTTAACTAGGATTAAGCCCCAGTTTTTCTTTGACACTAGTGGATTTTCAGTGATTGACATTGTAGATTCATTTAGTTCAATCCCTCATGAGGAAGGTTTGGAGTTGTTCCATGAAGCCTTATTGGCATATTCTAAACTGAGTAATACAATTAATGGAATGGATCCTTCACAACAACTTTATTTCATTTGAGGATGAGTATTTCAAGCAGGAGAAGGGTGTGGCTATGGGGGCCAGTTGTGCCCCCATTTATGCAAACCTTGTCATGGCCATGTGGGAGAGTAAATACATATTTAATACTGGATTCAAACAAGAGTGGCTTTTTTACGGTCGTTATCTTGACAACATTTTTGGAAATGTGACAGGTCAACTGTGGATAAATTCATGGAATATATTAATGAAGTATGTCCATATTTTAAATTTACCCACACATTTGATGAATATACTATAGACTACTTGGATGTTAACATCACCCAAGATCTCCAGTTAAGGCAGTTTTCATGCAGGGTGTACCGTAAGGCCACCTATTCTAACTGCTTTTTGAGTTACCAGAGTCAACACCCCTACCATGTTAAGAGGAATTTGGTTAGGGGACAAATGATAAGGGGGGCAAGAATTTGTTCTACCCTTGATAACTTGAAAAGGGAACTGGGATTGCTGACACAGATGTTTAAAGCAAGAGGGTACCCCGATTGTATGTTGCAACAGATAACAGTGAGGTGTTGGAAGGTTGGGGTAAGAAATTTGTACCCCTGTTAGGACAAGGAAACTTTGAAGTGAGTATAGAACAAACCACCTCGACTGACCCATAGCTGGCCATAGGCACAGGCCAACTAGGCAGCCGCCTAGGGCACCACTCTAGCAGGGGTGCTTTTCCAGTAAACTGGATGGTATAAATAGACCAGGATGGTGGCACCAGGTGGTGTGGGGGGCACTGTGGAGCCCTTTTGCCTAGGGCACCACTTGCCCTAAGGCCGACCCTGGACTGACCTTCAATTGATGGATACACAGGATTTTCTGAATTCTATGTCCATACAATTTGGTTCATCTGGGAATAAGGTTAAGGACATCTTGTGTAAGAACTAGGTTATTTTGGAGTGTAATAATGAATTCACTCAAGCCTTGGGTTTGGGTCCAACATTTTCTTTTAATGTTGGTAATAATTTAAAAACTTTGTTAGAACATCCTGTTACTGGGAGGAACAATAACGGTACCAAACCATGTTGTAGGTGTAATTATTGCCCCTATGTATTGAACACACGAGAGATCACTTTGGGGGACCCAGTCCACAAAGTTAGGTTAGTGGGGGGGTAACTGTAACACCGTAGGACTGGTTTATTTGTCTGTTTGCACTGGTTGTAAAGCATACTATGTGGATAAAATGGAAAGAGCCCTAAAGAAGAGGGTGTATGAACACTTGTATGCCATTAACACTCACAACACGAACAATGCTCTTTATACACATTCCCTTATATTTGGGTCGTTTTCTGGCTACAAATTTGGTATACTTGAAGTGGTGATGAAAAAAGCCAGGGGTGGCAATTGGGCTAACAATATTTATAAAAACGAGTTTAAATGGCAGCTTCGTTTAAATGCCTGGTACCCACCAGGCTTAAATGACAGTTTGTCTTTAAAACCAATTTTAATAGAGAGGGCTGCTAAGTTATGACATGTTTTTTTTCTTTTTTTCTTTTTCTTTTTTATCATTTGTATGATGAGTGCACTATGTCTTTAAAACTTTTTAAGGTGTTAATTGTACTGATTATTTAACTACACCTGTGTAAGGCAGCAGTAGATTTGATAAAGTCTGCTACGGTAGCAGACTAAAGCGCTTATCCAACAGCTGTGCTGCTTTTCGCAAATTGTATTTGTTGCTGCTGTGGATTTTGGCTTTGTATTAAAGCATTTTTATTGAGGCACCTGGTATCTTGTGTTACAGGACACCACCTACAAGTGGTTGTTGTTCTACGGTTCCTATTATTTCAGCAAATGCTTAAAGGTGCGAACTCTGTTTCGTCAAACATGATTATGTGAAATGGCAAAATGCCGAAAGCACGGAACAGCAATTTTTTTTCCTAGGGAAAAAAATCACTGGGCCATTTTCGGGACTTTGCCATTTCCTTCACTGTAGTGCGATCTCGGAGTTGGTATATTTAAGTAGGGTTTTTTTTTTTTTATTTTTTTTAACGGATCAGCGATTTTTTCCCCTGGGGAAAAAAAATTGTTGATCCGTGTGTTCAACATTTTGCATTTTGGTAGTGTTTGGGTCGATTATATAGCATTTGCTAATATAATATAGACCCTGTTTGGAAACTGGCTTTCCTTCAGATCTGGTGACAAAGGCCACAAAGAGTTGGTCTGAGTTTCTCAAAGTCTTACTTCTGTTGAGAAAGTAATGGAGCTGCCTACGTACATCCAAGGAATGAAGAAATCTTTCCCCCTAGTTTTGTGATTTGGGGCTTGATTTAATGATGTGTCTGTCACCACCTTGGGCATAAAGGAAGGGCTAGTCCTGAGGAAGACTATTTGGATGAAGATGAGGAAGGGTTCCACTGCCATGACAGCCTGCAGCTCAGAGACTCTTCTAGCAGAAGTGATTGCCAGCAAAAGGGCAATTTTCCAAGTTAGAAACTAGGTTAGCAGAAGCAGCTGGTTCAAAAGGAGGCAGGGTAAGTTTTTTCCAGAACAGAATTGAGGTCCCATGGAGGGACAGGTTGTCTGCTGGGAGGACTGATGTCAATCACTCCCCTGAGAAACTGTCTGAGAATGGGGTGAGAAAAAAACAGAGGAAGAACAGGGATATGGGCCAAAATTGATTTTAATGGAGGAATACGATAGGCTCTTGTCAACCAGATTATTCAGGTAGTCTAGGATGATAGGGATATTGGCTAACAGAGGATTGTGGCCCTGCTGTTCATACCAAAAGGAAAATCTTCTCCACTTAGCTGAGTAAGATTTCCTGGTACTGGGACTTCTTGCCTCTTTAAGGATGTCTTTTTTTTCTTAAACACCTTTACTGAATTATCATTTGTGACATAGGTAAATTTACATTTATATAAAAGTAAACAAATTGTATTAACAAGTTCACGTTTACAAACATTATACTTCATGTATATTATTGCTATATAACCTAAGCAACACTACATGTTTGTTTGTGTCTTTCGGCTTTTCCCGGTTAGGGGTCACCACAGCAGAACTCCGGTCCGCTAATGATTGGTAGTTGATTTTTACGTGCCGAGTTACCAGCTCTGACGCACAACCTTCAACAAAGGTATGCCCATTCACGCATGTCTCCACGCAGAAAACGCTAACCGGACAGCGTCTTACTGTGAGGCGACAACGCTACCACAGCACCACCACCGCTGGTCTAAGCAACACTACATAAATTATTTAATTCCTGTCTTTTTTTTTTTTTTTTAACAAGAAACATATTTATTAAACCATAACTTATGACACAGGCAATCATACATTTATATAAATGAAAACAAACCACACTGATACAATCCTAGTTGCAAACATTTTACATCACAAACTATACTGACACACTCCCAGCTGCAGACATTATACAGCCCTTATAATCTACCCAATTATTTTCAGTCAAATATTACATAGTACATTTAAATCCTGCCTTCTTTTAAACATCATTCCTCTCCTGTATGTATTGTTCCCACAATTTCCATTTTTCCTATGTTTGCTTCTACCCCTTTCTAAAGATCTGATTTCCACTTATTTTATTTCTGTTACTATATTCACTAATTCTAAGTACAGTTGGTTTAGATTTTGCTTTCCATTTTCTAGTAATTATTTTTTGGCAGCCAACATATAATAAAAGGAGCAATCCCAAAGGATGTAGCAGCAAACCAGAAACCAATAAAAATAATATAGCACCACACTGGAACATATAACTGTAATACCTGTGGTATAGTCTACATTGCTATCTGTACTTTTTGTAGTGAATTTTATGTAGGAATGACTACAAGGACCTTGAGCAAAAGAATAAAGGAACATTATTATTGTATTAAGAACAAAAATACTAACAACGCCCTATTTAGGCATTCCCTAAAATGTAAGGGGTACAAAAAATTTTTGTTCACAGTTTTAGAACATGTAGTGGTGAGTGTTAGGGGTGGGTCCTTCAAGGATTTTCTAGAGCAAAGAGAAACTATGTGGCAGTTAAGGCAAGGAGCTGACAAACAACCTGGTATAAATGATTCTGCTAACATTAAATGTTTTTTTTTTTTAAATAGGAGATTGAAGGTTTTAAAATGACTTGTCTTTGCTTTTAAAAATGCTCTGGTCTCTGTATCTTTAAATTGTGTGTTTTTTTTTTAATTGAACTCAATTAGTGGCTTGATATATAAGGAGTTGCTGATGTATGTTTAATTCATTCTGATGAAGTCTCTTGGAGATGAAAGCGACAATAAACTGTGGTGTTCGCTAACTACTGGTGGTGTCCTTTATTGTTCGACCAGTGTGGTGATATATTATTTTTATTGGCAGCCAACATAGTTATAGACACAGCAAGGCCTTACCATGTCTAGGCAATTCTGATTCTGTATCATAGCTCAGAAAAATCATCTCCCTCATCACACTAATCTGCACACCCAGCATCTCTGACAGTGCATCCTGCAGAGAATCCTTAAAGTCTGCCAATTCATCGCACTCTCAGAAAATATATTTCCATTTACCTCTTTCTTCCAAGTCACACCTCCATTTGCTGTCTACATGAGTAAAAATTCTCTGGAGTCTACTCTTTAAGGATGTCTTGAACCTGCTTGCTTAGGGCAGGAGCCATCCAGGATGCTGTGGTATTATCCAGGCTGAGAGTCTGAATGTCTGCAGGTTGGGATGCACAATCTTTCCCTTGTCCTGAGTCAGAAGGTCCACCCACTGAGGTAACTACCATGGTTTCTCGTTGGTCAGGTTGAGTAGCAGAGGATAACAGTGTTGTCTGGGCCAGTCTGGGGCTATCATTATTGTCCTTGTCCACTCTTCCCTTATTTTAGAAGCACCTGAGGAAGCACAGATAAGGAGGGGGGGTGCATAGATGAAAAGGTGAGTCCAAGGGAAAGAAAATGCATCTGGATTACAAGCTGAGGACAGGTTGTTCCTGGAGCAGAATCTTTTCAGTTAAGCATTTTGCCTGGTGGCAAAGAGGTCTACCTGGGGAACTCTCCATTTCTTGGCTATGCTGAGAAATGTTTCACGATGGAAATGCCATTTGTGGGTCCATCAGGTGTCTGCTGAGGTGATCCTCTAGAAGGTTTTGAGCACCTGGAAGGTACTGTGCCAAAAAGGTGTAACCCCAGAATGTGAGCACTCTCCCAGACTTGCACTGCTAGGCAAACAGAGAGGGTAGGAGTGAGTACCCTCCTGCTTGTTTATGTACCACATGTCTGTGGTGTTGTCTGCTTTTACTAATAGAATTACTGGTTTCCAATGCAGAATGCTACCAGGCCTTTTTGAACTGCCTGAAGCTCCTTCAAGTTTATGTGCTTGTCTTTGAACTGATTTTCCTACTTTCCTTGGGTTTGGAAGTGTCTGAAATGGGCTCCCCAGGCTGTCTCTGAGGCATTTGTGGTAAGGGTTGCTCTTGGGGTGTGAACCTGAAAGAAGGCCTTGGTTGTGAGCACAAGCTCATGCCCACCATGCAAATTCCTCCAAGGAATCAGCCGTATTTTGGTTGAGAGGAGCAGTGCATGCAGGCACCATACATTTTTGAGGTACCACTGGAGCTTCCTCATGTGTAGCCTGGCCAGGGGGGCCATGAGAATGCAAGATGCCATGTAGCCCAATGCTCTGAGGAACTCCCTAGCTGTGAGGTATTATCTCTGCATGATCTTTAGGAAGTAATGAGTCAGGAAAGAGACCTTGTCTGGAGGTAAGAAGGCCTTTTGTAGGGATGAGTCCAGAAAAGCCACCAGGAAGACGATCCTGGTAGAAGGTTCTGTGTTCTATTTGTGATAATTTATGGTGAAGCTCAGGGAGGCCAATAAATTCTGGGTGAACACCAGGTCTATGTGGAGTTTTGAAAGACTAGTGGCCTGGAAGGGGTAGATTTGGACCCCTCTGGTCCTGCAAAATGTGATTAGAGGGGCTAAGCACTTTTTAAAGATCCTGGGAGTGGAAGACAAGCCAATGGGCAGAACACAAAATTGACAGTGACTGGTAACTGCTCTGAAGCGTAAAAATCTTCTGTGTGATTCCTTTATGGGAACGTGCAAGTAGGCATCTTTTAGATCCAAAGTGACCATGAAGGCCTGTGGGGATATCATGGCTGAAAGCTTTTGAAAAGTTAACATTTTGAACTTTGGAACCAGCAGGAACTGATTGAGGGCAGACAGGTCTAGGATGGGATGTCAAGAGTCTTCCCTTCCTGGGAACCAGGAATAGCCTGGAGTAGAAACCCTTTCCTTTTTGGTGTTCTGGAACTGGTTCCACTGAGCCTGGGAGCACAAATTCTGAATTTGGGAAAGGGCCGCTGGCCTTTGGTTTGGGGGAATGTCTGGACATCCTGAACGCTTTACTGGCTCTTTGAACCAGAGTCTGTAGCCATTTGAAATAATGCTTAGAACCCACCTGTTTGAAATGATGAGAGACCAATTTACCTTGAAAAGGGATAGTCTTCCTCCTACTCTTGTGGGGGGAGGTGGGGGGGCAGACAGACTGGGATGTATGAGTCATTGTTGCTCTTTGCCAGGGGCCCCCTTGCCTGGAAGAGTCTGAAGTCCACTGCCTGGGTCTTTGTTGCTGTTGCCTTTGTATCCCTTCCCTATGTGGCTTTCTCTGCCTGGTTTTGGATTATGAAGGAAAGGACCAATGTTTAGAGGGGTAGTTCCTACTGATTCTAGGAGGCTGAACGTGAAGGAAGTCTCTAACAGTTTGCATGGACTTAGCTTTGCCTTCCATGTTTTTAAGTACAGCCTCAGCTTTGGGCCCAAAGAGGAAATCCTTGTCCAGAGGAGCATCCAGAAGATGATACTTGACATTTTCAGGGGAGGGATTGTTCCCTTAGCCATGAATGTCTTCTAATAACAGAATCAGTAGCTGCAGTCCAGCTGGAAGCTTCCGTAGCATCATAGCCACAGTGTAAGGAATGCCTAGCAACTTAAGAGCTACAGCGACATAGGTCCAGTAATTGTTTGGAAAGATTCTTATCCTCAGTGGTTTTAATTTTTTGGTTCAACTAATCCTGAATGGTCTGCTTGTATTTAATCATGTGGAATGTACAGTTAAGTGCCCTCAAAGCTTAGGTGGCAGAGGTGTAAACTTGTTTTGTCAAATCTATCAAAAGCCCTACTCTCTATCAGTGGGCAGGTTTTTTTTTGGAGGAGCTAGCTCTAGCTCCTTTGGGTCCTGGGGTCACAACCTCTGCATCATCGCAGAGGTTCTTAAACAGATGTTTATGAGAGTCCTGTACCTTACAAAACCTGTCTGATTTTTGATGGGCTGACGGAAGGGAGTCTAGATTCAAAAACGAATAATCCAAGAAAACATCCTCTACAACCTCTACAACTGGAGGTATGGCAAGAGGCTTGTACTTTGGCAGGTCAAGGAATTCCCTAATCCTCTTTTTGGATTGTGGGTAATCCTGGGCTTCCCACTGGAAATGCTCTCTCATGGCATGAAGAGTTTTTGCAAAGGAAATGTCCTCATTGGGGGGGGGGGCAGGAGCCAGGTTTCATCAAAATCTGACTCTTCAAAGGAAGTCAGGGAGGGTTGTTCATCAAAAACAGAATCCTCCTGGTCAGAATCTTCAGCCAATTCAAAAGGATCAGAAAGGATTTCTGGAATAGGGTCCCTTTTTTCTGGGCAAGACTCAGTGGGGGTTGCCTAGATTTGACTAGGGAAATTAAATCTTCAGCTAGCCTAACTAAATCCTGCTGATAACCCTGTGTGAGGGAGCCAGAAGGCCTAGGCATAGACACAGAGGAAGTACCCTTCTTTGGGGTAGCTCTTGGTTTGGGCCTAGGTACATCCACAATTCTGATGCCAGTCTCTCAGGAGGAATGTGCAGCTGGTGTTGACTGATGCCACAAAGGAGGATCACCAGTTAAAGAGCATTCATCGGAAGCAGAAACCTGTAAAGCAGCCCCAGACCCAACTGATGAAACAAGTTCTAAGGCTTTTGCAAAAGTTGAGGGACCCGATGGCATATCGGACTCTGGATGGGTCTCAACAAAGGCCCGTGCCACCACCTCAGTTGTGGAAGGGGGCTGCGAAAGCGCCTCACTTTATTCAGCGATCACAACCCTGGGAGGACTAGCTGACGGAGAGCGATTGTCATCCAAAGCCCTAAGCCTGGGTCATTTTTCTTTACGCCTTTTGTGCTTAGGGAGCTCAGCCTAGGACTGACTGGTGGATGGCATCGGATGGTGAGAACCTGATGCAACGCTAAGCTGCCTAGCTAAGATCTCGGCCTTATGCCTACTAGTCCTAGAGTTGAAATGAGCACAGAAATGGCAGTTAGGCATTTTCTGATCTGGGCTTAAACAGGTGACACAAAAATAATGTAATGCTCGGTGTGGAATCTGTTTACCACAACAGAGCCAATTGTTGACCTTCTCTGACATGAGATAAGAAATGTAGAAAGAGTTTCCCAATGGGGTACTTAGCTTTCAGAAGATTTCTCTTTGGTGCAGAATGGCCGACAGACTGACTGGAACTCTGCTTCAGGCTCTAACGGCAAGAAAAGACTGAAATCATGTTGTTTGCTGTCCCCCTATATACCTGAGCACACTGGCGTTAGTCAGGGTGTTTGCCAGCTGTTGGAGGAGACAGAATTTTTCCCTGGTAGTTGGGCCAGCAAAGGTCTTTGACAGCAGAAAATACTACAAGTCAGGACTACAACGGTGAAACACAAAGAACATCAAAGGTTACCCTGCTGTCAGTTAATGCTGCTGGTATTCTACTACCAGACCCTTATCTCATGTTCCCCACTTTATCTCCATGAACCATCAATATTTTGTCATTTTATTTTCTGTAACAAGTTATGAATTGCTTTGAAATCACTTTATTTTTATATTAACAGATATTAGGTTTGTTAAGATTAGCAAAGTTGGCAGAAAAATAGTACTCAAACTACTGCTGCCAGATACTGACATATGCAGCATTGTCTGGAACACAGGAATGCAATTTTTTTTTTATTTATTTTGCAATTTCATATATGCCACATTGTTATGTTGCTGTAATCTAATGAGATTTTAGTTACTCTTGTCCTTATTATATAACTTTACATTCTTTGTCCACAGACCTCATTTCTGCCGAGTTCTACAATGATGCCTGTGTGCAGAAGAAAGCGACGTGGGGGGGGTTTGAACCAGTGATCTTCATAAGAAAAAAAAACGTCATCAGAGTATCTTAACCTTGTACTGTACCTTATAAATAACAGCTAGACAGAATGATGCACAAACTTGGCCGTACACAATGATCTCCCATCATGCCAGTGAAAATACATGGAAGCTGTTGACAGGAATACATGGATGTTCATAATCTTCAGAATCACAAATGACAGCCAACACATTTCAGTAACAGTGGCTCATCTTTGATGAGTGCAGAAAAAATGCTTTATGGGAAGATTACAACTGGCAGCTGATATTTTTCAGCAGACAGCAGTAGTTACTGAGGAGCTGTGCAGAAACTTCCAGAGGTCTGCAATCCACAACTACCACAAAGGACATGAGATGCATGCTCCAGGTACCCATCAACAGTAAGTACAGTAACTAAAAGATATTCCAAGACAATAATTTTAATAAATGACTTGAAAATGACATTACCTGCTACAGCTGGTTTACTTACTGGAAAATTCCACTTACATAAAAGTAAATTAACCAAACATTTTTCTAAGGTCAAGCAAATAAGTAAGTAACTAGCACTGGTAGACCTTTTAGCAGAATCTAAAACAAAGCTGTTAAAAAAGGGATAATTACCAGGGCATAAAAATATTGCATAATAACCTTAAGAATCAATCAGATGAGGTTTTAAAGGATTGAGAAGAGACTGGATACGCACTTTACAAGAAACAAACTGGTAATACATGTATGACTCCCAAAAATGCACCAAAGTCTAGAAGATTTTGGATCTTTGCTTGGGAGTGTTTGCACAAGGTATTTTTATACCCAACGTCAACTTCAAATAATTTTTCCTCATGTAGACTGCAAATGTTAGAGGAGTGATGGGGAAGAAAGAGGGAATTGGGAACATATATTTTGGGAGTGTAATGAGTTGGCAGATTTTAAAAACTCCCTGCAGACAACTCTATCAGAAATACCGGGTGAGCAAATTGATATAACTAAGGAAATTATTTTTTGAGCTATGATACAGAATCAGAATTGCCTAGCCATAGTAAGGCCTTGCTGAGTCCAGTTATGGTATCTGCCACAAAAGTAATTACTAGAAAATGGAAATCTAAGTTTAAACCATTTGTGCTAGAAGTAGTGAATATGGTAACAGAGCAAAACAATTGGAAATGGGATATTTAGAAAAGGGTAGGAACAAATTACATATTAAAATGAGAATTGTAGGAACAATGCATACAGAATAAGGTTTTGCAGGAGGAATGAGATTTAAAGAAGGCAGGATTTGAATGAGCTATGTAATTAATGTTTGACGGACAATGACTGAAGTAACATATAACGTTTGAAACTAAAAATATGTCAATATTCAGTATGGCTTGTTTTCATTTACATAAATGTATGATTGTCTATGTCATAAGTGATAATTTAATAAAAATGTTTCTTGTTTTAAAAAAAGTCTATAAGCATGTAATCGACTTATTGAGTCATACCTGATTAACAAAACCATGCAAAATAAAACAATGAGATGTACCTTGACCTTGTTTAATCGATCAGGTACTACTTCACAAGACAGAAGAAAGTATTTTCTCTGGTAAAGGTTTACTAGCTTTTAAATCAAGAATTCTGGGGATTCATATGGTACAAACACTATGAAAGAAGACATTCCCCCTTTCCACTTACCTTCACCATTGGCACATATTCCTCTGGTGGTGCTGGCTGGATTTTACTAGACATCTCTATCACAGCCTTCACCAATCCGGTTACATTTTCATACACCTTGTCGTTGGATCTGTCCAGATTAGCTGTTGGAGGAGGACTGATCTCCTGAGGCTGAATCTGAAAGGATAAAATAAAGAATAACAATGATATTTTAATTTCAACCAGAGTATTCTGCAAAGATAAACACCCTTATTATGAGTGCCAGAAAACATTTGAAGTAGTCACTTCTTACTTTACTCATTAAAAATGGGTATTACATTTTTTAAGTACTTGAACTTGATCATTTGGCTCATCCAATATGAAGAATTCCAAATAAAGATTGGTAACTAAATACAAAAAAAGCCAACAATACAACTAACCCACAACTACCGCTACAGCTTCACGAATGGCAGAAAATGATAATGGTTCTTGCTATTGCTTGTTACTTCAGATATACAACACAGCATCCTCTTTGCTGAATGATAATGATGGGGTTTATAAAGCTGAATGTCTGTTAAAACTACTACACTCCTACGAATACTATAAAATCAATCTCTAGTAAAAGTTTTAGTGTCTAAAGTGTTGGCCAGTAGTAAAACACACACATGACACACATGATCCAGCTTTTACAGGGCCATGCTTCAAATATTAGGTTAACAAAGCTACTGTTTAATATCAAAACTTACCACCCTTTTCTCTAGCTACACTTATCTGTCCTGACCCTTCACCACATAAAAGACTTTATTAAGCAGGTAGGTGGATTGAATTGGTTGACAGAACCAACGGACCTTTTTCAACTAAGACCCCCAAAAGATATAAGCATAAGAAGAAAAATACATTTACTGTGTCATTTTACTATACCTGCCTCTGGAAATGGATATGAGTTTAAAAAGTTCATGCTACATGTCATTACAACCATATCTGCAAACTGTTATTTTCCTTTAATACTGTTTATTGGAGGGCTGTCATCCTCATTAATCCTCTCCTTCCTACTTTAAAGCAAGATACTTGGAGGTACAAATAGTATTGATGGAATATACAGTTTGCAGGTATGGTTGATCAGGAACATGAAACCTGCATTCCAGAACTTCGGTTTAACAGTGATGTAACTGGTGTCTAGTCTTAAAAAAAATTATTTGGAGGGTAAGAAATTATTTCACCTTTATGTATAGAAAATCCTCCACGGGTCATATTTTTCCAGTATACACACACTGCAAGACTACTATGTCCTAATGGGCCTAGCTACCAATATAAACAATAAGGAACTGACCACAACCATATGTAGGTTCTTAGGTTAGTACTAGGTTATCTGCTCTTATGGTCCACAAGATCAGATAGCCTAGTATAGGCCATCTGCTCTTGTGGGCCATTTTAAGCCTAGACAAATTTTGCATCCCAAGGGTAAGGCTCAACCTCTACCTTGTGTTTACAAGACAAAAACCTTATCCATTATGCTAACTCCAACCCACATGAATTCTCCATTATTTTCCTGCTGGGGTGCATACATGCACTCAGACGTGATACACAAGCTGCTAGTCTATACAATGTTCCTATCTTCAAGGCAGGGGACTTCTGGTTTTGTTTACTTTACATGCTGCAGTCTGGAATATCCTTGAAGCATTACTATTCCACAAAAAACAAATGAGGGAAGGTGCTTGTTAATGCTAAGGATGCCCCAATAAGACAATGTATGCAGGAGTTTAAATGGTATACCACTTAAGATGCATACAATACAATCTGCACGAACACCTCAAAACACTTGCTGCACTTCTAAGTTCTTCAGGTTCAGCCCTGTTAGGAAGTATGAAGCCTCATAATGATGGAGCAACTAATATGCTGCACACTCATTAAATATCTTGCATTTATTTTAATGCTGGTTAACTATTATTTTTTGCTTTTACTTCTATGAGATTATTTCCATTTCTGAAGGAGAACAAAGATGTGTGTTTCCACCAGCTAGAAAAGAAAAAAACAGAAAAACAGCATCACTGAGGCCTCCGACAGAAGAGAGAGTAAAAAAAGAAAACAAATTAACAGAATAAATATGGTTACAATGACAGGTGTATTGATGTTAGATTCTAGAAGTGTATATAATGAAAGCTGGTATTTTGAATGCTGTATTTGTACAAAAAAGTGCAAACACTGCAAGCAAAAAAGAAACATGCTAATATGCAGCCCTCAAGTCTAGGGGGTTCAATGGTTGAGGCTTCCTGCAAAAAAATGCCTCAGCAACACTGCACTGAGTTTCAAGCTTCTCTGGTTTCTTTTACAGCCACATATTTATGTTTGCAATTATGAGTGCTGACCAGATACAGTGAATTTTAATCATGCAGCTAGATACGTGAAACGGTCATTCTCATCCATTACCAACCACAAGGCAATGGTTTAATATAACAATTTAGTGTAACCAATCAACCAGCATGTTTCTGGAAGGCGGAAAGAACCTCCAGAGAAAATCAACACAAGTGCAGGGAGAACATGCAAAGTCCACCTAGACAGAGATCAGAGATCACAAGTGAACCTTGAACCTTGGACCCTGGAGCTGTGATGCAGATTTTTAACTACTGAGCCACTGTGCTGAGAGACATGGACTGCAATGCTGACAGATGGATGCACTATGCATTCCACGAGATTCTAGAGAGAGATGATAGAAGAGTCGAAACCAAGATCAACAGAATGGCACAAAGGAGAACAAACATCATAGAAGTCCTATATTTTCCATCTGGTAACCAGGTGCTCAGGTGTAAGGTAAGATAAGGACAGAAAAGAATCTAATTAAAAATATAACGGAAGCTGAACTGAAACAGAGGCTGATGAATGAATAAGAAGACAATCATTCTTCATCAAGTCCAAGTCAATGAGAAGAAGGTGGCAGGGATATTGAAATAGTCACTGGCCAACTCAAATCAGGCTACAGTTAATCCACCATCTCTAGCAAAACACTGTACTGTGCTGTGCTACAACGAGATCTGGGATTATACGATGGACAGCAGCCTGCTAGGAAACATCATGGAAGTCCTATATTTTCCATCTGGTAACCAGGTGTTCAGGTGTAAGGTAAGATAAGGACAGAAAAGAATCTAATTAAAAATATAATGGAAGCTGAACTGAAACAGAGGCTGAGGATTGAATAAGACGACAATCATTCTTCATCCAATCCAAGTCAGTGAGAAGAAGGTGGCAGGGATATTGAAATAGTCACTGGTCAACTCAAATCAGGCTACAGTGTAATCCACCATCTCTAGCAAAACACTGTACTGTGCTGTGCTACAACGAGATCTGGGATTACGCAATGGACAGCAGCCTGCTCAGAAACATAAGAAGTAATTTAGAAAGGTGGCAGGAACTGAGAAAATGAAGTTTGGGGCTACATCAAGGAGGGAAGACATGGATAGGGTTTTGCATCACGAGAACAATGATTTATTTTTTGTCTTTCTGCCTGACTGACCATTAGCCCATCTCCTCCTATCAAGTCTTTAATCCATTTATTCTCAATCCAGTAAGGTCCCTTTTACTGGATGAGATAAGAGCTTACTGGAGGGAGCCATCATCCACAAAGGCATGAACCTGATTAATGCCCTACTATGCTTCCTCAATTCTGCCAGGGGTGGTGATTTTGGGGAACTGCAACCTCATCCTAGAAACTTCAGGGACTTTTGTTGTTTACTTTATGTGCTGCAAACTGGACTATATCTGAAGCACTAATATTCCACAAAAAAGGATAAGGAGAGATATGCTTGTTAATTCTAAGGGTGCTTCAATAAGAAAGGGTGTGACCTAATATAAAAAATGTAAAAATGAAACTAGTAAAAAAAGCAGACCCGAACCAGGAGAAACATCAGCTTTAATGTAGATAACCACACTGACTAAGTGCTTTCACCCACAATTGGGCTTCATCAGAGTCAGTAAACAGTACAACAATAATCACTTAAATACTCATTAACAGCAATAAATCACGTGAATACCTAAATACATTTAAAAATTGACCCATCAGCATCTTGTTCATTTAGCTCAACCATAGTATATACTAAAACAACAAAGATGAATACATTAATATATTTGTTGAATAAATAAATGTCACACTTGTTGAAAAAAAACTATAAAGCTACTGCATTTAAAATTCTGTCATAAAAATGGGTAATCATGAAGTATATGTAAAAATGTAGTGTGCTTTATATAAACTGAGATTTGTGTTTTAATACACAGGCTGTGGAAATACTATCATTAATGCCTGGTACATTAGATGCATCCAGGCGTAGCTGCCACAGACATTCCCTAACTTCCAGTAAGGTTTTTAAATCTCCCCCAAAATCCTTCTTGGGTAACTTGTCAATCACAAAAAATAAAAATTTTGTAAAAGTAGCACAACTCTTACTGTGATTAAATAAGGGCATTGGTGGTTTTGTTATTCTTAATGTCCCTACTATTTTCCAATATGCGAAGTCTAAGTTTCCTTGTAGTCATCAAAACATAAAATGCGGTACATGATAGGCATGTAGCCACATTGACAACCATCTTTGTATTACAGTGTCCTGGACATCTTAGTGTTCATCCATCATGCTTTTAATTAGTATATAAGTGATTACTATTGTACTGTTTACTGACTCTGATGAAGCCCAATTGTGGGTGAAAGCGCTTAGTGTAGTTATCTACATTACAGCTGATGTTTCTCCTGGTTTGGGTCTGCTTTTTTTTACTAGTTTCATTTTTGCATTTTTTATGGTTGTTTCTTGCTGCGGACTCTTTCACCAGAGTGGAGCATTGGCTTAACTAGCTGTGCCTTGAAGATTTTGTGCTGAAAAGCTGTGCTAGTTGGTATTTCTTGAACTTTGAGCTGAATAGCTCTTTTACTGTATCTCTCTGACTACCATTTTGTTTACTGGGTCTTGGTCTACAATTTGGAGTATACTGGTACACACATTTTGAGCAGAGAGGCTGTATAGCACAGTAACGGTTGAGTACAGACATTGTGGGGCTGAACAGCCTTGTTCACATTCTGGTTTTGGGATCTACACACCGACTGAAGCAGTAATTTTTGCCATATAGCATGCAGTGATGTGCGTACTGAACAGAGTGGTTGGGTGCGCCATAAAGGGTGGTTGCACTTGCTTTCCATTGTCGAAGAGTTGAACTTTTTGTTTTCTTTGGGTGACTTGGACCTTCAGCCAAAAAACTTTACAGTCAACACATCACATTGGGACACTGAGCTGGTAAGCTGTGCAGTTACTTGTCATGGACTGCTACACCATTTTTGAACTTTGGTAATTTCAAGTGGATTACCCTGGGATATACAACGCACAGGTTATGCACTTTGCAGATCATTTATCTGCACTGTAAATCGCATAAACTCTTGAATTTAGTACTGTAAAGCTCAGTTTCCTTCCTTATTAAGTGTGCTTCACATTCTGACCAGAGAAGCATGTTGGTTCCATCACGTATTGACTTTCTAGTTTGAAATGAGAAACCGGGAATTCAGCTTATGTTGCATTAGCACAACAACTTTTTAATTTGGTTATACCTTGACTGATTAGGTCCGTTTTTTTTTTTTTTTTTGCTGTGAACTCTACACAAAGAACGGACACATTTTTTTTGAGTTGTATAAGTGGTGCAATTCTGAGATGTGGATATTGTAGAGTTGAATTATTTTTTTATTTTTTATTATACATTATTATTTTCAGTGAAGCATAACATTTAAACGAAATTGTTTATGAGGTGAGAAGTTGCCAGTGATTTACAGGACAAGAATTTTTGTATTTCAGCATTGTACACTTTTTTAGTGTTTATTGGTGATTGATACATTGAGCGGAGAAGCTTTTTGGATTGTATAATATGGTTATCTTGATACACTGATACTGCTCAGTGGAAGAGTTGTTCTTTTACTTATAGAGAATTACATTTACGCAAATTAGATGGAGCATTTAATAGCCCAATATACTGATTTATCTCGACAAATAATTTCTCTGTTGCAAGCAAATGACCATGGAAATGTGGGTGACAATAGCAATGTTACCATTTGTAGTTCACAAGCAGAATTGCTCATCTACATACACCACTAGGCCCCTCTGGGTTTTCCAATATGAGAGTAGGGGGTAGAGATATGAATGGAGATTCTGGTAGGCCTGGGAGATGGGGGAGCCATGAACCAGTGTTGCCAGCAGCATTACCTGACTTGGAGACATTATTAGCTCCACCTGTATTACCTAATGGGTTAGTCTTTGTGCATGGTTTGGGGTTTTGGTAATTTAAATTCTCAATTACAATTATTTGAGAAGTTAACTAAGAAATGTAAAATACTTCAGATAGATGATGCATTTCTGGAACGCTCTATTGAGTTAAACCAGGTGCCAAGGGGACTTAGAGTTTTTAAATTGTCCATGGGTATTCAAGAAAACTCTGAAGCATTTCAGGAATTGCTGGTGTTATAGGACTGTACAGGTATGGATTTAATACAGATATGGATAACACAGCTAAATTAACTAAATTAAAAAGTGAATTGTTGACTTTAAAACATAGTATTTTCAATGATTTATTGTTTGAAATCAATAAGGCATGATTTGATAAAATTTTGATGGACATGGATACATTTGTTAAGAATGGTCTAGAAAGAAGGCAAAAGAAAATTATTAGAGACACTTTAATAACTAGAGACCTTTAACGAGAAAAGGGCATATCCCTCCCAAAGAAGGGGTATAAATATGGGTGGGGACAATGGTTATCATGAGACTGTTAGGGACTCCAGAGATGAACTGGGGGTTAAAGACTCCAGTGATGAATTGGGGGTTGTGCAAACAGATATATGTGATAATAATGATGTTTTTTAGACAGTTCACAAACACTGAGGCGTTCAGACCGGTTAAGGAATCTGGTGCAATATCAGAGTTATGTGGACACGAGAACCCCGGGGTGGCAGAATTACCAACAAAGGGGGAGATCAACATCAAAGGCGGTACAATCAATGGCACAACCACCAGGAGAATTACAATACCTAGATTGTTCCGTATTATTTAGTGATGAAATGCAAAACAACGTTTCCACAACTGAGATGCTTTCTTGTAACAGTGATGAGTTTATTCTTGATGAATTTAATGATGTTGATTGTATTAATAGTACAACTAATTTTAAGTTACAGGGTGATCATGATTTTAAAATTTATAATTATTTTGACTTTAAGATTATTGAACATCATGTCAGTCTTCTTAAAAGAGGTTTATCGTTTGTCCCCACTTAGATATGAGATAGGGAGACTATTGATCAACCTCAGATTATAAACCAGGCTTCTTAATGTAAGGTTTTTTTTGTAACAATACTTCTCCAGACTATGATAACAAACATATAAGACTTAAAAGAAGTAGTGTATTCATTCCACCTTACAACCCTGCTGTTATGATTTTTGAGCGTCTGTGTGGTGTACAAATACGTAGATGTTTACAACGAGAAACACTATCCAACAGTAACCTAACTACAGCAGAACAGTTTTGTTTAAAAGAATTGTCTTGTAGTAACCAATACAGGGTTATGAAACCCGATAAAGGTGGAGGGGTCGTTGTTATGACAAACATTGACTATGAATGCAGAATGCGGCTACTACTAAATGATGTAGAAACCTATGAAATGATATCAAAATTTGATGTGCAAAGTGCTTACACGAAAATTGATTGGTAACTGTATGAATATATGTGTGAGGGGATCATCTTACACAATGAATTTAAATATCTTTCTGTGGAACATCCCATCATTCCATCAATATTTGGTATTCCTAAAATCCACAAGAATGAACACTGTCCGCCATTTAGGCCTATTGTTGCAGCCATGAGCTCAAAGACTGAGACCCTTGTGGCCTACATTGACATTACATGCAAGAGCACACTGGATAAATGACCATATATTTTGAAAGATTCGTGGCATTGCTTGGATTGTATAAGGAATACCAATATTGATGTCAATGAGGAATTTTGGTTTGTGACGGTTGATGTTTTTGATGTTGTGACGGTTGATGTTGATGAATTTGTTTTCTGTGATCCCCCACCAGATCGGGTTGGACATATTCAGTAACAGTATGACGAAATACAGTGATTTACACCACGTTAAGAGAAGCCTCTTGACAGAATTACTTGAGATGGTATTTAATAATTAGAAGTTATGTACTCACCATAACGTTCCATCTGAGTAGGTGTATTCATTTGTCTGCAACCTGTGGGTTATGGATCCGATATCGGATCCGAACCGGCATGGTTTACCAGCTATGGATCCAAGCTCTCAGCTCCTCCCCTCACCCATAATGCCCTGCTCTACCCTCATGACCTCAGATCGAGTTTGCCAACAGCAAGAGCACCCTGAAAAGGGTAACACATAATATGCAGGAAACTGAAAGGCCAGGGGGATAGGAGGGCGGGATGGTTGCAGACAAATGAATACACCTACTCAGATGGAGCGTTATGGTGAGTACTTAACTTCTAAATCTGAAGTAGGAGATTCATTTGTCTGCAACCTGTGGGACAGAGTCCCCAGCTACCTGAATCTTGGGCCATCATGGAAGGATATTCCGAGCACCGCTGAGCCAAATGATGCTCTACCCTAGATGCAAGATCCAACTTATAGTGGGAAATAAAAGTATGAGATGAAGCCCACGTGGCTGCTGCACAAATATCATCTAGAGGAATCCTAGCCTTAAAGGCTGCCGAGGTAGATACCGACCGGGTTGAATGGGCGTGTACACCCTCCGGTGCGGGCCTTCCTGAAGCTTGATAAGCCAATAAGATACACTGTGAAATCCAGCGAGACAGAGAAACCTTAGAAATTGGCTTGCCCAAATTAAATTTAGCAAAGGAAATAAACAACTGGTCGGATTGCCTATGACCAGCCGTTCTGTTTAGATAAAATCTAAGTTGCCTGTGAACATCTAAGGAGTGAAGCTTGTATTCACCTTTGTTTTCATATTTAGGAAAGAAAACAGGGAGGTTAATGGATTGATTAATGTTTGCTTCAGAAGCTACTTTAGGAAGAAAGGACGGGTTGGTCCTGAGGTAAACACGGTCCGGATGAAATACCAAGTAAGGAGGTTTAGCTGATAATGCTTGGAGCTCTGAAACTCTCTTGGCCGATGTAATGGCTACTAAAAAGGCTGTCTTGAAAGACAAGAATTTGAGATCCACCGTAGCTGTTGGTTCAAGGCGGTCAAGGCCTGGAGGACTAAGGAGAGGTCCCAAGGAGGAACCGCTTGGTTCACAGGGGCCTGAGAAGGAAAGTACCTTTAAGGAAAATTTTACACAACTTGGCTGACATGAGTGGACTAGAGTCATGACCAATGTGATAATGAGAAATTGCCGCCAGTTGTACTTTGACTGTGGAACTGCTGGCACCATCATTAAAAAGAGTGGTTAGAAAGTCAAGCACTAAAGGGAGAGGAACCGTGAAGGGATTCAGGCCTTGCCGCTCCGCCCACAAAGAAAACCGCTTCCACTTGCTGCGGTAGACTTTCCTAGTGGACGGTTTATGAGCTGCCACCAGGATAGCCTTAACAGGTGACGAAATACAGAGTCCTGATCAAGAGTGGAACTGGAGCAGCCAAGCGGTCAGCTTCAGGTTGTCCAGGTTCGGAGGAGATATGCAGGATGGGTGGGATATCAGATCCGGAATGGGATCTAGAATCCAAGGAGGATTCACCGAGTGAGACCTTAGAAAGGGGAACCAGATCTGTCGAGGCCAAAGCGAGCAATGAGAATCATTCTGCAACCCACCCGAGAGGCTTTCTGAAGAACTTGGAGCATCAGAGGCAAGGGTGGATAAGCGTACAGAAGACCGGGTGGCCAAGCATGCACCAGAGCGTCTCTTGGAGAACCTCCTGGAGGTATCAGAGCGAAAAACTGTCGCACTTGGTGTTTGAGGGAGAGGCAAAAGATCGCATGAAGGAGTTCCCCACCGTGCGAATATGCGTTCGCTACTTGAAAATTGAGAGACCACTCGTAAGGGGTCAGAATGGTGCGACTGAGCTTGTCCGCCAGGATGTTGGACCGACCGGAATGTGCGTTGCTATTAGAAGCGGTTGGTGGAGATTGCCCATTCCCAAACTCTCATGGCTTCTCGACAAAGGGGTAAGACCTTGTTCCCCTTGCTTGTTGATGTACCAGACAACAGACATGTTGTCCGATTGAATCGCAATTGTTCCCAAGGGAAGAAAGTCCTGAAGTGCTAGCAACGCTAAGAGCACTGCTCTCATCTCTAGAACGTTGATATGCAGTAAGGTCTCTGAATCGTTCCACGTGCCTTGGACGGTCCGGCCCGCAAAATGCCCCCCCCACCCGAGGCGGGAGGCGTCCGTGGTCACCGTGGCGAGAGGGGGAAAAGCACAAAATGGGCGGCCTCCGTGGAGATCTGGGGAGTGAATCCACCACAGGAGGGACCGCTTGCAAGCCTTGCTGATCGCAATGGGATGATGCATAGGGAGAGCAAGGTATGACCATTGTACTAAGAGAGTCCACTGGAGGATGCGCATATTGAGCCTGGCAAGAGGAAGAAGTGCTACAGCAGACGCCATGGACCCTAGAGCCCTCAGGACCAACTCCGCCGGAACAGAACTTGAGTGGAGAATGGCCCGCACCTGGAGCTGCAGATTTTGAACTCTGTCCGCAGTGAGGAAGGCTTTTAAACTCCTTGTGTCTAACCTGGCCCCTATAAAATCTAAGAGCTGTGTGGGCGCCAGGTTGGATTTCTTTGTATTTATTGTAATGCCCAGAAAGGGAGCAAGATGGAGAAAGGAGTCTCAGCCAATAGTAGTAGATGCCTTGTTGGGGCAGTAAGAAGCCAGTCGTCCAGGTAGGGGAAGACCTGCACCCCCTGAAGCCTCAGGTGGGCCGCTACCACTGCTAATACTTTGGTGAACACCCTGGGGGCTGTGGTGAGACCAAAGGGAAGGACCCGGAACTGGTAGTGACTGGCTCCCAGCCGGAAGCGGAGGAACCTCCTGGAGCGCCTGTCCATCAGGATGTGGTAGCACGCATCTTTGAGGTCTATAGAACACATCCAGTGATTTTCACCCAGAAGGGGGAGAATAGATTGCAGAGTGACCATTCGGAATTTTTCCTTGGGGACTGCCAGGTTCAAGAGAGAAAGGTCTAGAATTGGTCTTAGTTCCCCCGTCTTTTTTGGCACTAAAAAGAACCTGGAGTAGAACCCTGATCCGATCTGGTCTGGGGGGACGGGCTAGATGGCTCTTTTCTTTAGCAGATGGCCAATTTCTGCCAAAGCGGCCTCCCGTTGACCGGGTGGAACGTCTGGGAGGGACTTCAACTTTGGTAAGTGACGAAAAGGGATGCGGTATCCTCTGGATATGATTTGGAGAACCCAGCGGTCTGATGTTATGGACTCCCATGCCGCTAGGTGCCCCGACAAACGTCCCCGACTGCCTCCAGAGTGGAGCAGCTGGGCAACCCCTCAGGGTTGCTGTGCGGGCCGTTCAGAGAAAGGTTCTCTGGACCCGAAGTTCCTGGGAGCCCCTCTGCCTCTAGGGCGGCGTCCTCCCTGTCCTCCTGTGCCACGGAAGGACTGGTTGTCCGGAGCAGGCTGGGATTGCTGCGACTTCCGGAACCACATCTTCTTCTGACCCTTTTGGTTCCTAGAGTAGGGCCTCTGGGGTGCAGAGAAGCGGATTCCGACGGCAGACAGCGTCTTCCCGTCTTTCTCGCTCTGGGTCAAAGTGTCGCGAACGGTTTTGCCAAAGAGGGCAGAACCATCAAAGGGGCGTCGCAAATGGCGCTTTGAAGGGCTCAGAAAAATCGCAGTGGCGAAGCCTGGCCTGCTGTCTAGTGACTAGGCCTGCCCCTGCGGCTCTAGCGGCGCCTTCCGTAGCATGGGAGAGTAGCCGCATAGAGGTATTAGTAACTGATCTAAGAGTGGCCATGCGGGTGGAGTGCAGCATTTTGTCCTCCTCCGACATGGACTCTGGGGGAGATGCAGCGTATTCTTTAATGAGATCTCGCTGCATCCTAATGACGTGTGCCAGGTAGTTCAGCGCCCTTACCGAGAAGGTCGCTGAACTAAACATCCGCTTCCCCAAGCGGTCCATCATCTGAGACTCCTTGCTCGGGGGATGGACTGAGGGACTCTCCTGAGCAAGTTCCCTCTTGGTGGCCACCGCCGTCAACATGGCATCTACCGGAGGCCCCTTACTCCAATGGGCACGGTCGGACGGTGGGCTGAGGATCCTATCGGGCCTCTTAGGGATTGGCTCCACGGTGTCCGGTTCCTTCCACGCCCTGGTGGTAATGAGGTCCACCAGGGGGTCGGCAGGAGGGGACACCCAAGAGGTAGACGGGCCCGCTTCAAATGCCTCCAAGAACACAGACTCGTCCGAGGAAGACATTTTGGGCAGACCACCCCCCCCCTTATACGGAGCATTTCCATGATGTCCCCAAATGACACATCCTCGGGGGGTGACCGTGGGGAGCCTTCTCCTTCCTCCAAGGCCGTGTCTTCCGTGACAGACTCGGGGGAGTCAATGTGCCTCCTTTTGCACGTATGCTTGCGAGGAACATCCTCTGGGGGGCTGTCAGAGGACTCCTCGCAAGCAGCAACCTGTTCCAGGGGAGCAGCTTGGGGCACAGAAGCAGGCTGTCCCAAGGGCCGGATGGTGGAAGCCTGACCCAGTGCAGAGGGAGCGCGGGACGGAGCCGAAACAAGTGCCGGGGGTCCGGAGACCCTCAACAGGGCCCTCTCCACTACATCAAACGCCGAAGGAGCCGACCTCGACCAAAGGATCCGACAATCGGCTCCCCCTCGGATCCGAAGAGTGGATCGGAGCCGGCGCCGAAGCGCTCGGATCCGAAGGGACAGTGCGCTCCGACACAGACGGCGCCGAAGGAGCACTGATCCCCCCGGATCCGAGGCTCGGATCCAGGCTCCGAGAGGTCGGATCCGATGCACTCGAGGGCAGGGTCGGATCCGAAGTACAAAGTACTATCGGCGCCGACCCACCCCCGGCTCCGAAGCTGCTCGGCTCCAACTGCTCCGAACCCGGGTAGCGGGTCGGAGAAGGAGCAATCGGTTTGAAAAAGGGTGTTGAGCTCCCCCCCAGAGGGGGGGGGAGGCAAGAGCACTCCCATCTGCATCTGGGCCTGGATGAACCTTCTCATCATCCGGTCCAGATCAGCATCCGAAAGGCTATACGTAGATCTCGACGAGGCTACCGAGGTAGGCCTGGAGTGCCTCCTCGATAGCCTCGACGGAGATCGGGTCTCCTCCTCCTCAGGTCCCGGTGAAAAACACACTGGAGACCGGAGCTGTGGAGGAGGAGACCGAGCCGACAATGGAGCCGACAATGGAGCCGGGGGAGAAGCCCGCTTGGCTGGCGGGGCCGAAACAGAGGTCTTGGCCCGCCGCTTATGGTGCTTCTCCCTCCGGTCCCTTTTCTTAGCATCCCTCTCCTCCGAACCAGAAACGGGAGGTTGAGTCCCAGGAGGAGGAGGGAGCAGAAGGAATAACCGTGGGTACGGTTACTCCCGAAGGAGCGGAGGTCAGAGCCGTGTCCGGCGGTAAAAGGCCCGCCAAAACAAGCTTGGACCTCCGCTCCTTCAATGCCCTGGGGTTGAACCCTGCACAAATGGAACATCCAGATGTGAGGTGTTCAACCCCCAGGCATCTAACACACCGAGTGTGGCCATCAGCTGGGGAAAGCTTATGGCCACACTCGGAGCATTTAGAAAAAATAGACTTGGGTTGCTCAGACATCCCAATCTACAACAGTAGTTACTATAACTAAAAAGTAACTAAAGAAACACAAAATCACTCACAGGCCCAACACACACACACTACGCTAACAGCGAGGGGAGGGATATAACTTTTAGATTAAACACTAAAAAGTAAATATACCAAAGGGGAAACCTACACTTTCACACAAATAACCAAAAAAAATCTTAAATTTTACAATTTAAATACTTGAAATTAGCACTTAGCTGGAGAGCTTGAAAAACAATCCGGTCACCATGCGCGGCAAACGATATCTGAGGTCATGAGGGTAGAGCAGGGCATTATGGGCGAGGGGAGGAGCTGAGAGCTTGGATCCATAGCTGGTAAACCATGCCGGTTCGGATCCGATATCGGATCCATAACCCACAGGTTGCAGGCAAATGAATCTCCTACTTCAGATCTTATATTCTTTGACAGTGAATACTACAAACAGACAAACAGGGTTGCGATGGGAACCAGGTGTGCACCCATTTATGCCAATTTGGTATTAGCAGATTGGGAACAGAACTTTGTTTTCAAATCAGAATACAAGTCCAAAATAATGTTATATTTACGATATTTGGACGATATTCTAATTTTCTGGAAGGGCTCTAAAATTGAAGCAGAGGCATTTATTAGTTATCTGAACCAAACAACTGAGTTTCTTAAACTTACAAATCACATTGATAAACATAAAATTGAGTATTTGGATATTCAGTTATATAAAGAAGATGACTGAATACACTCTAAAATTTTCCGCAAAAAAACATACAGTAATTCCTTTTGCACTATGACAGTTGCCATCCTGACCACCAAAAGACAAATGTGGTAAAGGGGGAAATGATATGGATATCCAGACTGATAAGCCAGGAAACCTGTTTCAAGGTTGAAATGACACATTTGATGGATAAGTTTAGAAATAGAGGATATCCGATGGAATTACTTTATAAATTTAGTAGAGAGATTGGAAGGAGAAGACAGTGTGATTTTTATGCCCATCCTTATGGACAACAACAGAAAACAAAACAATGTTAACACTTCTGTTAAGGACAACCCAGTCAAAATTATTCCTCTGGCACGGTTATGGAGTTTATCCCAACAGGGGCAAAAGTAAGGAATATCATGAACGCTGTATGGGATAGTGTTTTTACCCAAGAAATTAAAGATGCATTAGGCTCAGTTTCTAGGTTTATTAACAGCACAGCGTCTAATTTAAAAGAATTGTTTGAGAAAAATTCCATGAATTACGATAATAGACCCTCACGAATGAGCAAATGCGGTACATGCAGTGTGTGCAAATACATTAATGATGGACCATATGTGCAGATTTGCAGTTACAAGAGAACACTAACATGTCCAGGACACTGTAACTGTAATACAAAGATGGTTGTCTATGTGGCTACATGCCGATCATGTTCCGCGTTTTATGTTGGGATGACTACAAAGAAACTTAGACTTTGCATACTGGAACATAATAGGGGCATTAAGAATAACAAAACCACCAAATGCCCTATTTAATCACAGTAAGAGTTGTGCTGATTTTGCAAAATTTTTATTCTTTGTGATTGACAAGTTACCCAAGAAGGATTTTGGGGGAGATTTAAAAACCTTACTGGAAGTTAGGGAATGTCTGTGGCAGCTACGCCTGGATGCATCTAAGGCACCAGGCATTAATGATAGTATTTCCACAGCCTGTGTATTAAAACACAAATCTCAGTTTATATAAAGCACACTACATTTTTACAATATACTTCATGATTACCCACTTTTATGACAGAATTTTAAATGCAATGGCTTTATAGTTTTTTCAACAAGTGTGACATTTATTTATTCAACAAGTATATTAATGTATTCATCTTTGTTGTTTAAGTATATACTATGGTTGAGCTAAACGAATAGGATGCTGATGGGTTAATTTTTAAATGAATTTAGGTACTCACATGATTTATTGCCTTTAATTAGTATTTAAGTGATTACTGTTGCACTGTTTACTGAATCTGATGAAGCCCAATTGTGGGTGTGGCCTAATATGCCTGTGCAATCAGAATGAAGAATAATATGATTTTAATCAGTCCCCAGGCCAAAGGAGTTACACAAAGCACCCTCCCCACAAGACTATGTCATATACAATGCAAACCTAACCAGCTTGGCAAAACCAAGCACACATCTCCAACTGTGATGCTGCATACTGGGTGTGTCTGTTGATGCCAGATGCTGGTATTGGGATGACTGGATCACCCCTATTACCTAGGATAAGTGATCTAGTATTGGATTCTCACCCCCTACCCTCTCCTTATTGGCCTCTTCAACGCCTTGGCTGATAAAGGAAACCAGATCACATGGGTCAGAGACAGCAGAGTTTTATCCTTTACACTTTGGAGGCTAGCGAAAACTAAAGGGAGGACATAAACTAACCTTACATGCATACATTAGCATAAATAAAAGATAATCAAACATACATCACACCAGCGAGGGAGAGGAAAGGTCATTCCCAGTCATGATTGCATTATATTCCTATACAAGCCTACTGATGCATAGTGGCTCAAAAATATATTTCACTTTCTCCTACCTTAATTAGGCTCATGGGGGAAATAATATTTATCAAAATCTGTCATATACAAATTAGAATGTAAAAATGAAATGTTCATTTTAACTCCCACAGTTATGTGTACAAACTCATATACATATCCACAAGTGTGTACACTCACAGAGTTGTTTGTCTTTTCAGCTTTTCCCGGTTAGGGGTCACCACAGCGGAACTCGGGTCTGCTACTGATTGGCAGTAGATTTTTTTTATGGTGCCAAGTTGCCAGCCTGACGCCTAACCTTTAGCAAAGGCACGCCCATTCACGCATGTATTTAGTAGGCCACTTGACAGTGGGGAGGACATGCAGACTCCACACAGAAGGCACTCCAGCCGAGACTCGAACAGGAGAACCTCTTGCTGTGAGGCAACAACGCTACCGCTGCACCACCGCGGATTCACGAGTAGTGTGTACATTCACACAGTACATTTGCATTATAGATATAGATACACAGATATTTATTTGACCAGGTTGTTTTTAAATGAACTGTGATCCAACAAGATGGTCTGAACAAATGAGCTTGAAGCTGTAAATATTAGAAAACACACTGAGACTGCATGACCTAGAACCCATTACATTAAGTAAGAAGGTGCAAGAGGTGAAGTCTTCTGCATTGGGTGGCGGACTAGGAACTTGCCACACCAAATTAAAACAAACTTTGCATTCTGTGCCCATTCAGTGGAATATTTCAATAAAAAGTAATCCATTTTGTATATATAGGTTCATAGGTTCATACTAGGCTATCTGCCCTAGGGCATTTATAAGCCTAGCCAGAATGTGTTTGGCTTTCGCCACCCATTTTAAATGTATTTTGCTATGTCCTTTTTCGAGGTTAGTATACTGTGCCTCTGTCTAACAGTGACACAGAAGTGATGCCCGGGGTAAACCTACGATCTCCCATCCACTCATCAACATTCCTCTTGAAGAGAGTCAATAAGGGACTCTGCCTAACCTGGACTGGGATTTTATTCCAGAGTGAAGGGAGCCTCTGGGTTATGAATCTGTCCCTCCAGCATGTCCTATTTATTTCAGTGCTGAGGTTCAAGTCTCTCGAGCGCGTAGCTCGATGTGATTTGGATTTTCTGAGGTGCAGCATGTCCATTAATTCCGGGTTGGATATGGCTTTATACGTCAGGCACAGATCGCCTCTGAACAGGCGGTATGCCACTGAGTAGAGCTGGAGTTTCCTTAACTGGGCAGCATATGGCATCTGTTTGAGCCCTTTGATCCTCTTGGTGAGGTACTTTTGGGGTCTTTCCAGTTGCTGCAGGTGTCTGGTAAGGTACATCCCCAAAGGGGCATTGTACTCAATTATGGGCCTGATGAGGGATGAGTAAAGAGGCACGATGACCTCCCCTGATCTAGATGTGAATCCCTTCATGATTAGGTGGGCTATATAAAATGTTTTTTTAACCACTTTGGCTATGTGGTTGTCAAATGAGAGATTGCTATCAACTTGGGTCCCCAGGTCCATAATTACTTCTTCTGTACTTAATGGATTACCACCTATAAAAAAGTAATCCATTTTTACAAAGACTAAAAGCAAACAAAGCTTACCGGCTAAGTCACAAGAAATAATTTAATAAGGTATATGTAAGTGCTTTTGTTCAGAACAACAAATACTGAACTTAATCAAATAATACACGTCCCCCATTCCAAACCCTTCTATACAAAAACAGCGTCATCTAGTGACTAAATTAATATACCGCCTACTAAAAAGCAGTTTAAAAAATAATAAACAATTAAAATTCATCAGTAAAATCAACATTACATTGTGGTGAATGTGTATTTTAACAAGAGGGAGGAGCATAGGGTGACATACAAGAGTGGACGAAGATGCACACAGGTGGATTATATCTTATGTAGAAGGGCCAGTCTGAAGGAGATTGGAGACTGTAAAGTGGTGGCAGGGGAAAGTGTAGTTAGGCAGCATAGGATGGTGGTTTGTAGGATGACATTGGTGATCAAGAAGAGGAGGATGAGTGTGAGGGCAGCACCAAGGATCAAATGGTGAAAATTGAAAAAGTAATTGTGAGGTGGAGTTCAGGGAAGAGTTAAGACAGGCACTGGGTGGCAGTGAAGAGTTACCGAATAGCTGGGTAACTGCAGCAGAGCTAGTAGGAGAGATAGCTAGAAAGGTGCTTGTTGTGACATCTGGAAAGAGGAAGGAGGACAAGGAGACCTGGTGGTGGAATGAAGTAGTATAGGAGAGTATACAGAGAAAGAGGTTGGCAAAGAAGAAGTGGGATTGTCAGACAGATGAAGAAAGTAGTCAAGAGTATAAGGAGATGAGGTGCATGGCAGAGAGAGAGGTGGCGAAGGCTAAGGATAAGATGTATGAAGAGTTGTATGAAAGGTTTGACACTAAGAAGGGAGAAAAGGACCTGTACCGACTGGCTAGACAGAGGGACTGAGCTAGTAAAGATGTGCAGCAGGTAAGGATGATAAAGGATAATGAGGGAAAAGTACTCACAAGCGAGGACTGTGTGTTGAGCAGATAGAATGAGTACTTTGAGGGGTTGATGAATGAAGAGAATGAGAGGGAGAGAAGGTTGGATGATGTGCGGATAATGAATCATGAAGTGCAGTGGATTAGCAAGGAGGAAGTAAGGATAGCTATGAAGAAGATGAAAAAAAGGCTGTTGGTCCAGATGACATACCTGTGGAAGCATGGAGGTGTTTAGGTGAAATAGCAGCGGAGTTTTTAACTAGATTGTTTAATGAAATCTTGGAAAGTGAGAGGATGCTTGAGGAATGGAGAAAAAGTGTTTTGGTACTGATTTTTAGAATAAGGGTGATGTGCAGAGCTGTAGTAATTACAGAGGGATTACATTGATCAGTCACAGCATGAAGTTATGGGAAAGAGTAGTGGAAGGTATGTTAAGAAGGGAGGGATGATTAGTGATCAGCAGTATGGTTTCATGCCAGGAAAGAGCACTACAAATGCAATGTTTGCTCTGAGAGTGTTGATGGAGAAGTACAGTGAAGGTCAGAAGGAGTTGCATTGTGTCTTTGTGGACTTAGAGAAAGCATATGACAGGGTGCCTAGAGAGGAGTTGTGGTATTGTATGAGGAAGTCGGGAGTGTCAGAGAAGTATATAACAGTGGTACAGGATATGTACGAGGGTAGTGTGGCAGCAGTGAGATCTGCGGTGGGAGTGACGGATGCGTTTAAGGTGAAGGTGGGATTACATCAAGGATCAGCTCTGAGCCCTTTCTTATTTGCAATGGTCATGGACAGGTTGACAGGTGAGATCAGACAGGAGTCCCCGTGGACTATTATCTTTGCAGATGGCATTGTGATCTGTAGTGAGAGTAGGGAACACGTGGAGGAGACCCTGGAGAGGTGGAGATATGCTCTAGAGAGAAGAGGAATGAAGGTCAGCAGGACTAAGACAGAATATGTGTATGTGAATGAGAGGGAGGATAGAGGAATGGTGAGGATACAGGGAGTAGAGGTGGTGAAGGTGGATGAGTTTAAATACTTGGGATCAACAGTTCAGAGTAATGGTGAGTGTGGAAGAGAGGCGAAGAAGAGAGTACAGGCAGGATGGAGTGGGTGGAGAAGAGTGTCAGGAGTGATTTGTGACAGGCGAGTACCAGTAAGAGTGAAAGGGAAGGTCTACAAGAGGGTAGTGAGACCAGCTATGTTATATGGGTTGGAGACAGTGGCATTGACAAAAAGGCAGGAGTCAGAGCTTGACGTGGCAGATTTGAAGATGTTAAGATTTGCACTGGGTGTGATGAGGATGGACAGGATTAGGAATAAGTATATTAGAGGGTCAGCCCAGGTTGAAAGGTTTGAAGACAAAGCCAGAGAGGCAAGATTACGTTGGTTTGGACATGTGCTGAGGAGGGATGCTGAGTATATTGGGAAAAAGATGCTAAGGATGAAGCTGCCAGGTAACAGGAAGAGAGGAAGGCCTAAGATAAGGTTTATGGATGTGGTGAGAGAGGACATGCAGGTGGTTGGTATGACAGCGCAAGATGCAGAGGACAGGAAGAAATAGAAACAGTTGATCCGCTGTGGCGTCCCCTAACGGGAGCAGCCAAAAAGAAGTAGTAGTAAAATCAGCATTACACTTTTCCATATTTTAACAACAACAAACTGGAAATTGTTGTTACATCATTAAGATCAGGGGCATTGGCTGCGTCCAAAGTCAATTGTCAATACAGTTCACATGTTTCTAACAGTGTTACCCAATTCCACCTCTTAAATTCAAACACTTTTGCAAGAATAAAGATTTTTTAATTTAGTAGAATATATAAAGTGTTTATACAATGTGTTCTTAACATTTTAAAATTGCACAGACATGCTGATAAACTCTCTTCTTGAGGGAACCTTTAGTTTTCCCTATATGAAATGCTGGACAAGCCAAACAATTTTACTTATACACCACTCCTTTTGTGTTGCAATTAAATCTATCATTTGGGGCGAGTGCATTGGAGAGATGACTCAACATCAAATTAGCCCCCTTCCAAATAAATCTACACTGTCATCAGCAACCACATTTGGACATACCCCTGAAACACCTTCCATATCATTAAAATACAACACTAAATTAAGTTTACACACAAATCGTTTCAATTCCTGGAGATTTTCACCAAACTGAAACTACCCATAAGAGCAAATGTAAATCCTTTGCTAAACAGATCACCATACAAAGGAGTAACTTTCAAGTGACTGTAATTAAATATACTAAACCCCTCCCAATGTTGGTATGTCCAAATGTGGTTGCTGCTGGCAAATTACTCAGCTTGTTCCGCATTTTATATACGGAAAACTAAAGGTCCCTACAAGGAGAAAATTTATCAACATGTTTAGGCAATTTCAAAACAGGATTTTAAAAACACACTGCATAAACACTCTATAGATTGTGATGAACCAAGGGAACCAAAAACCACGGAAACACGCATGGAAAGCGCCAAGCCACTCAGGAGAAATTCAATAAGCGATAGAAATTCTTTATTTAAAAATCCTTTTGAAGTGCGCTTTTAACATACACTTTTCGTCAGAGCGCCTGCCCCGACTTCTTCAGAAAGATTCAGGAAATCACCCTATCACTCTATAGATTGTACTAATTTTTTAAAAATTCTCTTTATTCTTGAGAAAGTGTTTGAACTTGAGAGCGGTGGAAACTGGGCAGCACTATTAGAAACATGTGTACTGTATTGGCAAATGACTTTAGATGCAACCAATGACACTGGTCTTAATCATAGAGTACAGGTGTGTAAAAGCTTAACTTAACAGTAGATGTCCTTGCCTTCACTGCTGCAGTATTCTTTACTATATGGGATTCCCTGCTGCAAAAGTATGGACATCCAGCCAGCCTACCAAAGACTACTTGTTGCTCATTTAAAAGGTACACCAAACGTCACCCAAACACTCCTTGTGTAGCATAGGGCATAAAGGTGACATTCAGGCCTACCATAAAGAGAAATGAGTGCCCCAGTTGGAACACCAGTCCAAGGAACCAAAGAGGTAATCTGTATATCCAAGAAGGCAAGAGACTAGAGGGATGGAGGGAGGGAGTGAATACTGTAGCAGTAAAGGCAAGGACATCTACCTTTATGATAAGATTTTACACAACTGTACTATGTCCTTATATTCACTGCTGCAGTATCCTTTACCATATGGGAGACTGCCAAAGCTCAAGAGGAAACTTGCTTGGGGGAAGGAGCAGATGATTCCCCTAAAAAGCCATGAAGAATGGCACTAGCAAAACCAGCCCTCTCTCTAAAGATACCATTGAACTTCTAGTGCTTGGTAAATGTATGCACAAAAGTATAGGCAGCTGCTTCAAGAATAGAGTTTAAGCCCTTGAGAAAAGCACCAGAAGAAAGCACAGCTCTTGTAGAATGAGCCTTAACTGAAGAAGGATGGTTCTTGCCATGAAAAGTGTAACAAAAAGAAATAGCCTTAGAAATCCAAAAAGAAACATTTTGCTTGGATAAAGCAAGTCCCAAAGATCTAGGATGAAAAGAAAAGTACAGTTGTGTACACTTAAAATGTAGATGTTCGAGTGTATTCACTGTTGCAGTCATTACATTTGGGTAATCCTGCTGGCAGGATGCCCTCAGTTGGCCTGAATTCCAAAGTCCTGGGTCCTGCATTGGCTGCTGTCACCCCTTCCCTGATGTCAGGTCGTCAGGGGTATAAAAGATGCGGCCGATGCCATTTTCTTTAGTTTTTCTTGCCCCAGATGTCAGGTGCCCCCTAAAAGGGTAGCCAACATTTATATATATATATATATATATATATATATATATATATATATATATATATAAATACATGCACCAATATAAACTTTACCTTCATCTACAAGCAAATACACCACATAGGCTGTATAAATCAGAGAAGGAAAGATAGGTTCCATCAGAAGAAAGGGGGATGGCCGGTGGGCAACCTGGACTGCAAGAGTGAATACACTCGAACATCTACATTTATGGTAAGTGTACACAACTGTACTATGTTCTTCGTGTTTCACTGTTGCAGTCATTACATTTGGGTAGAGTCCCAAAGCCATGGATGGGAGGCTGGAGCTAAACATCATTAGGAGCGCCTATGAGGCCCTGCAGAACTGCAGTGGCAAAGCCTGCCCTGGATTTAGAGTAGAGTGGCAGATGATAGTGCTTTGTGAAGGTGTGCACTGAACTCCAAGTAGCAGCCTCTAAAATGTCCTTGGGTTGGTACTCCCCTGAGAAAGGCTGCTGAAGTGGCTGCAGCTCTGGTTGAATGTGGCCTAATGCCCTTAGGCACTGGCTTGCCATGGTGTAAGTAGCAGAAACGAATGCAGTGGCCTATCCACTTTGAAATAGTCTGCTTTGAGATAGCCTTTCCTTAGCATATGCCACTAGTAATTGCTCTGTCTTTCTGAGAACTTTGATTCTGTCCAAGTAGAATCTAAGCTGTCTGTGTACGTCCAAAGAATGCAGAATTCTCTCCCCCTTAATCTGCGGATTTGGAAAAAAAGTTGGCAGATGAATAGTCTGGTTAAGAGCCACACTGGACACCACCTTAGGCATAAATGTTGGGTTTGTCCTCAGAGAGATAAAAAATGATAAAAAGTTTCACAGCCATGAGTGCCTGTAGCTCTGAAACTCGTCTTGCAGAAATTATTGCTAGGAGCAGAGCTGTTTTCCAAGATAAAAACTTTATATCAGCAGTAGCAGCTGGCTCAAAAGGAGGCAGGGTGAGTTTTTCCAAGACATAGTTGAGGTCCCATGCAGGCATTGGTGATCTCATTGGAGGCCTTACATTTTTGGCTCCTCTGAGGTACTGTTTTAATAAGGGATGAGAAAAGATTGCTGGATCTGTATTGTAATGAGCTGAAATGGCAGAGGCATGGATTTTAATAGATGAAAAAGATAGGCCTTTGTCCAGCATGTCAGTTAAGTATTGCAAAATCTGAGGAATATTTGGCACAGCTGCATCAGTTCCTTGTGCCTGGTTCCAAGCAACAGAATCTCTTCCATTTTCTGGCATAAGATTTTCTAGTACTAGGCCTTCTGGCCTCCAAAATGACATCCATCACACCTTTATTGAGGTGTGTGTTTTGTATGACTACATTATCCGCCGTGCTGCCAGAGTTGGCTGTGTAGGATTTGATTGTTTTGCTGGGACAGTAGATGAGGTATTAGAGGTAAGGTCCAAGTTGGGCACTGAGACAAGGTCTTTAGGATTGGAAAAGTACAGTTTTGTACCTACCATAAATGTAGATGTTCGAGGATCCACATTGCTGCAGTCCTAACCATTGGGTAGTCCGCTGTCCCAGTCGGCCCGAATACCAAAGTATATGGCTGACGTCGGTCACGGCGCATTAGTCTGACGTCAGGACGTCAGGGTACTAATGCGCATGACCGACGTCATATCCTCAGTCTTTTCTTGCCCCAGATGTCAGAAGACCCTAAAAAGAAAAGGCCAAAACCAAAAACACCAAACACTCCTGCACCAAAAATATGTACAATATATACAAAAATACAAGAGTACAACCTCACCCACACAACCACCCCTAAACACAGAGGGAAGGAGGGAGGAATTGGACTGCAGCAATGTGGATCCTCGAACATCTACATTTATGGTAGGTACAAAACTGTACTATGTTCTTCATTCCACATTGCTGCAGTCCTAACCATTGGGTAGAATCCCAAAGCAGAGGTAAGGGAGGCTGGCAAATCATAAAGAAGCAGGAGCTGTCAACATGCCTTGCAAAATAGCTGTGGCAAAACCAGCCCTAGATTTAGAGTAGAGAGGAAGGTGGTAATGCTTAGAGAAAGTATGTACTGAACTCCAAGTAGCTGCCTCCAAAATATCCTTAGTTGCCACCCCCCTTAGAAATGCTGTTGAAGTGGCAGTAGCCCTAGTGGAATGAGGCCTAATCCCAGCTGGAATCTCCTTGCCATGATGGGAATAACAAAATGCAATGCAAAACCCAATCCACTTAGAAATAGTTTGTTTTGACACAGGCTTGCCCTGAGAACTCAAAGCAAAAGAAACAAACAACTGCTGAGACTGCCTAAAATCCTTGGTCCTGCTTAAATAATAACGCAACTGCCTGTGTACATCTAAAGTGTGCAAAATCTTTTCCCCCTTATTTTGGGGATCTGCATAGAAAGTAGGCAAATGAATAGTTTGGTTTAAAGCCACACTAGAAACCACCTTAGGCATAAAAGAAGGATTAGTACGTAATGATACCCTATCCTTATGGAAAATCAAAAAAGGCTCTACCGCCATAAGGGCCTGCAATTCAGAAACCCTTCTTGCAGAAGTAATGGCCAACAAAAAGCAGTCTTCCATGACAAGTATTTCAATTCAGCAGTAGCCGAGGCTCAAAAGGTTGTAGAGTAAGTTTCTCCAACACAAAATTGAGATCCCAAGCAGGAGTAGGAGCTCTTGGGGTCTTATATTCTTTGCCCCTCTAAGAAATTGCTTGAACAAAGGATGCGAAAACAATGGTGGGTCACAATCATAGTGAGCTGAAATTGCTGCAGCATGAATCTTAATGGAAGAGAAAGACAAACCTTTGTCCAATAACTCAGTAAGATATTGAAGAGCCACACTCAAATTAGGCTCAGAAATCTCCAAATTCTTTGCTGCACTCCAAAATAAAAATCTCTTCCATTTTTCTGCGTACACTTTCCTTGTACTAGGTCTTCTGGCTTCCATAATCACATTTAAAACTTGTTGAGGAAGTTGAGACCTGCTGTGTTTCAAAACAGAATATGCCAGGCTGTTAGATGGAGAGAGTGAAGCTTGACATTGAGCAGGTGACCGTCCCTCTGAGACAACAGGTGTGGAATCAAAGGTAAAGGCCATGGAGGTTTCCTTACCAGACTCCTCAGTAATGGGTACCAGTGTTGTCGAGGCCAATCTGGAGCTATTAAAATCATCCTTGGCTTGTCTTGTCTGACCTTTAGGAGCACCTTTGGAAGAAGAGGCAGAGGTGGAAAGGCATACACATGAAGATTTTTCCAACTGAAAGAAAGAGCATCCACTTTCCAAGCTGTGTGATGAAACCTCTTTGTGCAAAACTTTGGCAGCTGGTGGTTTAGTGGAGAAGCGAACAGATCTATGTCTGGAGTTCCCCATGACACTGTCAATTTCAAATACATGAAGATCCAGTTTCCACTCGTGGGGATCCATGATTTGTCTGCTTAACACATCTGCTAAGGAGTTCTGTGCTCGGCAGAAACCTTGCCTGAAGAGTTATATGCAAGCTGGCAGTCTCCCATAAAATCATTGCTTGCCTTCACAACGGATAACAATGTGTTCCCCTTGTTTGTTGATGTACCACATGACAGTTGTGTTGTCTGTTAGAATCAACACCTGCCCTGGAAGAAGTAACTCCTTGAAAGCCATTAATGCAAACTGGACTGCTAACATCTCCTTCATGTTGATATGTAGATGCTGTAGTCTGCCAGGCCACTTGTCTTGTATCCACTTTCCATTTAGATGAGCTCCCCAAGCAATGTCTGAGGCATCTGTCGTTAGAATCTGACTCGCCTCTGGCCGGGTCACAGAGAGTCCCTTGTTTAGGTGACAATCCTGAGCCCACCACAAAAATTCCTTCTGAATGCAAGGTATTATTTGAATGACAGTGTCCAAATCCTGGCAGTGCTGTGTCCATACATTTTTGAGATACCATTGCAGCTTCCTCATATGCAGTTTGGCATTGGGAAGCACCAGAATACAAGATGCCATGAACCCTAAGGCTTGAAGGACTGTCCTTGCAGTCAGCCCGGACTGAAGAGATAGTTGATGGAAGTAAATGGAAAGATTCTTTTGTTTGTCCGGGGTTAAAAAGGCCATCTGGGCTGCTGTATTCAGTCTCACACCCAGAAAGCACATGTCTTGAGAGGGTACTAGACTGGACTTTATTTCGTTCACAGAATACCCTAGGCATCTTAGCACTGCTATCACATATTCCAAATGCTGTAAAAGGTCTTCCTTTTCTTGAGCCAGAATCAGGCAGTCGTCCAAGTAAGGATAGATTTGAATTCCTTTTAGCCTGAAGTAAGCTATCACTGGAGCCAGAACCTTTGTGAATACTCTGGGCAGTAGATAAGCCAAAGGGCAATGCAGAGAACTGATAATGGGAATTTCCAGCTCAAACGCAGATACTTCCTGCAACTTAGTCTGATAGGCACATGAAGGTAAGCCTCCTTGAGATCTAAAGTTACCATCCAGTGATCTTTGCCCAGCAGAGGTAAAAGCTGTTGTAACGTCAACATTTTGAACTTGGGAATGTCCAGATAAGTGTTGAGGATAGATAAATCCAAAATTGGTCTCCATGTGTTCCCCTTCTTTGGTACTAGGAACAGGCGAGAATAAAATCCTAGGCCCCTTTCTGGCACAGGAACTGGCTGAATGGCCCCTATTTGGAGTAACAGAGAAATTTGCTTGTGAGCCTCTTTTCTTTGTAGAGGAGGAATGTCTGGCATGCCTTTGAAAGGAGGCAAGGTATGGAAATAAAACCTGTAACCGTGGTGAATGATATCCAAAACCCATCTGTCTTGGGTAATTAAATCCCAATTTTCTTTGAAAAGAGCCAACCTTCCTCCCAAAGGTGCTGCCAGACGAGCACGTACTGGCAGCTGAAAAGGCAGGTCATTGGGTCTGTTTACGAAAGGACTGACCCCTGCCCTCACCAGAAGACTGAGCAGGTGAACTCCCTGTTCTAGGCCTAAAAGAACCTTGAGCTCTGCCCCTACCACGCCTAGACCTACCCCTAGACTGGGAATCATAAGCAGGATATGTCCATCCCTTAGTAGGCCAATTTCTACTAAACTTGGAGGCTGCACCTGCAAAAATCTTTAACAGTTTGCATAGACTTAGCCTTGTCCTCCATTTTCTTTAAAACTGCTTCCACAGGTGAACCAAACAACACGTCAGACTGTAAAGGAGCATCCAAAATCCTTGTCTTAACATGCTCAGCTAAATTCTGATCCCTCAACCAGGCGTGCCTACGAAGAACAGAACCAGTGGCAGCCACCCTCGAGGAGGCCTGCACAGCATCAAAACCACATTGCAAGGAATGCTTACCCACCTGTTCAGACACATGAACTAAATCCTGCAACTCTTTACACTCAATACCTTCCGCCAGAGCATCCACCTTAGACTTCAATTGTGAAAGGAGATAATTTTGATATTTTAACATGTGAAACTGGAAATTCAACGCCCTCATGGCTAAAGTGGAAGAAGTATACACTTTCTTTCCCCATCTATCCAAAGCCCTTGCCTCTTTATCAGGAGGAACAGGATTTTTAACAACAGAAGCCTTAACACCTTTAGGCCCCTGAGAGACAGTTTCGGGTCTGCCCTAGGACTCTTAAAAAGATATTTATGAGCTTCAGGCACCCTATAGTACCTATCCGGTTTAACTGGGGCAGGAGGCAAAGAATCAGGGTTCAGGGAAGCCTCTGCAAAAACATCTTCCACCACATTCAGAACAGGAGGTATAGCTAAAGGCCTATGCTGGGGTAAAAACAAGAATTCCCTAAGCCTCTTCCTGCAATCAGAGAAATCTTGACCTTCCCATTTAAAATGCTCCCTCATGGAATGAAGAGTCTCTGAAAATGAAAAATCCTCAGGAGGAGAAGCTGAAGGAGTAGAGTCATCCACATCAGAATCAGAATAAGGAGGATACTCCTGCAAGTCTTCAGTCGAGGGCTCGGAAGCTTCGGAACACTGCTCAAAACTCTCAAACTCAGGTTCCACCCTAGGCCTCTTATCAGGAGGGGGCATAGAACCTCTAATCATAGTAATCAAATCCTCTGCCATTTTAAGCATATGTTTCTTAGGCAAAGATCCTGAAGAGCTAGGAGAAACCCCCACTGAAGTTAAACCTGGCCTGCCTCTCAAAGAAGCCTTGGAAACAGAAGGGGAGGCTCTAACCACCTTAGGAAGAGAGGGAAGAACAGCCACCTGAGAAGCCCCTTCAGCCTGGCCTACCTCCTGAGAGGACACATCCTGTAACAGTAAAGTCTCTCCCTGAGACTCCAAAGAAAGTCCTGGCAGAACCTCCGGCTCCACTGAGCCTTCTAAAGAACCGACGTCCGGGACTGTCGGTTCTTCCCCTAGGCTTTGCTGCTTTGTCCTTGCGCTTTTTGGAAGCGGCGGAGCATCCGGCGGCATTTTATAATTACAACGCTTCCCAAAACTAACCTGGCACAGTCTAACCTTCTCTTAATAGTGCGTTTGTTAAATCTAGCACAAGAGCGGCATCCAACAACGTCGTGCTCAGGCCCTAAACAAGGTATACACAAAGTATGGTAATCCCTATGAGGTATCTGTTTCCCACAAGAAATACAGTTATTCACTTTTTCTGACATCCGGTTAAATACTGAGGCAAGAAAAAACCAAAATATTCCCCAGCGGGGTACTTAGCCAACTTTGATTCGGTCTGAAACTCCGACTTCAGAAAATTTCAGAACGCCAACCTGCACTCGCAAAACTGCTTCTGCATCGGACCATGCGGCAAAAAAGACTGAGGATATGACGTCGGTCATGCGCATTAGTACCCTGACGTCAGACTAATGCGCCGTGACCGACGTCAGCCATATACTTTGGTATTCGGGCCGACTGGGACAGCGGACTACCCAATGGTTAGGACTGCAGCAATGTGGAATGAAGAACATCCAGTACTGCCAGGGCCAGTCTGGGGCAATCAGTATCATTTTTGGCTTCTCCTGTCTGACCTTTAGGAGTACCTTGGGGAGTAGAGGCAGTGGGGGAAAGGCATATACTGATAGGTTCTTCCAGCTGAACGATAGGGCGTCCACTTTCCATGCTCGTCTGTGATACGTCCTTGTACAGAATCTTTTTAGTTGGTAGTTGTGAGGGGAAGCAAATAGATCTATGTCCAGGCATCCCCATTTCCTTGTTATCATGCTGAAGACTTGTGGATTCAGCTGCCACTCGTGGGGATCCATGAGGTTTCTGCTTAGTTTGTCTGCCAGAGTATTTTTCCTTCCTGGCAGGAATTGTGCCTGCAGATGTACTTGGTAAGTTAATGCTGTGTTCCCACAAACTCATGGCTAGTCTGCAAAGGGGGTAAGAATGTGTGCCCCCCTGATTGTTTATATACCACATGACCGTGGTGTTGTCTGTCTTTATCAGTAGTTGTCCCGGATGAAGTAGGTCCTTGAAGGTTGTCAGGGCATTCTGAACAGCTAGCAACTCATTTTGATTGATGTGTAGATGCATTTGGGTTGAGGACCATGTGCCCTGAATGCATCTTCCTGCCATGTGGGCCCCCCAGGCATAATCTGATGCATCCGTTGTTAGTGTCTGCCTGGCTGAGGGTAATGTGAATGGCTGTCCCTTGTTTTGGTGACAAGCCTTTGCCCACCATCGAAACTCCTGTTGTAGGCAGGGAATGAGAGTAATCATTGTTTCCAGGCTGTGGCAATGTCGAGTCCAAACACTTTTTTAGGTACCATTGAAGTTTCCTCATATGCAGTCTTGCATATGGAATTAGTAGGATGCAGGATGCCATGAAGCCCAAAGCCTGCAGAATTTTTCTTGCAGATAACTGGGCCTTCGTTGCCAACATTTTGAAATAGGTAGTCAGTTGCCTCTGTTTGTCTGGCGTGAGATAAACCATCTGGGCAGTTGTATTTAAGTTTGCACCCAGGAATATTATCTCTTGAGAGGGTACTAGTTTTGATTTCTTTTCGTTGACTGTGTACCCTAGGCATGTTAGAAGTCTTTTCACAAATGCCAGATGCTGTAGAAGAATGTCCTTGTTCTCTGCTTGAATTAGACAGTCATCCAAGTAAGGATATATTTGTATTCCTCTTTGTCTGCAGAATGCAGTTACTGGTGCCAGGCACTTTGTAAAGACCCTGGGCGCAGTAGATAAGCCAAAGAGCAGTGCAGAGAATTGGTAATGCATTGAGCCAGCCTTGAATCTGAGGTATCTTCTGCATGACTGTCTGATTGGGACATGCAGGTATGCCTCTTTTAGGTCTAGAGTCACCAGCCAAGTGTTCTTGCCCAGCATGGGCAGAAGCTGCTGTAAAGTCATCATCTTGAATTTTGGTATATCCAAGAATGTGTTCAAAATAGACAGGTCCAGTATTGGCCTCCAGGCCTTGTCCTTTCCCGTTACCAAGAACAGCCCTGAGTGAAATCCTTGCCCCTGCTCTTGCTCTGATACTTGTTGAATGGCCCCCATGTCCATGAGGGATGAGACATGTTTTTGTGCCTCTGCCCATTGTTTTTTGGCAGATCTGGCCAGCCGTTTGCCTTTGGCAGAGTATGGAAATGGAACTTGTACCATTGTGACACGATATTTAGAACCCACTTGTCCTGGGTTATAATGTGCCAATTTTGAGAAAAAAGTGCTAATTTTCCCCCTAAGGGTGCTGCCAGGAGATAAGTGCTTGGTGCAGGCAGGGGGAAGTCATTGGGACTGTTTCCTGTATGGTTGTGATTTGTCTTCACCAAGTTTGGAGGTAGAAGCACTCCATTGCTTTGACCTGTAGGAACCTTGCGCTTGGGATCTGCCTCTAGGGCGTCTGGATCTGCCCCTTTGAGGCCTGTCTGACACAGGAAAGGACCAATTCTTTGTAGGCCAGTGTCTACTAAACCTAAGTGGCTGTACTTGTAAAAAAATCTTTGACAGTTTGCATAGATTTAGCTTTGTCCTCCATTTTCTTTAACACCTCCTCTGCCTTAACACCAAACAAAGTATCATGCTGTAAAGGTGCATCTAATAATTTAACTTTGACATTATCAGGCAGATTTTGTTCCTTTAACCAAGCATGCCTCCTAATTATAGAACCCGTAACTGCGGCCCTGCAAGAGGCCTCCAAAGAATCAAAACCACATTGCAAAGTATGCTTTCCAACTTGTTCAGCTGCATGCAATAAATCCTGCATTTCCTTGTTTTCTACACATTCAGAGTTTAATAACATTTTCTGTTTAAGCAATGCCATGACATGTTGCTGATATCTGAGCATATGAAACTGACAGTTTAAGGCCCTTACAGCCAAGGTAGCAGATGTGTAAACCTTTTTTCCCCCATCTATCCAGTGCCCTAGAATCTCTGTCAGAGGGGGCAGGGTTTTTTGCAGCGGAAGCCTTAACTCCTTTGGGACCCTGTGAAATAGTTTCTGGGTCTGCAGCAGGGTTTTTAAAAAGGAATTTATGAGAGTAAAGAACCCTGTAATATCTGTCAGGCTTAACAGGATCTGGAGGTAAGGAGTCAGGGGTCAGACTAGCCTCCGTAAACGCATCATCTACAATATCTAACACAAGTGGAATGGCTATTGGCCTGTTTTGAGGTAGTAAAAGGAAATCCCTGAGCCTCTTTTTAGATTCTGAAAAATCTTGGCTCTCCCAGTGGAAATGCTCCCTCATGGTATTCAAGGTTTCCCCAAAAGAATAGTCCTTTTGAGGAGAAGCTGAAGGTATAGATTCTTCAGCATCAGAATCCTCATAAGGGAGAAGAGAATATTCCTGATCGGAAGAGGAATCAGAAGAAATAGAAACCTGATCTGAAGATTCAGTCAGTCTCTTGCCTAGGCCTCTTATCAAGAGGGGGATGGGAACCCCTGATCAAGGTAATTAAGTCTTCGGCCATTTTGAGCATCTGTTTTTTGGGCATAGAGGCCTGCCCATGTGGCGCTCGAGTTTGTTTCTTTGCTTTAGAAGGAGCTTTAGTCTTTGCCTTTAAAGCTGAGGTTGGTTTAATGTAAAGATATTTAGATCTGAATACACCCTCAGAAGCCGGTGCCTGCTCAGCGGCTCCAGACACATCTGAAGGTATAGTATCTGAGGCTCCAATACCTTGAGTTTCCAGCGGCATAGCCGACTCCACGTGGGAGTTGGTAGCAGCCTGCGACTCTAAAGTAGCGGGTATCAGGGGCTGTGAAAGCACCTCACTGAGAACCGGCGAACTGGCGACTGGCCTAGGAGAAGCTTCATCTGTTTTGGTCCTCAGTTGTCTATCTCTCTCCTTTTCTTTGCGTTTTTAGTGAACTCCGGTAGTCAGATGGCTATCCGATGACATTTCTGGATAATTAAACCGGCGTCCAAAATAATTTAAAGCAAAATCATACCAACGCTTAATAGTGCGTTGGTTAAATCTAGCACAAAGCTGACAACCAGAAACGTGATCAGGGCCTAAGCAAGGAATACAGTAAGAATGAAAGTCCTTATGAGGTATTTGCTTTCCACAAGAAATACAATTATTAACTTTTTCTGATATCGGTCTGGAGCAAGAAAAAAGTTTCCCCAACGGGGTACTTAGCTTTATTGAAGACTTCTGATCTGAAACACGAACACGAAAATCTCAGGAGTCGGCCGACCGGCACTTGCGAACTGCTTCTGCTTCGGGAACCGCGCGGCAAGAGAAACTAAAGAAAATGGTGTCGGCTGCATCTTTTATACCCCTGACGACCTGACTTCAGGGAAGGGGCGACAGCAGCTGATGCAGGACCCAGGACTTTGGAATTCAGGCCGACTGAGGGCAACCTGCCAGCAGGATAATCCAAATGTAATGACTGCAAGAGTGAACACGAAGAACATCAAATAAGTGATCAGATTTTCTAATAGCCTTAGTCTTATCCAAATAAACCCCAAGTTGCCCATGCACATCACCCTCTCACTGTCATCTTGCAGAGTGAGGAAAAAAGTAGGCAGATTAATAGACTGGTTAAGTGAAAGCTCATTAACCACTGTAGGCATAAAAAAAATATGCAAGAACACTCTATCCTCATGAAAGATCAAAAAGGAGGACAAGCCGTAAGGGCCTGCAACTCAAGACATCCTCCTGGCAGAAGTAAGAGCTAATAAAAGAACAGTCTTCCAGGAAAGCAAGGAGGCTGAAGCAGCAGGCTCAATAAGAGCCTGAGTCATGTTCTCCAAAACAAAGTTAAGATCCCAGGGAGGAGGAACAGGCTTCCTGGGAGGTCTAACATTAAGGACACCTTTAAGAAATTGTTTCACCTTAAATCCAGAAGCTAGAGGAGGAGAAAAAGACAAACAAGCAGCGATAGCTCATAAGTGGGTCTTAATAGAAGAATAAGCCCAATGAGCATTGAGCAACTCTCACAAATGAGAGAGAACCAAAGGAACATCAACAGTAAGTGGGTCCAGGTTGCAAGACAGACACCAAATAGAAAACCTCTTCCATTTGGATAAGTAGGATTTCCTAGTAGTAGGTTTCTTGGCCTCCTGCAGGACTTGTAGCAGGTCCTCTGAAAACAGGTGTCTATGAGGAATCAAAATCCAACAGGTGTCTATGAGGAATCAAAATACTATCACCCACAGTGTCAGTTAAAGTCTGGACATGTAGGGATGGATGAAAGATCCCTTGTCTTGTGTGATTAAATCCACCATGTGAGGTAATCTGTGATGATTGCCCTTGGCTAGATACAGAAGTAGAGGGAACCAGTGCTGTTGCGGCCAAAAAGAAGTCACCAACAAGATTTTGGGGGCGTCCTGTTGAATTTTGAACAGGACTTTCAGAATGAGAGGAAGGGGAAAGAATGTATAAAGAAAAATTCCCTTCCAAGAAAATGAGAGGGCATCCACCTTCCATACCACAGAACCTGAGACTCTGACACAAAATAGAGGAAAGCTGTCTATTCAGAGGGGAAGCAAAAAGATCCACTTGAGGAGTACCCTCAGTGGTGGATAATGTTCAGAAACACGTCCCTGTGAAACATCCATTCATGGGACTGAGTTAAGGACCTGCTCAGAATGTCTGCCACAGCGTTTTGACTGGAAGGGATATAAACTGCCTGAAGAGTCACTTGATACTTGACAGCAAGATCCCATACCAGAAGTGCAAGCCAGAAAAGAAGAAAAGATCTTGTTCCTCCCTGTTTGCTGATATACCATATCAGTGTGGTAATGTCTGTGAAAATCTTGAGTGGCCCTTGTGAGAAAAGAGGATGAAAGGCCTGAAGAGCCAGCAGAAGAGGTCTCATCTCTCTGAAATGATGTGCTCCTTCTGCTGATGAGGTGATCACACCCCCTGTACTTTCTTGGAACTAAATGTTGCCCCCCCATCCAAAGTCTGAAGCATCTGTGAACAATTCCTAAGAGGGAAGAGGGTAATGAAAAGGAATCCCTGAATTTGGGGACAATTGCTAAATCCACCAGTGAAGTTCCTGTCTGAGACAAGGAAGAAGAACCACAAACTCTAGAGGATTTGCATGTTGAAGCCACACTGACTTCAGAAACCAGTGAAACTTTCTCATGTGAAGTTTAGCCAGAGGGAGCATAGGAATGGTAGATGCCATGAAAGCCAGAGCTCTCAGAAATTCCCTGGCGGTAATGGAAGTCAGTGGAAGAAGAGTGTGAAAGAAAGAAAAAAAGTTATGTACTCACCATAACGTTCCATGTTTGTTGTCCATAATCTCGCCTTCATTCTTGACAGTTGGGTTTGGAACAGAGTATTGGTTCTGACTTGGCCTGATACTAAAGCTTGAGAGGTTCCACTGGCTTGAGGGTATACCCCATCCCATGATGCCTGGCGAGAGTTCCCCAGATCTTGTTTGCAAACCCTAAAGAGTATTATTTATCAAAAACATAAGGTAGACATACTATTCCTTAGCCCATGCATCATGAAGCGAGAAGGTAATCAGAAAACTCATGAACAATTCCAGAAACTTTCCTCTTGATCCTCCAGGTAGGGGGAAGGAGGGTGGGGTGCAGGAATGAAGGCGAGATTATGGACAACAAACATGGAATGTTATGGTGACTATATAACTTCTTTATGTTATGTTGTCCCATTTCACCCTCATTCTTGATGGCTGGGACAGCGCCTCCAACACCTTCTTTCTTGGGTGGCTCAAGGGAATAAACTCTTCAGAACAGTGGAACCAAAGGAAGCCCTGTTCCTGGAGATTATTTCTACTTTGTAATGAGTGATGAAGGTATGACAATTAACCCATGTGGCTGCAGCACAGATTGAATCCAGCGGAAGTCTGGCCTGAAAGGCGGTGGAGGTAGACATAGCTCTAGTCAAATGGCCTTGAATACTCCCTGGTAGTTGCTTTTGCTGAGAGGTATATACATAAGAAATGGTATCTGTAAGCCCTTTAGACAAAGTGATCATTGAGATTGGAGCACCTTTCTTGTTATCTGAGAAGGAAACAAATAATTGATCAGATTTTCTAAACTCCTTTGTCCTATGTGAATAGAAACGTAATTGTCTATGGACATCCAGTTGGTGGAGCTTATACGCTGCCTTGATGCTACAGTTGAGAAAAAAGACAGGTAAATCAATAAACTGATTTAAGTTGGACTCGGAGCATACTTTGGGCAGAAAAGGAGGATTTGTTCTCAGACTGACTCTGTCTTTGTGAAAAAACAAATAGAGAGGACGAATAGACAGGGCTTGAAGTTCTGAAACCCTCCTGGCCGAAGTAATGGCTGTTAAGAAAATCATCTTCCATGTTAGAAATTTTAGTGGGCAAGATGAAGCTAGTTCAAATGGAGGAAGAATTAACTTACCAAGTACCAAATTTAGATCCCAAGGAGGTGGCGGCTCTTTTATTGGGGTCTTAATAGGAATATACCCTTCAGAAAAGCTTTGTATAATCTGCGAGACATAATATTGGATCCCTTGTCTCCTATGTGGAAGTTTGAAATGGCAGCATGTTGCACTTGTACAGTGGCTGCATCTGCACCTTCACTGAATATTTCTACTAAAAATTCAAGAATTGAAGAAATAGGGGCTGTAAAGGGATCTAGATGATTTTTGGCAGTCCAGCAAGAAAACCTTTTCCATTTGCTAGCATGCAGTTTTCTAGTTGTGTTCTTGTGTGATGAAACCAGAATGTGTCGCACCACAGGGGAAATGTTTGGAAGCCTGGCTAAGAAGGGAAGTGGAGTAACCAAGCTGTCACAGCTTGAGAGTCTGAACAGAGGGATGGAGCATCCTTGACTGATGAGTTAGAAGGTCCAGAACTGGCTCCAGGATCCAAGGCTCCACCTGAAGATGGAGCCAAAAGAAAGTGAACCAGATTTGTCAAGGCCAGTACGGAGCGATGAGAATTAGTTTGCAACTGAACGACTTTGCTTTCGGAAGAACTTTTGGTATCAATGGAAATGGGGGAAAGGCATAAAGTAGTCCCGGGGGCCAATTATGAACAAGTGCATCCCTTGGTGACTCCCCCGGAGGGCAGATTAGGGCAAGGTAGCTGCTGCATTTGGCGTTCATGGAAGTGGCAAAGAGGTCGCAGCAAGGCTGGCCCTACTTGCGAAAATTTTGGTTCGCAACTTCTTGCTTCAGGGACCACTCATGAGGCATAAGAATTGCTCGGCTTAACTTACCCGCTATCACGTTGGATTTCCCTGGAATGTGCACTGCAGTCAGAAAACACTGAGAGGAAATTGCCCACTGCCATACTCTTTGAGCCTCTTGACACAGAGGGTAAGATCTGGTTCCGCCTTGTTTGTTGATGTACCACTCCATGGACATATTGTCCGTCAGTATTGCAATTGTACCTGTTGGAAGAGAGTTTTAGAATGCTTGCAATGCCAGAAGCACTGCTCTCATCACTAAGACATTGATGTGCAAGTGGTATTCATATTCTTGCAAGTGGTATTCATGTTACTGCCAAGTCCCTTGGACGGTTTGTCCCAGATAATCCCCCCCCCATCTGGGAAGCATCTGTGGTCACTGTAGCTACTGGATGGGGGAGAACAAACGGTCTGCCTATTGTCACCTGCATGGACTGAAGCCACCAACATATGTCCTTCTTGCAGGTATCTGTAATGAGGAACTTGTGTGACATGGGTAACTCCTGCATGGCCCACTGAGCAAAGAGAAGCCACTGTAATACTCTCATGTGTAAACATGCCAGTGGGACTAAAGTTATCACAGCTGCCATCGACCCCAGAACCTTGAGAACAAACTTTGCATGCACCTTCCTTCTCAAGAGCAAGATTGATATCTGATAGCTCATAGTTTGCACCCTTTTGTGAAGTTCATAGGTTGGTACTAGGCTATCAGCCCTAGGGCCTATACAAGCCTAGCCATAACAATTCCCTGGCTATTTCTTCCCACATTATTTACTTTCCTGGACCCCTGTCTAGCAGGGCGACTGACGTGATCCCTGGGGTGAATTTCCTTTCTCCCATCCAATTGTCAAGGTTCCTCTTGAAGAGGTCCAAAGAGGCACTCTGCTTGACATGTATGGGCAATCAGTTCAAGAGTCTGGGGAGTCTCTGCGTCATGAACCTATCCCTCCAGCATGTTTTGTTTATTGTGATGACAAGGTTTAGATCCCTGGAGCGTGTAGCTCTGAGGGATTGGGATTTCTTTAAGTGTAGCATGTCCAACAGCTCTGGGTTTGACATGGCCTTGTATGTTAAGCAGAGATCGCCTCTGAGTAGACGATATGCGACAGAGTATAGCTGGAGATTTTTAAGGCGGTCAGCGTAGGGCATCTGCTTTAGGCCTGTGATTCTTTTAGTGAGGTATTTCTGAGGCCTTTCCAGTTGTCGCAGATGTCTTGAGTGGTACATACCAAATGGGGCGTTGTATTCTATAATGGGTCTAATGAGGGATGAGTACAGTGGGACAATGACCTCCTTTTTTCTGGATGAAAAGCCCTTCGTGATGAGGTGTGCCACATAGAAGGATTTCCTGACTGTTGTGGCGATGTGGTTATCGAAGGTGAGACCACTGTCCACCTGTGTCACTAAGTCTCTGATCACACTTTCTGTGTTTAGTGTACTGCCACCTATATGGTAATTCATGGATACATGTTTTTTCCCAAAGGGGATAACAATACATTTCTTGGCATTGAGCTTGAGCCCATGGCTCTGGCACCAAGCATCTGTTTCTGTAGAGTATCCACATCATTTGGGGATTCAATAATGGCTCCCAGTTTGCAGTCATCTGCAAACTTTGTTAGCCAGAGTCCCTTAGTGTTGACCTGTACTTCAGAGAAGTAGATGCCAAACAAGAGCGGCCCCAGGACTGAACCCTGAGGTACTCCACTTGTCACTTGTCTGGAGCTGGATTTGGAGTTGGCTACTTTTACAGTGTGGGTTCTATCAGTAAGCCATTTAGCAACCTATTGGGTGACATAGGGATTAATGCCCAACTTAGTAACTTTATCTATGATTCCAGAGTGGGGGATGGTGTCAAAGGCCTTGGCAAGGTCTAGATAGGCTGTGTGGACCACCTTACCCTTGTCCATGGCTCTGGAGACTGATTCAAAGAAGTCAATCAGGTTCAGGAGACAGGATCGGCCCTTCACAAACCCAAACCTGGGTGGGGTCCAGTGTTTGAAGGTTGCCAATGTCTTTGTTTATAAGTTCCATGATAATACGCTCCATGGCCTTGCAGATAAGGCTTGTCAGACTGATGGGACGGTAGTTTCCGGGATTCAAGGTGGATCCCCCCTTGTGGAATGGGATAACTGTAGCTCTGCGCCACTCAGTGGGCACGAAACCTGAGGTGAGGGTATGATTAAACATGACACTTAGGTGAGGTGCCAGTTCATATTGTAGTTCATGTAGTACACAGCCCGGGATGTCATCTGGTCCCATGGATGCTGTATTCTTGGCTTTAGAGAGTGCGTTTTGTACCTGTGTGGCCGTTATTACTGGAATTTGGCAATCTTCCGGTATTGAGATGGGCCATTTAGGGGGGTGAGAGGGGGGTGAAGTTGGCACTGAATCGATCTGCCAGGATATTGGCAATATCCTTCGGATCAGTATATTTAATGCCATTCTGTTTTAGCTCAGAGCAGATCTGAGCATTGCCATTTAGATTCTTGACATAGTTATAGAATGCTTTGTCGTTGTCTTTGGAATCTTTGGCAATTTTATTTTCGTAACTAGCTTTGGAGGATTTTATGAGGCATCTCAGTTTCTTACTGATGCTAGTAAGGGAGTTTTTTGCATCCTGGGATTTTGCTCTTTTCTGCAAAAGTTTCTTCCTTTTGTTGTAAAGTTTGTTTATGACAGGGGACCACCAGATTGGCTTCCTTTTTTTGGATGAGAGCATTTTGGTTCTATTTGGGATGGCACGATTCATGCATGAGTGGATGTGCTCGTACAGTGCCTTAGTGTAGGATTCAGCAGTTGAACTTTCAGTTCCTGTCTGCATGGGTGTCATGAAGTTTGTCACTTCTGACTTGAGTAGCATGAAGTTGGCTTTGGAGAAGTTTTTTATGGTGGTTTCTTTACTGGGGAGTGGGGGTGGGATGTGGATGTTAGGGGTGATTAGCTTATGGTCAGACCTGACTAAAGGGGGGGGTGACCATAGGTAGTTTTGCTACCATGTCTTTTGTGTTTAAGTCTGCTCCTATGAATGAAATATGCTGTGAAGGCAACAAGGCAGATTTTTCATAATTTATGGTAATACCCAGCTCTGAGCATAGATGTATAGTGGTGTCCCTTGCTTTGGTCACTAGATGCTGGATGGTGGCGCTGAGGAGCCAGTTATCTAACTACAGAAACACCCGGAATCCTAGCCATCTCAGGTGAGCCGTGACTACTGCCATGCATTTGGTTAACACTCTGGGGGCTGTAGTGAATCCAAAGGGCAGAGCTCTGAATTGTTAATGACTGGCTCCCAGCCGGAAGCATAGGTATCTCCTGGATTGCCTGTCCATCTTTTTATGGTAGTATGCATCCTGGAGATCGATGGAGCACATCCAATTGTCCTTTCCCAGAAAATGGAGTATGGACTGCACTGTCACCATCCGGAACTTTGTTTTCTTGACAGACTTATTCAGTCTGCTGAGATCAAAAATGGGCCTCCAGTCTCCTGACTTATTTGGAACTAAAAAGAACCTGGAGTAAGTTCCGGATCCGATTTTGTCTGTGGGGACATTTTGGATGACTCTTGTTTCTAGCAACATTTGAATTTCTAGAGTTGCTTGATCCCTTTGGACAGGGTGGAATATCTGGGATTGATTTTGCTGGTGGGGGTGGAGTAGAAAAGAGTATGATGTATCCCCTGGATATAATCGACTGTAGCCACTTCTCTTGGGTGATGCTTAGCCAGGCTGTTGGGTACAGCGATAGCCTGCCCCCGACTGCCTCCACAGGTGGGCAGATGGGCCTTCTTTCAGGAAGAATGGAAGGGCCTGTCAGAGAAAGTATTTTTCGCCCTGATTCTGCAGACCTCCTCTGCCACGAGGGTGGCATCTTCCATTGTTATTTCCCCCTCTGCTCCTGGGGGAAAATTCACCACGTGTGTCTGGGGAAGCTCTTTGGGATTTCCGGAACCACATTTTTGCACCCTTCTGGCCTTTGGGATAAGGCCTGGTAGGGACAGAGAAACATACTCCCACAGCAGACAGAGTTTTGCCTTCTTGTTCGCACCTGGTCAGAGTCTCTTTAACATTTGGCCCGAACAAAGACAAGCCGTGAAAAGGGGCATTTATAAAGGAAGATTTAAAAGGTTCAGCAAACTCACAAAGGTGCATCCAGGAATGTCTTCTGAGAGATATTCCTGTGCCTGCTGCCCTACTCGCTCCATTTGCTGCATACGAGATGAGACGCATAGAGGAGTTCACTACAGAGTTCAAAGTCACAAGATGAGACTTTACCTTGTCCGGCACACCCTCAGCTGAAGCACCTTGGAGGGAATCTCCTAGCTCTTTCAGGAGACCCTCTGAAGTCGGGTGAAATGGGATAAATAGTTCAGCGACCTGAGTGTAAAGGCCACAGAGAAAAACATACGTTTCCCATATCTGTCCATCGTTTGAAATTCCTTATTCGGTGGATGAACCGATGAAGTCTCCACTAATTCTTTCTTGGTGGCCATCGCCACCATCATCATAGCATCTACTGGGACACCTTTGGATAAAAACAACATATCATCAGGGGCTGTAATAAATGTGTTGGGCCTCCTCGGAACAGGTTCCATGGATTGCGGAGAGCCCCATGCGTTTTGACTGACTACACCCAGGAGTTTGTTGAAAGGCGGAGACACCCAAGAGGTGGAGGGTCGAGATCCGAATGCCTCCAGGTATATGGACTCATCTTCAGAAAGGGAAAGGGTCTTCCAACTACCTCTCTGTTTCAGGATCTCTAGGATGTCTGAAAAGGAGACATCCTCAGAGGGTGATCATGGGGACCCTTCTGAATCCTCTAAGTCCATATCTGACATGACAGACTCAGGGGAGTCCAAATACTTCCTCTTACAAGTTCTCTTCCAAGGGATATCCTCCAAGGGGTACTCTGGGGAGGTTTCAGAAGAGAGGGGATCGCCCATAGGGGCATCCTGGGGCATTGGTCCCCAATGCTCGGGCGGGAGGGATGATACTGAGGATGACACCGGTCCTTTAGGGGGAAGAGTAGCTGGAGCCGAAGGGTGAAGCAGTCTGAGGAGACAACACGCTTCTCATCACCTCGAAGGCACCGTGGTCTGGCCCAAGACAGCCTCTGGCTCCAAGGAACCTGGAGATCCCTTCCATGTCAGGGAGGATGCTTCCGAGGCTGATGTGGGCACCAAACTCATCTGCACTGAGGCCCCGAGAGGAAGAATCGGATCTGACAAGGGTCTGACCCGACTCTCCTCCCTGGACCTGATGAGTGAGTGTTGGCTCCCAGACCCCTCGATAGAAGACAACATAGATGAGGTCAGAGCAGAAGTCGGGGCTGATATACCAGTAGTGGTTTTTGGATCAGCCAGTTCCACTGCACAGACTTCCAGGCACTCCAGCTCCAAGCTCGTCCGAGTCAGCGGAGGAATAGAAGACAAGATAAGCACAGTAGTCAGCTCCACTTCCGTCTGGGCTGGGCTTGTGAAAATTATGGCTAAGGCCGGTGTACGCAGCAACCTCTTGACCACCCAATCATCATCATCCGAGAGGCTCCTGGATGATTGAGGAAATAGTGGACGATTTATGGCTACCAGCCACTGACTGCAACAGGGGTGACTGGGGCACTGAGTAGACCGGTTCCAAAGTTGGGGTACCGGCTCCTTTTGTGGCTCCAAGTCGACTCCGATAAAACTGGTGGAGCCGATGGAGCTGTCATCTTTTCGGCCAGATAGCCTTTGGATCCGAAGACGCATGCTTGGACTTCTTAGCCGGCTCGACACCGGAGCCGAGGAAGAAGATATTTCTGAAGACTTTTCAGAAGAGGGAGACTGACAGGATTTTGATGGCTGATTCCCTTCTACTGCCACATCAAAAGGACCTTTAAGTAGACCCCTCACAATAAGTTTACTCCTGCGTTCCTGCAGGACCCTGGAACTGAATCCATGGCAGATCGAGCAGGAGTCCTGCAGATGAATGGCACCTAAAGGGGTTGGGAGGGTGGCCTAATGGTTAAGGTGTTTGCCTTACAAACACAAGGTGCAGGGTTTGAGTCTCACAAAGGATAATTGGCTAGGCTTAAAATGGCTCGCAAGGGCAGTTAGCTTAGTACTAACCTATGAACCTAAACAGTAAACACAGCTAGTGTGCCAGTTAGTCAGAGACATCTTCTGTGTGCACAAGTCACACTTTCTGAAGCCAGATTGTTTGGCTTCTTTAACTTTCTCACCAGAATCTTTAGACATTTTAGCAGTAACAAAGAGCAAAAACTTTCACCCCACTAACAGCAGTACAGACACAGCAAAAAGAAACTTAACTCAAACAACAAGTTTAACTACTATTTTATTTTTTTTTAAGGACAACTAGAGAAAAAAAGTCTCTAACTTAAGCGATTATCTCCTCTAGCAAGAGGAGATGTCTCTAAAACGACGACCCTCAGTAGAAAGGGACTGCAAAATAGGGAAGGGGAGCCCTCTAAGTTAAACGGGCTAACACAAGGACAAAAAACGAACCCTCTAATTAAAACGGGTTCGTTGAAGATAAAATTAAAGTTTAATGAGATACGGATAGAAATTCGGGCCTGCGAGGGAAACGGCCCACACAATAAGGATAAGGGAAAGGTTTTAAACAATTTACAATCCTAACTAAGGAGAAAAATAGACCAAAAAGTAAAAAAAAAAATACTAAATCTTAGTCTGAGCCAGTGAAACGCAATCTCGATCCATCAAAGCGGCAAATGAGATCTGGGGAACTCTTGCCAGACCTAATGGGATAGGGTATAGCCTCGAGCCAGTGGAAGCTGTCGAGCTTTAGTATTAGGCCAAGTCGGAACAGATACTCGTTTCCGAACCCAACCGTCAAGAATGAAGGTGAGATGGGACAATATAATATTGATAGTTAAGGCCTTTGGAGGGGGGCAGGGATGCAAGCACTGGCACCATCTGAATCCTGTAACCCAGAAAAACACGATCCTGAGAAGGAGTAAGAGAAGACTTTTTGAAATTTATAGTGAACCCCAAGGTCTGAAGGAGGGAAACAGCAAAATGAAGATTTTTGCAAAAGGGTCTCTGGAGAGAATGCCGGAATCAACAGGTAGCCTAAGTAAGGAAATATGTGGATCTCATGAAGCTTGCAAAAAGCAATTACAGTAACAAGGCATTTAGTGAGCACCCACTAGGCAGTAGAAAGGGCAAAGCAGAGAACTGGAAATGCCAGGAAGCAACAGAGAATCTCAAAAACTTCCTGAAAAGAGGATGGATCGGAATATAGAGATAAGCATCCTTGAGATTCAGAGACACCATATAGGCCTGAGGGAGCAAGAGAGGAAATATAACCTGAAGGGACAACATCCAAAAGGAAGGCACTTTTAGAAAAGTGTTTAGATGAGAGAGGTCTAGAATAGGTCTCCAAGTGTCCTCTTTCCTGAGCACTAGAAACAGTATGGAGTAGTACCTCTTGAATACATCTTGAAGAACCTTTGGGAAAAAGGGAAGTTGTTTCCAAGGAGGCAACGGGATTTCCACATCCAGCAAAACATTAAGAAAACCCATATAAAACTTGGCATGCTATACAGGAATATCCAATTTCTCTCTGCTTCCACTAGAAAAACGCTTGCCACTACCTATCTACTCCCCTCACTAATGTATGGTGCTCCTCTATTAACTAACTTATTTGCCACACTCACTTCAAAATCGGAAGTCTGTCATAATAAGATTTCTAAATCTGCCACCAAAGCCAAATACTCCTCCCATCACTGTATTGCCCCTAATTTGTTACACTGGCTTGAACTCTCCAACCATCTAGACTATCTTCAGATTACCACAGCCCACAAACTAATCTT